>NC_140287.1:11148579-11163579 GCF_964030765.1 Micromesistius poutassou
GCACATGTGCACTTTCATGCGTTTTAAAAACGGTTTGCGCAATGGAAGTGAAACCCAAGAACACGCGTGGGACGGACGGACGCGTGTTGAGACCCATGGCTTCTCCAGGGTGTCTCCCCTACATCCCTACATCTCAACCCCTCCCTCCCTGCCTGCAACACGAGGAACACATCCACACAGACCCCAGTTTGAACCAGGCTATTTAAGGCTCTGAGTCAATGACGTGTCAGGGAAAAGAAAAGAAAGACAGAGCATCGCCGGCCCCAGCCGCACATCAACAGCCTACTGTTGACAGCCCCGCTTTGTAGTGGCTGTGCCTGGGCGGGCTGCCAGGAGGGCTGGTCTCTCTCCCTCCGGCTGCATCTGAAGTGGCAGATGAGAGCGCTTTGAGCACCGCTCCTCAGGCACGAACAACAGAACGCAGAATCCCCCCCCCCCCCCCCTTCACTCCCCCTCTACCTCACCCTCTTCACTCCCTCTCTCTCCTCCTCCAATTGCCCAGTTTTTGATCCATTGACAGATTCTTTAAAACATCCTGGGACTTGCAATAGAAAAGGTAAATAGAGAGAAACTTCATTTATCACAACGCTGTATACGTTTATTCTGTTTCTTGGAATCCTTCACTTATTCCCTTCCTCTTTAGAGATTCAAGTTATCAGCAAACATTATTGCTAAAAAACCAAAAGGCCTCAGAGCTGTGACCGCAGGACCGGTTATTTCTGTATTATTCCCCAGCTGTATCCAAGCCAAACCCCACTAACCCCCCCCCCCCCGCCCATGGCAGCAAGTCCTCCCACCTCCTCCCGTCCTCTCTGGTTCTCCTCTGTTCTGGGGGTCTCCAGAGCCACGGGGGTCCAGGCCTGCTGCCTCAGAGGAGGTCCGACCGGGACGGAGGCAGCGCTGCTGATTTACCCAATTTTATTTATTTATTTTTTAATTTGTTCGCCTGCTGCAGAGCACTACAGAAAACTCCTTTCTGCCTGTGAGTTCTCTGCGCAGAGAACCGACTTTATCTAATATACAATATTAGATAAGGTAATTCATCTGTTGATTGTCTCTAATGACATCACACAAGTAGGAAGTGATTAGCAAAAATCCTGCATGGAAATGTACATAAAAAAAAAATCGGAATCGAATCGTAAGGTGCCAAGAGATTCCCACCCCTTTCCCACCCCTACCCATAACCCTCCTTCCCTGCGCCCCATCAAGGCCGGGGCAGTATAAACTGGAGTAGGCTCCTGGCGCTACACCGAGGCACCCCTACTAGCAGGAGAGGACGGTACAATGCAGAGACAATGTCAATAAAGTCGATCTCTTCTTCCCGTCTTTCTCTCCCCTGATGCACCACCTGCTGAGTCTCTTTGCTCATCTCTTCAATGTCTCCTGGTTTATATTAAACCAACCAAGTACATTTGATGGTCATATTCTCACCAGCAGACGGTGAATACTGGAAAATAAGCAAAGATTTAAGCAGACGTTAAAACAGAACAGCCCTTATTATATTAATCCACTTCAGCATTAGTGTCTTTCGTTTTGGATTGCTATTGTATTCATTTGTCCTGTTTTAGGATCACATAGTTATGACTCCTTTGAATGGTCCCCCGCCCCCATTTTTAAACTGGTTTGATGATTCACTTCCACACTTAAAAGTTTGGCTTCCAAATGTGAAGCCGCTGTCTGAGGCTCCTAGTGTGTAGTAGACTTCTCATTCTTCTCCTCTCATCCATTGCTGCAGGACAACACACACACACACACACACACACACGGTCATGTGACCTGGGCAGCTGTTGACGTCACTGATGTTATCTATCATGACACACGTGACACATGCACGTGACAGAAGGCTTGACCCTCCCCTTGAGGGGAACCAACAGCCCTGGTGGAACACTAAATACAGGCGCTTTTAACGTCAACACTGGGAGACTTCTGAACCCACAGCAAACGTGTGGGTTCACTACGATAACAGCAGAGCCCCGAGGGCTATCGAAGAGGAGCTGGCCTCATGATGCCTTCTATTGTTTCTGGGGGGGGTTCTACGTCTGTGCACCGACCCTGAACCATGAATAGTTAATGTAGACACGTAGACGCGCACACGTGCACACACACACACACACACCTGTTTCTTATGGGGTCTGGATTAGACAGCTGTGTCCGGGTTCTGAACAGAGCTCTGCACTGTTCCCGGGTAAAGGCCAGGTCTGCCCCTGACCCCCCTCCCGGACCCCCTCCCCCCTATCTGACTCATTCATCTGGGGCTATCTTCCTTCTATTAAAAAAAAATATATTTTCTTGGATTTTCCCAAAGCCTCAAATAGTCGACACTCAGCTAAAGCAGAGAGTACGACTCACGGGGGGAGGGACGGTTGGGGAGAGGGGGAGAGAGAACTCACCCAGCAGAGGGAACTCGTCACAGGGGGACGGAGGTAGGGTGAGGGAGGGGGGAGAACTCACCCAGCCCAGATACGTAGATGGCCTTCACAGACTTCTTCATCTTGTACAATACACTGCGGTCGACATCCAAAGCCTGCAGAGACGGAGAGAAAACCAGGGATGGTGAGTGTTTTAAGGTTTGATCAGACACATACAGTACGTCTCGTTACTCCATCACGGCTTCAGCTGTCAGCTGTCACTTCACGGTGTGCGTGTGCGTGTGCATGTGCGTGTGCGTGCGTGCGTGCGCGTCCTCTGACGTCTCCTTGCTCTCTGCCAGTGATGCATTATTGAACAGAGAGCTATAAATAGACCACAGCTCCCCAATCAATCTAGTCTGAGCACAGAGGGGGACGCGTACGTGTGTGTTTGTGTGTCTGTCTTCATACGCAGGTGGTAAGGCATGTTGGGGCACACACACACACACACACACACACACACACACGCGCGCAAGAGTGCCAGAGCGAGACAATGTCCCACTGTACACCTGATGACCGTCTCAGGGGGCTCAAGGAAATTAGGTTTTTGGGGGGACTTTATGTTTAGGTCGCTGCAAACCAAGACAGGCTGGCGCTGTGTTTTTTTCCTCTCCCTCAGACACAGCAGAGGACCACTGGGCCCACTGTAAATAGAGCTACACACACAATGGCTTCCATTCAGCTGCTGCTTCTCACACACACACACACACACACACACACACACACACACACACACACACACACACACACACACACACACACACACACACACACACACCTAATATAAATTTTAAGGGCATTTCCTCGTTTTGATGCAATAACCAGAATCACTGCGAGTGCCCTCGCGTAATGGCTGACACAAGAGGGCAGAGGGAGGGAGGGAGTGAGAGAGAGGAGGGGGAGGGGGCGACCGAGAAGGAAGACCGGTAGACAGACAGACGGAGACAAGTAGGGTAGACACAGACTGGTAGGGTAGACGGAGGGAGAGACAGGGATAGAGAGAGTTGATAGAAGAGTCGAAAGATGTGACAAGAGCGCTGAGAGCGCTGTAGCTGGATTAATACGAGTGTATAATGATGAAACACCAGTGCATCATCAGAGCTAATAATATCCAGGCCTATTCTTCTAGGAACGTGTGAGGCTGTCTGATGTTCGCTGTAACAAGCCCGCTCTAGGGCTGATCAAAGCCCAAGGAAAAACTGATTAAAGCAACATGAAGTCAGTCTTCCTTGGGAATACGTGTGTGAAGTTGAAAGCCTTTAAGTTTTAGTTTGGACTCCGTGTTGATGTGAGAGTGCAGAGCGTACAGGGAGCAGGGAGAGGACCCTGGTTCAGACCATCAGCAGGAGGTCTTTATCTATGGTTGAAGACATTTTTCAATTTCAAGTGTATTTCAAAAAGCTTACTGTTAGTGACCACGCCTACATCTAGAAACCCTTCTCCAGCGCTGTGTGGCTCCAGCCTTGGTCCAGTAACTGAATCATCTGCTCCACATACCATCATCTCATTAGGTACACCCACTCCCTCACCTCCCCTGGGACCACACGCACACACGCACACCTCTCCTGAGAAAACATCCCGCTGTACCGGTTCTGTTAAAGCACCCTCTGACCGGCCCACCAGCCACAAGGCCAGGAGCGAAGAGGAGGACCGCAGGGAGGAGACCAGGAGGAGGAGGACAGGAAGAGGAGGAGGAGGACCGCAGGGAGGAGAGGAGGGGGAGGAGGAGGACCACAGGCCCAGGAGGAGACCAGGAGGAGGACCACAGGGAGGAGACCAGGAGGAGGACCACAGGGAGGAGACCAGGAGGGGACCACCAAGTGCTGACCCCCTCCAGTGGTGTTTCATGGAGGCTGGAGGCCGCTGGGTCTGTGGCTCCTCTCGCTATCTCCCTCCGTCTGTCTTTCCTCCTCAAAGACATACGGAGCTGGCGTCTTCGCCGGCAGAGGTTCTTACAGACAAAGAAAAAAATGTAAAAAAGATCCACCCAACATCAGGATCTTTGCAGAGTTCATACTGAGAATAATCCAGGATTTGCTTCTTAGCGCTACACCAAATCTCCATTGATTTCCTCTCCAGCACCTCTCCTTAGTAGGCTGTTCTCCACCTGAGAGCCTTTCACTGAGCCTTTCAAACTCCACCACTCCGGTACAGACCAGTTCAACGCGATCCGTTTACAGATAGCTGTAGCCAAATGAGCCACCAAACAAGCACCCATCGATAGATTACTGAATATTTGAATGCCAAAGCTTTTGAAAGCGCTCCAATACACAGACATATAGATACAACTATTTCAACGACATCGACACACTTGGCAGAGCCAGGGCCCTTACGAATGTACAACCTTAATCCTCGACAGTTGACAAACTTTGTGTTCTGTGTAAGTGTTAGCTCACCAATAAAACGTTATTCTACACGCTGGACAGAAGGTGAGGGCCACAGGAACCAAGCGGGGCCCTTCTATTGTGAGGACTGTGAGGGACCCATTGAAGCCCGGCTGTAGAGAGCAGCTGGGCCCCCAGCGAAGGGCCCGATTGTTCTCGGGGCCGGGCGTACTCAATGGAGAGATTTATAGCGACCCGTTTGTTTTGAGGAGAAAGCTGTGGTTACACTCGCTGGGAGGCTCTTCGGAGAGGAGAGCGAGGTTGAGAGCACTGGTTTCCTTGGGATCGGGTTTTAAAAAGGAACTTGTGAGTTCAGGAAGAGATGGTGAATTGATTTGGCTGGAAGTCAATATCCCTGTATAACTGTATTATCTGTTTGAGTGGTACAGAAGGCTGGGTTAGGAAGCAGCTGTACCTCTCTGCTACATTGAAACTCTCCACGCTGAATGAGTTGTCGATCATGTGATTGTATCGGAGCTATAGATAATTATAGCTCCAAAAACAGTCACCAGAAATGATTGGTCGAGCTGATCGGTTGCCATGACAACAAGCATTAGCTTGTATTAGCTTGTTGTGGCTCCTTGACCTGTTCTATGCTTAATGGTTGACCCCTCGAACTACATCACCAATCAGCTTTAACATCAATATAACCAGCCATGGCTTGCATTTGTATATTGACACTTTAATGTAAGATTGTTATTGACCAGGGAGAGCTCATCTCGACACACACACACACACACACACACACACACACACACACACACACACACACACACACACACACACACACACACACACACACACACACACACACACACACACACACACACACACACACACACACACACAGAGAAGCAGTCACTTGAAAATGTGCTCCTGCAAATGAACAGCGCAGCTAAATTGCTACATTTGCATTTCTCTCTCCTCATGGCAATCGAGCTAAATGAGCATGAGCGCGTCCTAATTGTCCTCATAGTGAATGTGCCTGTTTAAATAAGCACTGGGAGGTACCGGAGTGATCTGAATTAATCCTTATGTTTATGCATTACCTCCCCATCATCATCAGAGTGTTCAGCAGCAGCTGCTGGTAGCTAATCTAGAGAGACCCTCGAGTCCCAGGGGGCTGGTGTGTTTCCTCCACGTCGCCCCCCTGAACCCTCAGAGGGGACCACCATATGGGAGCAGGGGTTTGATATTCTAGATGGAACGTATTTGTTCATTGGACATGAAAGACAAAATGATACTGAATACCAACACAGTAAATTAAAGATAGCAGAAGATTGAAAAATAATGAACAATGGCGTTGTCCTTATGACTATGTGCGTGCGTGTCTATTGTTATGACTGTGTGTGAGTGGGTGTGTGTCCTTATGACTGTGTTTGTGCGTGCGTGTGTTGTTTTTTCAGGACGGTACCAAAAAAGAAATCAAAATGGCTTTTCATTTCCTTTAACCGGCTCTAAACGCCTTCCAAACTTCCTGCTGAGCCAGCAGTTACCACCGCCGGATCTGAAACCAGAGGCCAGTAGTCTACACTGTGGCCCTGGATCGACCCGCGGGGGCCAAACAGAGCAGCCCATTGACTCTTTGTCACCAGGCTAACACGACCGCTAAGCCAGTGCTTAGCTAGCTCAGCCAGGCAGACACGATTCTGTCTGCTGGCTGGAACCATCCTTGTTATGCACGGCTCACTCGGGAGTTCCCTTTCCCAAGGTCTCCGCCGCCGAAGCTGGGCGGGGGAACGTGCTCAGGGAGGTGGAAGGGGCTTTGCATTGCCCTTATTGTCTGCCTCATAGCGATATCCAACTCTGTAATGTTCTGCTACTTGTGCGTGACTAGAACTCAGAGGCCTGCCTCCGCCTCAGTCATACCAGCTCAATTGAGTTTGGAGGGTTTAAAATGATTTAAATGTCTGCGAATGATACTCTCCGGAAGGCGGAAAGCTTCATTTTCTGCAATTGATGCGAGGGCTGCGTTTCACGACAATGTAAGACTACGAGCCAGCATTATCACAAAGACTAGGCCAATGCTGACAGAAAGAGGAAATCAAGACAAAGTAATCTGAGTGAAACAGAGGGGGGGGGGGGGGAGAGAGAGACGATGACAAAGCTGAAGTAGAAGAAGGAAGGGGGTGGAGAGAGCGTTGTGAGTCCATCTCCACTTCCTGCTCTCTGGGCCTGGAGAAGAAAGGCATTCCAGGATGATTGCATGTGGCAGAGAGACTGACAGATGAGGCGGTCCCCCTGCCTCATTGTTCCAGTGGGGAATCATCTGCAGATGACAGCACGTCTGCCGCGTTACTACAGAGGGCCTCCGTCCACCACAACAAGCACCCACACGGGTTTTGGTTGTATAACAAACCGTCCACTCTACATTCTTAAGCCTACACAAATGCAGACAGACACAGTTTTTTTTGGATCCAAGCCTGCCTCTCTAGAGCTCAAATCCAAAAGAACACTTGTAATAGTGTGTAAAGAAACACATGTGTGTGTAAAGTGTAAAGAAACAGCATGAAACGCTCCCTCACACGCACTGGTCCCTGGAGTATTCTGCCAAATAGCCTCCCGTCTATAGTCTCCTGACCCCGTCTGATCTCTGCAGCCTCCCACCCCCGGTCAGAGTCACACCAAGCAACCTGCCGGCCACAGACTGCGGACATAAGCCAATAAGAAGGTCATTGTGGCTCAAACGTGCCAACACAATACCTTTTGTGTAGGCGTGTGTGAGTATAGCGTGTGTGTAGGCGTGTAGCCTGAGTGTGTATAGACGGGCACATGCGTGCGTGTGTGCGAGTGTGTGTGTGTGGATGAGTTCCACAACCTTACGACCTACACCTTCACACAAGAAGTAATCGATGTGTGAGTCATTAGAGGGATGACATCACCGACGCGGTGATTCACTTTGTGTCTCCACTGGGGCCACGGCCCCATCCTCATTCTGACACTTTCAAAGTTAGCATCTTTCCATTTGCTATCCGGTCTCAGGAAACACAAAGCCAGGGAACATCCCTTTGTGTGTTCTGTGAGGAATGCACACACACACACACACACACACACACACACACACACACACACACACACACACACACACACACACACACACACACACACACACACACACACACACACACACACACACACACACACACACACACACACACACACAGCGTTAACAGTAAGCCTGGAAGGTAGGGTTTACGCGCTGCCGCACTAAGTAATGATGTGTAGACGCAGTGCCAGCCTCTCTCTGCGGGGCGCTGGTAGTAATGGCACACAGTGCATTAGTGCGATTGGAAAACAGCTCTCTTCGTCCTTCAGTCATCTTCCCCACACCTCCCCCCTCCACTCCACCCCCCTCCACTCCAACCTCGCATGATTGGCTCTGCCTTTTAGACCCCAGCTTAAGGTGGGGGTGGTGGCGATGCCGCACTTGGTTGCACCACAGGGGGTGAGGTGAGCAGGGGTCAGTCCCGCCTTAGCCAGGGGCTCCAAAAGACACAGCGGTGGGCACGCGATGCATTGCACGACAACGCTGGTGACAGGCTCCCCAGGTCTAGAGGAGACTCACACACACGCACGCACACACACACACACCCACCCACCTCCCAAACTCAAACCCAAACACTTGAAAGTGCATTTCGTGTGGGGACTTAACGACCCGACCCCGTTGGTTTGCTCCCCCAGTCCTGCTGAAGTAGGAGCAGGACAGGGACCCAGACAAGTCCTGCTGCCCAGCGGCTCGGCTCTGGGAGGAGACCTGCTCCACAAACAGCTCCTTATGATGCAACATGTGGTTGAACAGCGGATGAACTCCTGCTCGGGGTTCACCGGCACGAGGCCCAGATGCCCTGCAGGGAAACCTGCAAGTGGTTTAGAACACGTGGGTCGGATAAACCGTTGACACGCAGCCGTCCTCCACCAGCCTTGGAGACGAGAGGCGGGAGACCCCTGGAGGAAACTGGCTCGGTTGGAGAGGGGGAGTCCAGCTGATTATTAGCAGCAGCAGCAGCAGCAGAGCTGATTTCTTCCTGTAATTTCTGAACACGGTGCAGACTGCTGAACACGCAGACTGCTGAACACGGTGCGGTACAGACAGATTTAGAATCCCGTCTTAGAAGGCGCCGATTCACCAACGTTGTCCAGTGTGGGGAGCGAGTAAAGTCAATATTGGGCAAGCAGAGGGTGTCGTCTGGGACGACCACAGGCTCCAGGCTCCAGGGCCCCAGGACAGGCTAACAGGGACTCAGCAGTTTCAGTGTTTGGGGTCAGGGGCGGGGGGGTTAGATGGGGAGTGTGTGTGTTTGGGGGGGGGGGGGTGGTTCTGAGGGGGCAGGAGAGGGAAAGGGAGGGAGGGGGTGGGTCACTTTTACTGTGCCCCATAAAACAGTTTGACACACTCCCGGTAGACGTCCACCCAACCCCCGCCTGGAGGTGAACACAAACCTCCACTCCATGTTGGCACAACATGACTTTAAAGGCTCTTTCTCTGAGCAGGACCATCGGTGGCACTACATGGTGATCCAATCGCAGGACCCCTTCAGGAGCGTTGGAGAGACCAGGCCTGGTAGTTTGGGGCCCGGCCGTTAACACCACGTGCCAGAGCTTACACTCACCGCAGGGGGGAGGACAGAGCTGGGGTTGGCTGTTTTAAAGAGCTAAAGAAAACAAACTTATGGTGTACCCCCACCCTACCCCCCACACACACATTGACTCCACCCCCCACACAAACTCCACCCCCAGACACGTACACACACACATCCACCCCCACCCGACTCTCATGCCTTCAACACCTCCGCCACTTTAACCCCTGTTAAAGTGCGCGACTGAAGTTTATTGCGTTCTTTAGTATCATCAGCTGACTTTCAAGTACGATTAAAGGAGTGAGCAGCAAATCAACAACAGGGGAGGGGGGGGGTAGTAAAATACAAGACGAGAAACCTGAATGAAAATCATAGGCTTGAAACACACACACACACACACACAAAGTTGATATTGACAGAGAGAACTGCAACTGGAGGTGATAAAGTTGACTTGATGCCTTGGTTATAAAAAGAAAAGGCGTGTGCACTGTACTAAGAGGGAAGTATCAGATGAAGTGTGTAAAGCAGTGGGGGTCTGATGGAGGCAGAGCTGGAGGCACAGCTGGGCAATGAGCACCAAATGTTCAGCGCTTTGAGGGGGAAAGCAAATCCTCAGACCTCCTCTGTTTGTTTTGTCTCCCCTATTCTCTTCTTCCTCTGTTCTACTGAGCTGTAAGGACCTCACATTCTACTGACCTGTAAGGACCTCACATTCTGCTGACCTCACAGGGGATCGTGTTCTATGGTTACTGTCCACTTCAAAGAGCCAGGGAGACGCTTAAAACAAATGACGCACTTAAGTCTAGAAAATATCAACTTACAGAGAGCGTGCACGCGTGCGTGTGTAGTCTTCAGCCTCAAAGGGAAAGCACGAGTCTTAAAAAGGAGTCATATCATGTCATCTTGTCAGACCTTTCTAATAGTCACAGAAACGTGGCTCACAGGACCTTAGGTCTTAATGTTGGACGCTACAAACAGGACTGGTTGGGATTCATCTAACGGGACGGCAGCCCAACCCCACCCCCAGCTGCAGGCCCACATGGGACCCAGACACATTACTAAAACTAACATGTTCAAGACCAGTTCCCCAGTTCAGCTTTCCATTATAAGACCCCGCTCCAGTCTATGAGCTGCTGTGAAACGAAGAGCATCTGGCGAGGACCCTCAGGAGAATGGAAACACATAAAAAATAAGTTGCTTACATTATGGACCCAGTACATCAGAACCCAGTAATACTGCAATCAGGTAACATCCGGTTATATAGTTATTTGACTTTGATGGTGTACAAGTAAAAGTTTTCTAAAACCAAAATAAACATGAAAGGGATCCAGGATGTAATCACTTCACCAGGAGGAGGGGCTCACTGCGTCTTTACTGGATGGGAGCATGCGGTCGCATATTTCATTTAGTAGACATTAGAAAAGTGAAAACACTCCAACCCCAGCAGTAGCCCACCCTCAAACAAACACACTTTCCTCCACCCTCTTCCTCCTCCTTCTATCCCTCCCACTCAGCAGTGCTGAGAGACAAACAAATCAATGAGGAGTTCATTAACAGAGAGCCGCTCCCTCCTGGAGACCACTGGAGACCTGGGACTCTCTGACGGGACGGGGTTTACATCCCCTCAGCGCCCCCGTCCAGGGTCCCTAACCCTGTAACCTCAGACCACCCCCACCTCCCCCACAGTCACGGTCCCTAACCCCCCCTCCAAGGCCTGCTGAGACCAGGGTTCCCCAGGGTTGTGTGGACCAAACCGCCCACTGACTCAAACCTTGCCAGGCAAGATGATGGAGCCCAGACTGATCCCTCCCCTCTAACACCCACTCACCCGACTTTGGACGGAAATAGACTTTGTTAAACGTTCCTAATAGCCCCAGGTACAGCCCCAGGAGTGAGGGAGAGAAAGAGAGGCTTGGCTAGAGCCCACTTAAGCAGGATCTGGGCAGCAACCAGCAAAGGTTGTATTAAGTTGCTGAGCGGTTGAGTGAACGCCTGCTTCTGCGAACGGACATCCCTTGAACCTCTCGGTCTGGGAGAGGGGGCTATGGTCGGGACATATGTCGGGTCTATGCAGACATAAGGCCGCTGTGTGGGTCAGGGGGAGGGGGCTAGGTTCGGGGCTATGTTTAAGCAGACATAAGCCCACTGTGTAGGTCTGGGTGAGGGGGCTAAGGTCGGGGCTATGTGAATGCAGACATAAGCCTGCTGAGTAGGGTGAGGAGGCCATGGCTGGGGCTAAGGCCGGGGCTGTGTGAATGCAGACATAAGCCCTCTGTGTAGCTCTGGGTGAGGGGGCTAAGCTCTTGGCTGTGTGAATGCAGACCTAAGCCCGCGTGTGGCGCTGGGTTCAGATCCCCTGCCGGCCACCTGCTCCGGGGCAGCAGCTGCGTGGCTGCAGCCGTTCCCGCCAGCAGCAGCAACGGCGAGAGGAATCTGGCGTGAGGAGGTCAGCCCCCTGGCCTGGGAACCGCTCCAGCACCAACACATGCTGGCTGGCTGACACACCAATAAAGCCTGGTGGGGGTGGTGGTGGTGCTGCTGCTGGTGATGGCGGTGGCAGGCACACAGGGCCTGTCTCACAGTCAGGGAGGACAGGCTTTGGACCCGGGCTTTTGGGCTTGGGGAGGAACAATGGATTGATGAGAACACAGGAGGAGCGAAACGGCCACCGGGGAGTCCAGGAGATAAAAATAGAAGACGTCTTTCTTGGTGCGTGGTGCCAGCGGCACTCAGCCCACACACCGTCAACAACTGGTGGGGAGGAGAGTCGTCTGTGAACCCGAGCCAGGAGATGTGTGATCCGGCCCCGGGCCGCAGACAGCAGCAGTCTGGGCCAGCAGCGGTTATCCACAGAATCCTCATATTACACACAATATGCCACACACACCCACCACCTCAGTACGGTTGGAGCAGGGCCTTATCATCGCACACAGAAGGCACGCCCGGCCCTCCATCGGATGAATTAACAGCCTCATGTAAGAGCTAGGAGTAATGGTTCCATCCCACAAATTGAGTTGTGACAAGCCCCCACCTTCCCCCCGCCGTACCTTGATATAAATAATTCAACAGAGAGAAATGAGCAGAGTGAGGTGGGGGGGGGGGGCTGGTGGGAGGGGGCCCTCGTCACTGGAGGAGCTGTAGCCCCTCGCCGCGGGGGGCACGGCCCACCAGTGAGCCAGTGTTGTGGGTTATTGTTGGTCTCTGGCCGGGCCCGGAGAACTGGGAACGTTGAACAGTAAATGAGATGGATAATCACTCAGAGATCAAAGGGCCGAGGGCCGACAGTGGTTTCTATGCAACGGGTCTCTGAGACTAAATTACAAGCATGCGTCCTGCACCGCATGAAACACTAGAGGCGGGACATGAGAAAGCAGCGTGATATCTGGCGGTAAACACATGCAGCTGGAGCGTTGGTTACCATATTGACACCGGAGTCATTTTGATTAATGTTTCCATGTTCGGACTCATATGGGGTTGCTTATATTTGATGCTCGGAGTGGGCTGTTTCTGAAACACACACCCAATACTAACCCACTCTGTGCCACAGAGTGAAAACAGTTGAAAATCCATTTATAGCATCAATGCTTTTGAGAAGCAAATCAATAAACTAAAGTGTAGATCACCTGGGTATTCCACACAAAGAAGGTCTTCAGAATATTCTGGGGCCAGTGTGGCACTGAGCAGAGACAGGAGTGGAACAGGAGACAGCTGGATAATGTGCATTTCAATAACATCTCTGGTATAATGCAGTAGATACAAGAGACTCAACAAGTCCCTGGAGAGGAGAGGGACCAAAGCGGAGTCCAAAAGGCCAGCTCCTCTCCCAGGCATGTGGTGCTGTTGTACTAGTTCAACAGACCTATTGAGCAACCCCCCCCCCCCCCACGGCATAGAGTCCGGATGCATCTCCAGTCACATTGAGAAGCTCACATGAACCGTTACAAGCTTCCCCATTCGCTGACCTTCTGCCTTCAGAGGACGAGAGCAACAAAGGCGAACAGGGAGTATTCATGTTTGGGTCAGGGCAGTACAAACTTACTGGCCAAACTGGTTTTATAGCTGTGGTATTGAGAGGACGGCAGGACACACACACACACGTCACACACAGTAATTAAGTAGTTTCTAAGTAGTGAATTTTAAATGCCTTCCTAAAGATAATAAGGTTATTTCAGATGTAATTGATTACAGGGATAAATAATTTAATAATTTAAATAACAGTTTGGTCCACCCAAATTCCTACTGGTTTTATCCCATTGCCTGTCGATGTCTTCATGGAAACACCAGAGGAAGAGGTCAAAGGTCAGAGGTCCTCCTAAATAAGGGACTTTGTCATCCAAACCGGATCATGTTGGAATCTTAGCTATGCTCTTAAAATGTGCTCTCCATTTTGGTATTTCATCCCTCAGGATTTAGCATCAGAACCTCGAAGTCGTTAGCCAAAGACTCCGGGCCATCTGGGGTAACAGACTTCCATGCTAATCACAATCCAATGACAAATTAAAAACCTGCCTTGCCGAACACGGAGTCTCCGAACACGAGTCCTTCAGCCCTGAGGCCAAAGACGGTCCATCACTGCCAAACATTGCCACCAGAATGACAACTGAACCGGTGTAAAAGCCCCGGTTCATTGTGCGTGATGATCCTGCTTTCATTCATGACATGCGTAGTAACAACTGTAACATTGATAACCCAAGAAATTGTCCACGCCCTTCAGGGGGTGATTGGACTCATGAACATGTAACCAATCACATTCAGGGCTACAATGGCCCTGGCTAGCTCTTAGGAAACACAAAGTATAACCGAGCGAGCAGGAAAAGCACAAGAGCAAGCATTTGTACTCTCAGAGTAATCATTTGTTTGCACAGATCTGTGTCATTCTTGCTCACCAGTTTTAGCACTGATATGGTGCCAAAGGTCTAGAATGAAGTTCACCTTCTTTTTTTTTTTGTGTGTAGTTTTTGGGGGTGTGCAAAGTGTTTTCAACTGCTGTGAACTGGTGTGTTTGTGCTCAACTCTGACTGTAATCGATAGTACTACATTGAAGCATCAGTGATACCTCATGTCCAGTCGACATGTTGCGCTCAGGGAAAATAATAACCTAGCAGTTGACAGAAACCACCAAGAACTCCAGAAGAAGGGTGTCAGTAAGACGCCGCTCCCTGGCTGACTGTGTCCTCAGTCACTGTCAGCACAGCAAATCTGCCATTACAAGGTAAAAAGGGCATCTATAATACTGCAGCTTCAGTGGAATATAATATGTGTTCTCTTATTGAATAACCAATTCCTATGCAGAAAAAAAAATGCAAAAGGAGGAAGTTATTATAGCCGATACATAACATTTCCCTCTTGGGCCATTTCATAATGCTATTTTTCAACATATTACGAAAAATAACCAAAGGTCCTGAGATGACCAGACGGTGCAGATTCCAGTGGGTCTGATGTAGAGAATGAGAGAGAGGTTCCAGCCATAGCCAGCCAGACAATACACGGATGTGTTCCTGCTCCTGGCCGCTGTGTGTGTGAGCGGGCCGATGGAGCGAAGAGAACCAGGCCTGTTGTCCCAACAAGCTGGCCTTGTGTTGATCAGGGAGGATAGGTCAGCCTAAAAACAACACAGGGGAACAAAAGCTC
>NC_140287.1:11168579-11246348 GCF_964030765.1 Micromesistius poutassou
GCTTCTTATGCAGCCTTCAACACACACGGTTGAGTGGATGAATACGGCCCTTGTTGAAACCAACTCTCACTCAGGCCATTCAGCAGCCATTTGTAAGCGTAGGAATACATTTGGTATATATTATATATAAAGGCTGATGAGTTTTATTAGCAGAACCAGAGAAATGCACCAGGGCTGCAATGAGGTTGCTGTGTGGCCCTGAGCCACAGCTGAAGAGGCTGAGGAGTGGAGGAGGGAGTCAGGGACGCAGACAGGAGGAGAAGGCTGAGGAGGAGGAGGGGAGGAGGGAGTCAGGGACGCAGACAGGAGGAGAAGGTTGAGGAGTGTAGGAGGGAATCAGGGACGCACACAGGAGGAGGAGGAGGAGGAGTGGAGGAGGGAGTCAGGGACACAGACAGGAGGAGGGGGAGGGGGAGGAGGAGGAGGAGGAGGAGGAGGAGGAGGAGGAGGAGGAGGAGGAGGGAGTCAGGGACACAGACAGGAGGAGGGGGAGGGGGAGGAGGAGGAGGAGGAGGAGGAGGAGGAGGGAGTCAGGGACACAGACAGGAGGAGGGGGAGGGGGAGGAGGAGGAGGAGGAGGAGGAGGAGGAGGGAGTCAGGGACGCAGACAGGAGGAGGGGGAGGGGGAGGAGGAGGAGGAGGAGGAGGAGGAGGGAGTCAGGGACACAGACAGGAGGAGGGGGAGTAGGAGGAGGAGGAGTGGAGGAGGAAGTCAGGGACACAGACAGGAGGAGGAGGAGGAGGGAGTCAGGAGGTTGAAGGGCCATCAGCCCTGGGGAGCCAGTTGTGCCCAGAGAGGGGGTGCGGTCAGCCGGAGCCAGCCTACTCTTTTCTCACCAGAGAGAGGAATCTGACCCTGGTTCTGCTGGGTAATGAACCCAGACTATTCAGCAGCAGCGGCAGAGCACTGGGATCTCCCCGCTGTGTAAATACACTCGCTTTGCAGAGCGAGCTCAGTCGGGGTCGTGCCCTGAATTAATAATATGGCATGATATAGCATATTTACATTTACATGTATGGCATTCAGCAGACGATTTTATCCAAAGCGACAGTACATTTGTCAGAAGAAAGAGAATCAACAATATATCGCTGTCGGTACAGTAAGGATGTCATAGAACCAAGGGCCAAGCACTAACAATCGCTAGGTTAACCCATTCCCTGTATACAACAAGGATAGCTAGGATAAGATGCTACACAATGCTAAGTACTATTTTTAAGTGCAAGGATATACAACATACAATAAGTGCACACATTAATAGTGCCAGAACGTACAACATACAATAAGTGCACAAGAGGGGTCTGGGAGGGCATATGACTTTATGACAGAGTGGTGGATACTCAACATTTATATATCTTGGATTAGAGCTCTTAATGTCTAGGGATGCCATCAGGAACTAATTTAAAATGTGTTTCCTGGCCTGGAATAGGGACCAGCTGTGGTCATCGAACAGCAAACGTTTGGTCTGTGCGATGTTTTGTATGTGCAACCCTGCATCTTATGTGATGTGAACGTGAGTATTGTCTATGAGCACTACTTCCTGTCTATAAATATGTTGTTTTAATATATGAATATATATATATATATATATATATATAATATTATATTGTATTATAAGATAATTTAACTAGCAGGTAATTTCACACCAATGAGATGCGAGCAATGGAAATCTCACTTCAACGAAAGTATACACCAGCAGATTAAATTGACAATCTAGAGGCCCCAATACATAACATGCAATGCAATTAGAAGAAATCGCATTACATCCAAAGAACACTTTCTTCTCCTTTCCTATGATTATTACAGGACAGACGTTTTTAGAGACGTCCACCGCCTGTCCTGCTCCGAGCCTTCTGCTTACATTTCCATCCATCGGAGCACTTTGTGCCCCCCCCCCCCCCCCCCCCCCCTCAAACCTTAGGCCCACATGGAAAGAGAAAGGATTCACTTATGCAGACATGAAGACACACTTCCCCGAGTCAGTTAACCAGCACTTAACCCCAGACTCGTGGGCTTGCTAATATCATCTCGTAGATCTCAACGTGCGTCCGCGTGGGGGGGGGGAACACTGGGAAGGCTTTCAGTGGGAATGCAGGGCATTCAATCTGCTAACAATGTGATCGTGCATGGACTGGGAAGTGGAGATTTAGATCGTATGATCTAACCTCAGCAGGATGAACAGTCCTTTTCCTCTGACGGCTGACTTGGAGCTCGGCTGTTGGACTCATCCAGGCGCTACGAGGTGTGGCTCATAGTCTCTGTGCTCTGTGAGGTAGACTCTCAATCTGCTGCATATTGCTACAGCTTGCTTCCAATGTCAAGGTCATGATAACTTATTTATGCTCTCCGGACTCACAAAGTGTTCACATCAACAATTGATTATTATCATTGAATACCTTATTTATTCACAAATGTATTTATTTGTATTTTAAAACATTCTTCACAGACAGTAACATCAGGAGGGTTCAGGAGTTCCCCAAATGAAAGCTGAAAAATAAAGAAAATGAGGACAAACAGAAAAGCAACCAAAAGAAAAAGAAAAACAGTGTGGTTAAATAAAACCAGCTGCACCGAATGAATAGAGACAGCCAGAAACCTGGAGCCTCAAACCTGCACACTAATACAGTATATACTATATAGTATTATACCCCTTTATAGCCAAACCCAACTCCTAAAAGGAGATCCAATCTCCTTTAGAGTCTGCAGTGAAGTAAGATTAGGAAATGACGACTGGAAGATTCTTGTTAACAGTCGGGTCACATAGCAGCGGACTCTGGACGGGATGTGCCATTCCTCTATTCAGCCACGCAGGACCTTGTGTTCAGCTGGCACTACAGCAGTCAAGCTCTCTGTGGGCTGAACAGACATTGTCTGTCCTGCAGCCAATTTCTTGCAAGTAAAAAAAACTAAAAACTTTGGGCCATTGACAAGAGGAGATGGAAAAAAACACACACCTCAACACCGACTTCATTATCCCCGATGATGAAGGCGTTCAGGCATAGGGGTGTTGTACCCCCATTATGCAGTTATTGTATGTTGTATGCCTGGCACTTAATGTACACACTTATTGTATGCTGTACGTCCTTGCACTTAATGTACACACTAATTGTAACTGCCCCTTCCAGCCCAGTCAGTCTCTTCACAGAGCTGACCTTGTGAAGCCAGCCCCCTGACAATCCTATGAACTCCCCAAGTCACTACTGTATCTCACCACCACTGCTGGAGGTGGTGATGCCCACCCTGGCTTCCCATTGGTCAGCCTTACACACAAGTGACGACTGACTGCAGTCATCCTAACGGCAAGAATCCGTCCTCCTGCAGGGAGGTCAAGGGGGACGGAAGTGTCTCTCAAGGGTGTTTGTAGTTTTGTCGTTTCAGCTGTGCTTTCAGTTCAGATGGTAACCATGACGATCTCCTTGAACCGCCACCACGATGCTGACTGCTAAGTGTGCAGCACTAGAGTGTTAAGGAGGGCAGCCACCAAGTGTAGAACAGTTGAGTGTGTTCACCATTTGGTGAAATATGTGTGGTCTATGTGGTCTAGTGATCCATCAGTCACAGCATAAAGTGAGAGTCTCACTCTATCACAGCATAAAGGGAGACTAGTCTCACTCTATTACAGCCTAGAGGGAGAGTAGTCTATTGAAGTCTTTCATCGACCTACAGACTCTGTTTTTCTCCCTGGATATTTCTTGACATTAAAATGCATGCCTGGTGTTTGCTGACCTGGAACAGGTCACAGGTTGAGGACAATACCGGGACCTTGCAGTACCTAGCGGTACGCGGCTGTCTGTAGGAGCACTGTAGACTAAAAGGAAGTTTTTCAGATGATATACAATGGAGGATTGGTGGGAACATTGAAAAACAAATCCATTCACATCCCGGATTAGTCTAGAGATCAGGTCAGGGACTCATTGGGCCAGATGAGTCTGATTCTCTGATAAATCACAGCTCCATCGATTTATTGATCCATTGCTAGAGTCACCTTGAGCAGAAGGTCTGTATCAGAGATTATCTACGTCCATGATCCAAATAAAATCACAGCATTGACACGGTTAACCCGTTGACACCTTCAAATAACAGCAAATAAACACCTTACATTTTAAAAGAAGGGATTTTCTGTCTAAATACCTCAATTTTTTGTGTTTAGTCGTTTTCTGCTAAGAAACGTTAAAGAGAATACATGTCATCAATGAGCATCCCCAAACACCCCAACCTCTACACTATCCTGCCTCCCTGATTTAGTATATTCAGATTTAAATGCTGCTATCATCACTGAGCTGAATAACTCATGATGAAACAGTGTTAAGTATAATACTCATGCAATATGAATAGTTTAATTTAAGTATGAATACTAATAGTGCTTACAGTGAAATACCTTATTAGTGCAAGCAAGTGGAGGGGCTTCCTTAAATCCAGCCATGCTGCCTCCGCTCTCTCATCACCCCCACCCCCACCAGCACCCCCTCAACACTTCCCCACCCGCCAAGCCTCTATTGTGTGGTCACTTTGCATGCTGCAATGGTTTACTCTGCCAGTACGGCTAAACTTTTGTGTCCTGGGCCATGGAGGGCTTTTACCGTCAGGTAAAGGATTTCAGTAGGCCGACATCTTTAATTTATTTCTGTTTCGCGTTGTGGATATGGGTCAATCTGCTTTAAATGTTTTTTTTTAATCATTTTCGTTTTTTATGATGTGAAAAAGGAAAGAACGTAATAACACAAAATAAAGCTTAGAGGAATTAGTATATAACCATTTAGAGAAAGAAGGCATGAGAGAATTGCATTTGCAAATAAGAGAGAGAGAGAGAGAGAGAGAGAGAGGGGGGCTGAAAGTGAGTATTAGTGAATGTGGCAGAGAGGAGAAAGCCTAATTTCACTGTGAGACTCAAATGATTGCCCCTCCCTCCAGCCTCAGACTGGACAGGGAAGAGAGAGAACAATGAGTTGGGAGAGCTTGTGTTTCTGCCACATAAATAGACGCGTTGGAGGACTGCTCTCAGAATGTGTCCTCAGTGAGGGGAGTGGAAGGGTGTGGATTTCATAACAGAGCGGTTTCAAAATCCATCTCATTAACTCTTCTCTCCTCCTTCTCCTCTCCTTCCCTCTTCTCTCCTCCTTCTCCTCTCTCTTTCCCTCTCTCCTCTCCTTCCCCCTTCTATCCTCCTTCCCCCCTCTCTCCTCTCCTCTCCTCCCCTTTTCTCTCCTCCTTCTCCTCTCTCTCCTCTCTTTCTCCCTTCCTTCTTCTCCCCTCTCCCCTCTCCTGCTCTCTCCTCTCCTTCCCTCCCCCCTCCTCATCTCTCCTCTTGTTGTATTTTTCTCCATTCTTTCCTTTTCTCATATTCTCTCCTTTCCTCCTCTCTATAACCTATATTCTCCACATTCTCTATGTCTTCTGATGTCCCCCAGCTCTGCCCTCCCCCTGAATCATGACAGAGTGACTAGAAAAACACCACGTCTTGTCACATCCTCCCCTCAGGATTGGTGCAAAAGTAATACCTTTCCACTGAACGGTATTACCACACCGGCCGCTGGCTGCAGGTTAGTGGGAGCAGCGTCTCAGAGTGAAGGCACCAGCAGAGGGAAAGCCCCAGGGAGTGAAACAACACTGTTAGGAAGTTTGAGTTCCTGTTTGCTCAGGAAGCATTCTCCGTCTCTGCAGGCGTTGTCAACGGAAGATGGGAAGGGAAGGAGAGGAGTGGGGAGGAGGGGAGGAGGGGAGGAGGGGTGGAGAGGAATGGGGGAGAGGAGGGGGGGGGGGGGGAGGCGGAGGAGGAGGGGAGGAGGGGAGGAGTGGAGGAGTGGAGGAGAGGGGAGGGGGGAGTGGGGAGGGGGGGAGGAGGGGAGTGGGGAGTGGGGGGGAGGAGGGAAGGATGCGAGGAGGAGGGGAGGGGGGAGGAGAGAAGTGGGAGGAGGGGAGGAGGGGAGGACGGGAGTGGAGAGGAGGGTAGTGGAGGGAGGAAGGAGAGGAGTGGGGAGGAGTGGAGGAGGAGGGGAGGAGGGAGAACGCTACAGAGTGGTGATGTACCAGACGCCGTTGTTCTCTTCTCAGATCTGTAGATGAACACTGCACATTAGTGTGAGGCTAGTTTCTCTGGCAACTTTATTGGGAAATGTCTGCCTGAAACAACGAGCACAAAGACACTTCCTGTCTCTGCTCAGAAACAGAAGGAGAGGCCGCCTGCCTCCAGAGGGATTAAAGTAAAGACCTGTGAAATATGGACTGTCTCAGGGCTTATGCACCCTAGGGATACGGCTTTTCCACTACTGTCCATCACCTGCCTTATAGTGACATGACCGCTGGAGGAATACATTAAAGAGAGACAGACAGAGAGAGATTGATCCAGGACATCCCAAAACTAGAATTCAAACACTGATTTGAGTTCCTCTCCTGTTCTTTGTCCTGTGCTAGCTCCCTGGAGACTGATCTTCGTTAGGAGTCACCTGGTTAGAACAATATAAGCAGTGGTGCAATAAACATTGTCATGACAACACAAACATGATGACCCCCCCCCCCCTGTCTTTTGCATGATGGAGAACGCCATCAGCACGTGAGTTTACTGCCATCATCCCCAAATAATCCCTGAATGCAAGCACCTTGTTGAGCTGTTTCTGTGGTCATGCATGCCTGATGAATTAAGGATTGAAGTATATCTAGTGAGTCATTCTTTGAGGAAAACCATTCACTGAATTTAGACATCATCCATCATTCAAATAATATACCCCAATAATACTTCATATTATTATATATTGTGTAGACACACATGCTTCAAATGACATGCTTTCTAAATTTTCCTGAATGTATATTGATCAGAGATTGGTGGATAGGATAACCATCAGTTATTTTATTGATTTAGTGTGGCAGCGCATGCATGCACACACAAACACACGTAGGTACAAAACAAGCATGCACACACACACACACACACGCACACACACGCACACACACGCACACACACACACACACACACACACACACACACACACACACACACACACACACACACACACACACACACACACACACACACACACACACCACGCATTTAAATGGTTGCTGGCAGTTGCAAGTACAGTCTATCACATAATTAAACGAGGATAAACGCTATGTATTTTTGTTTATTTATTTCGTATGTATAATAGTTTATTCAAAGTTGGCAGATATATTCGAGTGAATATTTCACGGAGGGGCGGCGCCCTACCGCCCTCTATTGACCAGCCGCCACTGACACACACACACACACACACACACACACACACACACACACACACACACACACACACACACACACACACACACACACACACACACACACACACACACACACACACTAAAATCAGGGGGTCGGAAACATAAATTATCTCACCTAGCACTCTCTGCTTGTGAGCAGCGCCCTCTGCTGTTGACTGTGCCTCGATGCAGTCTACACCCGCACCCAACGGTGTGGTGGGGGGGGGGTCTGCGGACCGCAAGAGAGGGGCATGACTTGAATCGGGCGCAGCTTATGGTCTTGCAGGCTGCCGACTGATTGACCAGCGGTTCTCAAACTTTTTCTACATGTCTACCCCCCTACACTACTCCAAAGTACCCCTAGGAGTAGCGTAGCCCCATTTCAGAACAACTGACCAGCGGTGATGGAAAACAAATTTCAACCTCTAGAGGGCGCTCACGCACTAAAGACCAAGCGCTGGGTCTTTAATATATTGTATTATATATAAACAAAAACAATTTACAGAATAAAAACGTTATTTTCTGTAAAAAATAGACATTATACATTTTATAACAGATCTGCGCTTGCCTAGGACAATACATGCTAAAAACATCATCGAAAACCTATATAAAGTGTCCAAAGGAGATCCTATGAACCAGTTACGATATGCAAAACTGATTTTCATCAACCGAATAAATCCGGTATATTTAGTTGATTTAGGATTTTAGGATTTTTAAGTACTACAACTCTACTCTCGCAATGGAGTATCGACAACACCAAATCCCATAATGCATCCTGGTTAACGTGTTACGTGTCATCAAAACGCTTTCTTTTGGTGACACTTTGCTAAATGGTACGAAGAGCTCCCGTCCATCAGCTGTAATTGGCTTTTGAAAACCGCAAATCAAAACCCACCGAGCGGCTCCACGGACACGATTGGCTGCGGGATTTCACTTTCTCCGCGCTGATTGGACGAAAACACCAAGGCCGGATCAGTGGTTTTCCCGCCCACATGGTTCTCTGGCGCACGAGCCGAGCCGAGTCAAGCTCACAGCCAGAACACCAGTCCGTCTGAAACCAGTCCGTCAGAGGCCAGTCCGGGAGACCAGTCCGTCTGAGACCATTCCGGGGGGAGAGACCCTGCGACCAGTCCGGGAAGAGAGCCTTCGAGACCATTCCGCCTGTGACCAGTCCGGGAGGAGAGCTGCTGAGACCAGTCCGGGAGGAGACCACTCCGTCTGAAACCAGTCCGTCCGAGACCAGCCCGGGGGGAGAGAAACCAGTCCAGGGACATCCAGGGGGACCGGGCAGCCATGGCGACGCAGACCCTCTCATCCTGCACCGGGTCCACGATGCTGCAGCCCATCAGCGACATCATCAACCTCCCGCTGGACCAGGTAAGCCTCCAGCTCAGGACCAGGGTGGTTCCGCTCGGCCCGGGAGGAGGTCTGGGGTCAGACCCCTTGGAGGTCCATCTTTAGTGTTTTGATGGTTTCCGGTCGGGTGGACGTCAAGAACAGAATGGACCGCTGGTGAGGGGAAGCGAGCAGCGAGCTGCAGCCGTCATCTTGCTTTCCATTTCGGGTTTTCCTGAACTGAAGTGCGCATCGCTTCATCGGTTCGGCCTCTTCTGGGTCGTTTTATGGCCATCCCTTAATAACCTTCATGTCCACAAGACACCTGAAGCGAGGACGAGACGGCATAATCCCATCTGTGTTTCCCAGCCGCAGTGCCCACGTTAGATAACTTGTAGAGAGCGGGGTTCTGCTGGAAGTTTACCGCCTCTCTGTATGAATAACAAACTGTAGGCCTTATCACGAAGGATGACTCATTTTGATCGTTTTGCGGACGATGTTATGCTTTTATCGACGATTTGATCAAAGCCACGTATACCTGTGTGTGTGTGTGTGTGTGTGTGTGTGTGTGTGTGTGTGTGTGTGTGTGTGTGTGTGTGTGTGTGTGTGTGTGTGTGTGTGCGCGCACACACACACTTACGGAGAGTTAGTGATGACCCGGGGGAGGCGACAGGGCTGCCTGTCTGCACATCCCCGTGTTGGATGAACACAGAAGGAACCGCAACTTCTCAACCCGAGCAGTGACGTAGCCATGCTGAATTGTGTAACAACAAGGTGTGGTTCAAAAGATGTCTCTTTATATACTCAAACGTTGATTTACCGAAACGAAATTTGTTGTAGTAGGCTACAGCGGATGACGGGATATAGCATGCGTTTAAGTTAAAACGGCTGATACTTCTTTCTCACTCTCTCTCTCTCTCTCTTACACACACACACACACACACACACACACACACACACACACACACACACACACACACACACACACACACACACACACACACACACAGTTTGCAGTCAACTGTTTTTTTCCTGACTATCCATCTGGCTAACATTCATCCAAAGTCATTCCTCTTTTGCCAAATAGTGACCACAGGTTCTACAGGCCTTGGGACGTGTAGTGCTCAGACACGCACACCAGCAGTCCCAAATAACAGGTTTAAGACTGAAACCGTCTCGACTGAGGAACATGGAAAGCAACGAATGTCATTCATGTTATGTGGTGATGTCATGCATGCCACTGGCTGCTGACTTTCAGCCGTTTGGGCTCTGGGAAACCTCACACACACTCAATGTCTACACTCAACACCAACACAACCTCCAAGCCCATCCAACACTACCCTTCAGACCAGGGGGTGTCTGATCCCTGCTGCTGGTTCCTCGTACAGTGAAACGATGGAGAATGAGTTCTGACTCACCCGTACACCTTTCCCCCTGGAAGGAAGCAGACACACACACACACACACACACACACACACACACACACACACACACACACACACACACACACACCCTGGTGTTCTGCATGCAGCGGCTGGGTGAACCCATAGGACCCTCCCTGTTGAGATAACAACAGAGAGACTGTGAATGGTCTCTCTGCCTCGCCCATCATCACGTGATCTGTGGTTAACCGGGAGGGAGGAGCCAGGTTTACCTGTCACCTTGTCACCTGGCAGCTGTACTTCCCCCTCCCCTGCAGTGTGTGACTGTGTGTGTGTGTGTGCGCGCGCACAAAGTCTTGTGTGAGCTTCCTCGTGGGTGTATGTTCTTCAGATGTGGTGATGATTGAGCATTCCAGTGTTCCAGTGAAGTCGTAACTCTTGTTCTAAACGTGTAGGGGACCGTTCACACCGTTCTCCTGCCCAGCCTCCGTTGACTGGAAGACTGGAACACTTTAATGATCGCATGACGCCATGTTGTTTGACTAGTGTGATCTCCTCTCTGGGCCGGATGTCTCCTGCACTTAGCATTGAATTTGATCGAGATATCTGATTTATTTATAACATTGTTATAATGAACTCCATCTTGTTAGGCTGCTCTTCTCTCTCTCCTCTCTCTCCTCCGATCACGGCCGTCCCTTCATTCTCAGCATACTTGATCTCCTCTGTTTCATGTTGTGTCACAGTGTCACACATGTGCAGGTGTTCATCACGCTGGCCTGCTGTGTTGGAGGGGGTGGGGGGTGAAATATGAGCGCAAACCGTCTTCTCTTTCCGTCTCTCTCTCTGTCTCTCTATATGTCTCTCTCTATGTCTCTATAGCTCTCTCTATGTCTCTGTCTTTCTTTATGTCTCTCTGTATTTCTCTCTGTATGTCTCTCTAGCTTGCTCTGTCTTTCTGTATGTCTCTCTGTCTCGCTCTCTATGTCTCTGTCTCTCTGTATGTCTCTCTCTATGTCTCACTAGCTCTCTATGTATCTCTCTATGTCTCTCTCTGTCTCTCTCTGTCTCTCCCTATGTCTCTGTGTCTCTCTGACTCTATATCTCTCTATGTCTCTCTGTGTCTCTATCCCCAAGGGAAGCAGGGACGCCATTCATTCTTGGGCACATTCCTGTCATTGTGCCTCCTCCTGTCCTGGTGTACAATAGACGTCCAGTCTCCTCTCGTCTCCTCTTGTCTCCCCTCATCTCCTCTCATCTCCTCTCGTCTCCTCAGCAGAGCCATTGTTTTCAGAAAGCGCTGCTTCAGGCTTTGCTCTGTGCGGGCATACTGGTCTCTTCTGGGGAGACTGCCATTCGCTTGATGTAAACACTGTTGGTGTTTACATGAAGTAAGTGGCAGGATCATCAAGTTTGTTTCTGTAACAATGTCTATTTGCCCTTCTGATTTGTTAGTGCAGTTCAGCAAGCAGAGGCTGTGATGATGTGCCCTGCCATTAGCAGAGTGCTTCAAGAAATGGCAAAGCTGAGTGTTTTGTTCAACCAATGTTTTCACACTGACTGTGAAAACAACCTTTGTGTTATTGCACGATATCCAAGTGTGACGACGGGGAGGGCCCTGCTAATTGAAAAGGAAAGAATCGTTTGTTAAAACCAAATAGTCTTTGTGTTGGCTTGAACCCAACCCAAGGAGGATTTTTCTTCCTTTGTCCGTTTTCCTGTTTTTATTTTGACCAGATGCACTTTCTTACCCACTTTCTAACGTGTTTGACAATGTCCTCAAGAAGTGGTGGCTGTAATCCTGGCTTGTGTAAGCTGAGCTTTTGTTCTGAGCTTCAAAGAATGGTGTTCTGGGGACATTAGGCACATGCAGGCGCACATGCACTCACACGTCGCGCACCCACACTCACACGCACAGGCATACGCACACGCACTTTAGATTGCTGCGTCGCATCCTGTGGTCACAAAATATGCAGGGTCCGGCTCACTCCAACAATCACTCCACTGTGTGTGTGACATATTGGATCGCAGTTTTCCTCCACGTCTTTTATGGTGACAACAACCGAGCTCTTGTTGTGCCCCCGCCCACTCCCCCAGCCCTATTGTCCTGCAGTGATGCTGAACCCTCAGTACGCTGTCAGGGGGGCGAGGGCACCCACTCTCTGCTTCCAGTGAAATGTCCCCCAGAACATCCAGCCAGAGCGCTCGGTAACACGGACCAGAAGTGTAAGAGCCCGGCTCAGCGTTTTCTATGCACACGTTTCGTTTCGTTTACATCTTTGACACCCTATGAGCGCTATTACTGTGATTCACTTCATGTTATGGAAAGCTTTCATCAAAAGCGACTTGCCGTGAAATCGGAAACTTGATGCTGAATCTCAGGATTAGGGAGTGGAAAACCATGAAACCGTTCCACTCCCACCCATGTTGCTGTTGCTGTGCTGTGGTTGGAATGACTTCCACAACTTGGAAGTGGTGATTTGGTTGATCGGGACGCTGCTGCTGTCATGTCCATGTTGCCGGGTTTTGAATTGCCTTGGGCGTCTTTGTGGTTCCCTGGTCGATTCCCTGGAGTTTGGGCCCCAGGGTCTCTGGTTCTGGGGCCTCTCGGCTCTGCGTGAAGCCCTCCTTCCCTCCGCGCCCTGTTTAATTGGCTGCTCTCTGGGGAGTCTTCTTCCATGCAATTGATTCCTCTTCCTCCTGCCTTTCCTTTAATGAAGTGTCGCCGGCTGTCGCCCGCATCACAGCGCAAAGTCAACACAAGGCCTCCCGGGAAGTCGCTGGGTGTCTCACGGACCGCTCAACGCTAACTGTGTGTGTGTGTGTGTGTGTGTGTGTGTGTGTGTGTGTGTGTGTGTGTGTGTGTGTGTGTGTGTGTGTGTGTGTGTGTGTGTGTGTGTGTGTGTGTGTGTGTGTGTGTGTGTGTGTGTGTGTAAAATGAATTGAGCAAGAGTAAATAATGATGTAGCTCAAAGGTTGTCCCGGTCTCTGTTTGCTTGGAGCCAATGGTTATTTGATCTCTGTTCGCCGGTCATTGTGAACGTGGCTGAAGTGTTGACCTAAACGAGGCTCATACTGTAATAAACCTGTTTGCTTTGTTTCCCCTTCCTGGAGACATAATGTTATATACTGGTAGAAAAAAGATGGTGCATATAAAATCTAGTCTAAAATGTATCTCCAATTTGAGTCATCAGACTTTAGAGTCTCATTTTTGAGACTCCCTGAAACTCTTCATAATAAGAACTTAAAAATTCTCCCTAATCCTCCCATCTTTCTATCGGAGCATCTGATGTATAGCTTCTAGAAATTACCACTTTCAGTTTTTTAACATTATCAATTCACCACACAAAATCCATTGTTGAAGATCATACATTGGTATACTTTACATAAAGTTCTTAACCAGCAGGCTACAGCTTTGATACAGGTTTGAGGCTACAACCGGGCGATGACCTGCTACCTAGGCTGGACTCCATCTGTAATTCAACTCCTTGATCATGGGGATGCATTCAATACGCATGAAGGACACACAGGATGTTTATAAAAGTGTGTCTTTGCACAGTTACGGTGCATCACAAGACCGAGCAGGCCTTGATCGCTCTGTGAACCCCTTTTAGTGTGAGGATACTATGAATGCTATGATATTAAGCTGATGTATTTACAGCTAAAGCCTCAGCAGTGGTCTGAGAAGCAGAACATAGATTGACACATTAATATGTCAAATAAAAAGAAAATCTGTATCAAAAGAAATACACCACTCAGAAAAAAACATATTACCCCCACTACAGCTTAATAGCATCAAAACATCACTCAAAGTATCTTGGATTACCATTAAGCATAACCTTCCTAAACTAAGGTCATTCTGCAAATACATTGCCCTAAAAATACATTATGACATATATGTCAGTGCTGAATCATGAAAGGCTGTCTTATCATTAATCAAGGCGTCTGATAACCATCGTGGGCCTTGTGGAGCGTGCTCCGCCCGGATGCCAAACGAGGAACAACTGAGACGCTTCCAGTTGGGTTGATTTTGAGATTGAGGGCAAATCCTCATTTTAGAGACTAGTGTTTCAGGAACTCTGTATCCCATGAAGAAACGGATGTGAATCACATTTAGACTGGGAGGCAAGCCTTTGATTACGAGTTTTAGTTTTGAACTTCAGTATTCACTTTTAAGGCAATATTAATAGTTCTTTATATTTTTTAATATAGTTCTTGAAAAAGTATTTTAGCATCACCTTATTTCCAATATAAGCAGTTGTCACCATGTTCCATAAATCCATTTATCTGCTTTTCCTGAAACACTGCAAACCTTCTCATCTCTTATCAAAATAGAACATCATGTTAAATTACCCTGATAAACACGAAGTGCATTGTGCTGTCCCGACCCCCCCCTGCTAGCTCTGTGTCCCAGCAGGAGGTCTGCGCAGCGGTCGGTCCTGAAGCACCACCCCCCTCTGGGACCATGGCCGGCGTTGCCGTTGGAGACATATCTCCAGCATGGCGGACAATCAAAACAAATGCACAACATTTCCCCCCCCAGCCCACAAACGTCAGTGAGCGGACGGGGATATGTAACCCCGGCCGACCTTCTCCTTGCCCTGTAGCACCAGGCTCGCTGCATGCTCCTTTGAGGTCCTCAAACCCTGCTCCCTAGTCTTATCGTCCCCCTCACCTCACTCAGTAACATCATGTACTCAGTACCCTGACCTTAAATAAGGTTTGTGTGTGTGTGTGTGTGTGTGTGTGTGTGTGTGTGTGTGTGTGTGTGTGTGTGTGTGTGTGTGTGTGTGTGTGTGTGTGTGTCTGTGTCTGTGTGTGTGGGAGCCATTATGACTAACAGGAGTGTTTTTTTTATTTGAATTACTTTGCATTGGCTGCTGCTTTTAGAGGCAAGGAATGAAGAATAAATTAGAGGATCAATGTTATAATTATAATCAATGTTGTTTATTTATGGACGGTGAAGAAGTCGGCTGTGATTAAAACCATGCGTACTTAAACCATGCATACTTAAACCATGCTTAAACCATGCATACTTAAACCATGTTAACTTAAACCATGTTAACTTAAACCATGCATACTTTGACATGGCCTTCATAAAGTTGGCTGGCCCTCACCAGTTTGTAGCGGTTTGGTTGACTGAGCTGAATAATATCAGATGGGACGTATATGCTGATGTGAATTGGCAAGGCATCATTTTTCATGTTGAGGTTTTTTTCTGGCAAGTTTTCTTTTGGTAAAGCTGATCTGCTGTTAGCATTTAATTTCTGCCTTGCCTTCAGTTGGCTCAGCTCAAACTTAATTGGTTTCTTCTGAGGAACAATTCAGATAATAGCCGATTCATCCAGTTTTTTTGTCAGACATGGTAAAATCAATAAGGCATCTATCCAACCCTGTGATTGCTAGCTCATGTGTTAGCTCAAAATGTTTACATGTCAAATCAACCTTCTGGAGCTGAATAAAATGCTTTCCTGACTTGCTCACACTCTAGCCCTTTTGGGGTGTACTGGATATAGTGTAGTGGTGCTGGTGGATCACAGAGCATTTATTTATTCATGAATTATTGTAATGTAATGCATGTGTGGAGCCATGCAGGGCCCATGCTGGGTGAGAGGTTCTCCACCGACTCAGTGGAACAGGGTGAGGCAAACAGTCTGCCTGCCAAGAATGTGGGGAGAATAATCTCTGCCTATGTCTCCTCTCTGTCTCTCTCTACTGTCTGCATAGCCGCTCTGAGAGGCAGCACCATGGAAATGTCCACACAATATTCAATTTGACATACGGGTGTAGCTTTTTCTTTGGAAGAGGGGTAACCACATTGTTTGTGTGTGTGTGTGTGTGTGTGTGTGTGTGTGTGTGTGTGTGTGTGTGTGTGGTTTGGTTGGCTGTTTGAAACAACAATAATATGCAATCAAGGCAAGTACTTATTCTCACCCCTCTGCCGCTTGTGCCCGAACCAAACAGCCATCGCTATGGCAACACATAGTTGAAACAGCGCCGCCCTCCTGGCCTGAGGCCAGCGGGTGCTGGGATGCGTGAGGGTCTGTACCGGACCACCATGACGATGTGGCCTGGATCTCTCTCTCACCGAGGGACTTGTTTAAACTAAAGCACTTCTGCACTTCTGACAGAGGTGAAGAACTGCTTGAGGTTAGAAGGTTCCCTTTAGCGGGGGACGGGGGGACGGGGGGTGGACCCGGGTCTGTCCCGGCGGGGTCGCCAGCCTACTGGGCCTCGTTGATTGGGGGGCTATTTATAGCTGGTCTGCCTCGGGGCCTGGCGGGGATCTCAGATCCGGCAGAGAGAGAGGAGAGGGGAGCCACGAGGCCGTTTCCACTGTGACTGTGTTTTAGTCATTTTGTTACACCTAGGTTTTATACAGCGGAGGCATGGGGCTCCTCCGGTGTTTATGTGTCAACGGGGGGTCAAAAGGACATCCCAAACCAAGCAACAAATATGTAAAGACCTGACACCTTGGATGTTGTTCCTTTAGCCGTTCTGTCTCTTACACTTTACACTTTAGTGTCCGATCATTAAGATCATCGCTGCACATTATGTTACCAGGCCTGACGTCAAAGACCACAGTACAACACCACACACATTGATGCAGACATTCACACACTGATGTCAGAGTCAGCCAGCTCATCGGGAGCAGTTAGGGTGAGGTGCCTTGCTCAGGGACACCTCGACACTCGGCTAGGAGGAGCCGGGGAATGAACTGGCAAACCTTGTTTTACCAGCCAACCCGCTCTACCTACTGAGCCAGATGCCGCCCCCTGATCATTAAGATCATCGCTGTAGTTTGTGTTCCCAGGCTGAAAGTCAAAGAGCACGGAGAGACCATACTCTCTTTTTAACAGATCCATCAAATGAATAAACTTCCTTGCAGATTTACGCTCGCTCTCTCTCTCTCTCTCTCTCTCTCTCGCTCTCTCTCTCGCTCTCGCTCTCGCTCTCGCTCTCTCCCTTCTCACCCCCTAGACCCTCTGAGCTCAGCCTCCATGCTTTGGGACAAACGTCTCCCAACATGCTGACTCCTGTCAGGAGTGTTTAGATGCACACGCCAGGGCTGGGAGACAAACCGGTGTGCTTGCAGGCCTTTCCCATGATCATCTTTCCCATGATTATGAGTCTACATTGTCCCCAATATTATTAGAGATATCCATACTGACATCTATGTCGAGTGGCAACACATTCTGAATAATTCCGATATTCATAGGTGAATGTTTTTGTGTTCTGATCTTGTGAAAGAAGAAAAGACTGAGCGATACTTAATATTGTGAAACGTTTCATTGATCTCTCTCGCGCTTTCTCTTTCTCTTTGTCTTTCTTTTTCGTGTGTGTGTGTGTGTGTGTGTGTGTGTGTGTGTGTGTGTGTGTGTGTGTGTGCGCGCGCGCACTGGCACCTCCCCCCACATAACCACACGCACGCTGCAGTTAAATTTAACTTGAAGCGATGTGGAACAGAGCAGCTGACTGAAACAATGCTCGCTGCTGGCAGAGCCATGAGGATGTGGTGAAGGTAAAAAATGAAACTGGGTTTCATTCCTTCACTTCAGGGTTATCTCTGTTCCATCGCCGCACCTTCACATACATCAACACCTGTGCTAGCTTGGTGCTCTGATGCTGCTCTAGGAACCAGTTAGCCCAGACATCAGTCTCAACTCACACACATTCTAGAAATGGTAAACAATATTACACCATAACCACACGTGCAGAATGTTCTGTGTTTAACTGCTCTGTGTTCAGCATGTGTCCCATTTGCACATATGTAAAGTGAGAATTGCATCTTCTACAGAGTATAGGGTTGTCAGGATACACACACACACACACACACACACACACACACACACACACACACACACACACACACACACACACACACACACACACACACACACACACACACACACACACCACTCTCCTCCTTCCTCCTCCGCTACAGGGATCCATAAATGAGGAGGAAGGAAGAAAAGCTCATCTCTGATTTCCACTGTAACTGGATAATGACGTCCTCCCAGCTCTCCCTACCTGACGGTCTGTCCTACCTGTCTGTCTGTTCGTTTGTTGGTCTTGCTTCTTAAAGCCGGTGCCATCACTGGCTGACACGAGGCCTCTAGCTTAGCGGCCCTGCAGGGTATAATCGCTAACCTCCCCAGCTTACAGTTTTATATGGTGTGTGTGTGTGTGTGTATATTGATTGATCGTAGTTTGTCTGATGAATTCAATACTTTTTGATGGCATGCTTATAGTATGCCGTTGAGTGCCAGTACGCTATAGAGAGATACTCCATCCCCGTGTGTGGACGGGCTGCATACTGAGGTGGTCTCGATCTTCATCATATTGACACGCGTCCCCTAGCTTCTAATAAGCCCTTGAGTTGAGCACTAGGCACAAGTAGGCTAAATGGAGTCTCTCACCCCTTCTGAAGCAATTAATGTGCTTCATAGTGGTTCTCTCAGCTCATCTTACACAGTACACAGCGAGGGAAGGCAGCCAGAAGTTTAGTATATATATATATATATATATATATATATATATATATATATATAAAATAATGTGTGTTCATAATGGTTATGGCGGCGAGAGAGTTTTCTCTGTGTGGTTTTCCAGTCAGCAGTGTGGCGTTCGTGTGGCAGTAACTTTTCCTCTCGTCTGTACCTAAAGTGGGCGGCTGTAGCAGCAGACATACAGTAAGCACACACAATCTCTCTCTCCAGATATTGCACTTGACCTCTAGTCCCTCAAACAATGCAGCGTCTAGTGGACACGCCCTTGAAGCAGGGCTTCTGAAAATCCTTCCTTCAGGAAGCCCTGCCACCCACACAAAAGGACACAACCCACCTCACCGCAGGCGCTACACTTACCAGTGGAACCAGTGATTCAATGGGAAGGAAACAACACTAGTTAGCATTTTCTACAGCTCTAGGCTACACACATGAAAGGATGTTTAATGAAAATTATGTATGACAATGAAATAGATTAGGTAGACAAATAATATCTATGTACTTCAGCACAAGAAAATCAAAAGAAGTATGAATCGCTTGGCAGTTTTGTTTTATACCCTCACTGACAAAGTGCTGCCCAGGCACGCCTGCCTCTCAGCCATAACTGTCGAATAGAGCCCAGACTCCCCTTTGAGGAACCACACACCCGGCAGAAAGATGCTAACAGCGAGCCAGGAGAAAGAACGGAGAAGAATTCAGAGCATGTTCCTGCTTTCGGCTCGTAAAGTGTAAAGCATTTATTTGGAGTGATGATAATATGAAGAAAGGGGATAAAACTAGTATGAGGATAGTCACAGAAGAAATGCGATCTGTAAGGAATGCTGAATCCCTTTTAACTGTAAGGGTGACTCATGTCACAACATGCTAGTCTGCATTCAGCTGGGGTGTGTAACCAATCAACATACAGAGATGAATACCCGAATACCCCCCCCCCTCCTTACTTCCCCCATGTGACAAAAGAGAAACTATGGTGGCCTGTAAGGTGGCAGTAGGTTCTCCAAAGTGATGATCGTCTACGACAGCATTCAGGAGCCAAGTGTCAAGTGAGGTTCCTTGATAGATTGATAGTTTTCTTGGTTATTTAGTCTGTACAACTAAAGGTCATAGCTTACAAGTAGGATAGACATGTTAAAAAATCTAACCACAAAACACAATGATTCCTATTTTCATGGGATAATACACAAATTAAAACATGAATATGAATATTCTATTCCATTTCTGCCAGGTCCGTTCCGCTAGATGCCACTAAAGGAAACGCATTACAACAATATGAATCACCTAACATTGAGAACGATCACAGCATTGGAAAGAAACCGTAGAAACAGTGTGACGCCGAGTCATGAATGTGCTGCTGGCCCATGAGCAGAAAGTATCTCCTGCATGTGACTCCTGCTCCGTCCTCTCGATGTGACCCTGTCACCCTCGTGGAAAATACTTCCTGTTTCATGTTTCCCCGACAATGTTTACCCAGCCGCAGCGCTGATGTGTGTGTGCACACTACTAGTGTGCACAGTGCTGATATGCACGTGCACGGTGCTGACGTGCACGGTGCTGATGTGCACGTGATGACGTGCACGTTGCTGATGTGTGTGTTCCCGGTGCTGATGTGCACGGTGCTGATGTGTGTGTGCACGGTGCTGATGTGCACGTACACAGTGCTGATGTGCACGGTGCTGGTGTGCTTGTGCACAGAGGTTATTGTGTGGTCCCTGGTTCCAGAAGGGTACCGGTTCCAGGTTCTGGTGCGTCACATGTCCTCATACAACGGTACAACAACACCCCATAACGGGCGATAGCGTGAAGAGCTCCGTGTGCACCAGCTAGAGTTCTTCGGGCCGTTAACGTTCGCACAAACACTGTTTTCATTCTGGAATTGTAGCCATCCCACCGTCTGGGTTTCATTAGGCTGCTGCCTAACTCACCGCTCTACACGGTCTACCAGGTAGGCTTTATCATTCAGTCCTGAGTTGTGCTCCTGCTCTCTCCATGCGTCTATGTTAAGAACTTCATAAGGTAGGATCCTACTGGATCGTCAGCCATCTGTATTCCAGCAATATTCTCTGACAATGTAAACACTGAGGGGGTGCAGCACCTTATCCGAGATACGTTTTCAAATAAAACAAATAGAATTGTGAATGCCCGACATAACTTCTAATCAAAGCTGAAAAAGAGAATCTACATTAGTGGCTGATGCAGTGGCGCCAGTCATCCAGTGTGGTGCTCCACCGCTAGTTCATGAGGGGAAGCAGCATGGAAACCTTTTGAATCACTAGGGTTGGGACAAGGATGCAGGATAATGTGTTTCCAAAGATAGTGTCCTCACATAACTGCTTCCTCCGCCAGGGCACGGTCATCCCTGGGGCAACGCTGGGTGATGACGAGTGAGTCCCATTCACTCCCCCGTGTCCCCGCCCTCCCCTACCCTCACTTCCCCACACCCGCCCTTACCCACCCTCACCCACCCTCACCCACCCTCACCCACCCTCCGAGATACCCACCTGAGAGAGACCATGGAGAAGGAGTTTGTTTCACGTTGGATGTCTCCAATCGTCTCAAGGAAGATGATGTTAAAGCTTAGTAGGGGATCGTGGTTGACTTGCAAACTCAATAGAAAGATGCAGAGTGAATTCCTTTAGTTTCACTGCTTGGTGTTGTTTTTTACTGATGTCATTATTTAGATAGCAGCCCCACACTTATCCATTCATCAGAGCTAATCTCATTTCCTGCGATTTCGTTTTGGTTATCGCCAAATAATTAGTATTAAGGGAGTCTTTTTATTGCGGGACACTCCCTGATGCTACAAAGTGATCGAGGGCTGTAAACAAGGCCAAGATTGGCCGTGCAGTAGCCAATGGGTGATCTCTCTCTCACCTTCTCTCTATCGCTCACCCTTGAGCTACTTTCTCCTGATACGAATCAGCTCTAACGTGACCCGCCCCACATCCTGCATTGTGTCGCCTATCACCTCCTGATAGGCCGATACGTCTGCCAGTAACCCCCCTCCCTCCCCCAGTACCTGTGCTGCAGGTGAACTTGGTGGTGAGCCAGCGGTTCACCCTCTGATAGGCCGATCCCGTCCTCCAGTAACCCTCCTCCCCTCCCCCTCTACCTGTGCTGCAGGTGAACTTCGTGGTGAGCCAGCTGTTCGCCCTGCTGACCGCCGTGTGGTTCCGTCTCTACCTCCACCCCAGCAAGACCAGCCCCTTCATCCGCCATGTGGTGGCCACCCTGCTGGGCTTCTACCTGGCCCTCTTCTGCTTCGGCTGGTGAGTCCCCCGAGTCGCAGGGCGTCCCCTGGTTTTAGTTAACCGCTGGTTCACCTTTTACACGTTGGATCCATGAAGGTTCAGAAAAGATTGGTGTTGTGCCCTCATCTGGACCCAGACTCACACACACTCAGTCAGGAGAACCCAGAAGACCACACACGCACACACACACACACACACACACACACACACACCCACGCACGCACTCACGAACGCACTCACACACAGAGACACACAGACACATAAACACACGACACACAGACTGACATACACACAGTCACACCTGTAGTTCAGGAGAACCCAGAATTTGAATTTGAATGGGTGGATGTTTTGCATACCAGCCCATTATGTATTTGACTTGTTTATTTGGGACATCAAACTGCTCCTGTTCTTCCACATCCGATAAACGCTCAGTGGAGCAGAAGTCATTGCTCCAGCAGATCTACAAACATAATGTTGTAGATGCGTGTTGTCACTGTCCATGACCACCGCTGTGGTCATGTGATGGTTTCAGCATGAAGAACCATTAGGAGGGAGGTCATGTCCTGTTCATTCAAAACACTCTTCTAGTTCACTGATGCACACCTGTGTACTGGGACACAGGTGCGCTGTGTACTCTGCCAGTCTCCTCCTCCTCCCCTCACCTCCTCCTCCCCTGTGTTCACCTCACCCCTCATCACTCACCCTGTGATAACCCTTCCAAAGGACATGTGATAACATAGAAGGTAATTGATATCCAATTGAAGAGGTATTTGCCTGTAATGGACAAGATGGATGGACAAAGTGTGTTTGAGAGGCCCTTTATGTGTGTGTGTGTGTGTGTGTGTGTGTGTGTGTGTGTGTGTGTGTGTGTGTGTGTGTGTGTGTGTGTGTGTGTGTGTGTGTGTGTGTGTGTGTGTGTGTGTGTGTGTGTGTGTGTGTGTGTGTGTGTGTGTGTGATATCATCTCCTGCTCACAGATTGATGGTAATGCATTATTAGGTCAGAGCAGTCGTCCCGCTGTCTGTAACTCGAGTCGCCAGATCACTTATCCCCACTCATCGTGTTATTTGCTACGCTGACTGGGATGAGACCAGCTGATCACACACTCTCTCTCTCTCTCTGACTCCAGGGGCCTGAAGGGGCCCCCTAGCCAGGTGTTTATGTTGACATCCCATCTGAACACAGATCACACCGATCCCCCCCAGAGAGAACCATCACCGTTCCCATCAGCAGCCTGACACAAACTAGGCTGGTTTCAAGGAAATAATTTTAAAGCTTTCAAAATAAAAGTTTGGAGGTGATGCACTGGGATAAGTCATACATCTACGCTCTTCATTGGTCCCCTTGTCTCTCTCATTCTATTTACATTATTCCAATCTCTTCATCTCAGACATCTCTGCATTATCGTCGCTCAACTGTTCATGTCTGGACCAGCCGGCCCTCCTTCCTCTCATTCCTGCTCCTCATCATGACAACCCCTACACCCTCCACCCCTCCACCCCCCACCCCAGCCTGCCTTGCCCTGCAGTCTGCACCCTGAACCTAGATCCTGCTAACACACTGCGGCCCCTTCGCTCTGCTCTCCTCCCCTTCCCTCCCCTCCCCTCCCCTCTGTCTGGGGATTGGTATAAGACAACACACCCTAGGCCCAAGTATGCAGAGAGAGCGAGAGAGGGGGAGAAAGAGACAAACATGGAGAGAGAGCAAGAGGGAGAGAGAGAGAGAGAGAGAGGCGTAGAGAGCAGGGTGGAAAGGCTTGCACAGACGCAGATGACCGCATGCTTTGTAGATGCGGTGTAACTGACTAAAGAGACGAAGCGCACACATCAGGCCACTGGAATCTGTGCTCTGACTGGCCGTGAGCAGGACCTCGCTAGGCTGCTCATAGGTTACCACAGTTATGACCTCATGGAGCTGAGGGTCTCTCAGCCAATCCGGTGACAGAGTTCTCATTGACAACTTATTTTATTGCTGTTTAGACAACAAGCGAATGCTTTCATTCAAAGTGACTTACAGAGATGTTGGCGATTAGGTGTGTTGCTCAAGGGTGCCTAAAGGTAGGCGGTCGAACCCCGAACCTTTTGGATGTAGGGTACCCTGGTACACACCCTGACCACCCATCATGTGTTTTTTATTCAAATATCTCTTGTCCTCTTCCCTCAGGTACGCCCTCCATTTCCTGGTGCAGACCGGTCTGTCCTACAGCATCATGGTCTTCGCCAGCCTGGAACACATGCACAAGTAAGAGGGCTTGGAACACATGTAAGAGGGCTTGGAACACATGCACAAGTAAGAGGGCTTGGAACACATGCACAAGTAAGAGGGCTTGGAACACATGTAAGAGGGCTTGGAACACATGCACAAGTAAGAGGGCTTGGAACACATGTAAGAGGGCATGGAACACATGCACAAGTAAGAGGGCTTGGAACACATGCACCAGTAAGAGGGCTTGGAACACATGCACCAGTAAGAGGGTCTGGAACACATGCACCAGTAAGAGGGCTTGGAACACATGCACCAGTAAGAGGGCCTGGAACACATGCACCAGTAAGAGGGCCTGGAACACATGCATCAGTAAGAGGGCCTGGAACACATGTAAGAGGGCATGGAAATGCCATGCAAAGCAGTAAGTGCCTGCGGCTCTCAGACTAAACCGTCACCAGTAGGTAAATACCCAGTAGTCGTGCAGCATGACAAGAGAGGATCACGCTATACGTTTGGTGACAGAACCGGGGGGGGGGGTGTTCTGTGAGGCACAGAAGAATCGTGTCCGTAATGTGTCTGTGATGTTTATTTATTCCCCCCCAATCATTGTGAAGAGTTGTAAGCCCAGGACGCTCCAAAGGCCCAAAATAGAGCGAGGGAGAGAGGTGATATATATGTCACATGACCGCTTTGGACGAGGCGGGCAAGCCTGGGGTTCCTGCTTTACATCCAGCGCACGCAGCGAACAGCACCCAGCGCACGCAGCAAACCCCCCCCCCCCCCCCCCCTCACCACCGCTGAGGGCTCAGCACTGACCGGAGATGCGGTGCAGACAGGCCGTCTCCGTGGTGACTGGCGACCCAGGGAGCCGCAAGCCGTCTTCCTGTCCTTGAAACACACAACACAGCGAGTGCTGTGGCCGTCTGAGGACAGCCGTGACTCTGAGTCACGGAGCCAATGATTCGCTGCCCCCCCCAAGGACATCTATCTGTGACCACGGCTTGCCCACCCTCGTGCACACACTCGCAGCATGGACCTGTGCACGCACACACACATGCAAACGCACACGCACGCACGCACGCATGCACGCACGCACACGCACGCACATGCACACACACAGGCTGTATCTGCTGTATTCATTAGATGAGCAGGTGTAAACATGGAGAGCTGCCCTCAGGGCAAAAGGGCCAAAATATCGCCCAAAATTATTCATTATTCTGAAGTAATTCTACTGGGCTCAGAAATGAAGTAAACATTCAAAGTGTTTAGCAGCCCACGTCATACACAGCCAGGTAACTTTCTGACCTCTGTGGGGCCTTGTAGTGCATAAGCCCAATGCCAACCCCCACAGTATTCAGGGATTCAAGGCTTCACGCTGATTAAAGTAGAGTCGTTAGGAGGAGCATCCTTAAAGGACCACCATGACCCCCCCCCCCCCCACCACCGTCCAGGTCAGGTAGAACTCAGGGACGGAGTCGCGGTGACCTGGACAGCTTCACCTCACAACCAGGTCAGGGTCAGAGGTCAGGGCTGGGGCTGCAGTGACCTGGACAGCTTTAAACAGAAAATGGTTCTGTCCTATGTACCTTGTGGCCAGTGGACCTTGTGGGTGGTGTAACTTGTACGTACACGCACACACACCCACACACAGAGAGAGACGCACGCACACAGAGAGAGAGAGACACACACACCCACACACAGAGAGAGACGCACGCACACAGAGAGAGAGAGACACACACACACACACACACACACACACACACACACACACACACACACACACACACACACACACACACACACACACACACACACACACACACACACACAGAGAGACGCATGCACGCACACACACACACACAGGTGTGTATGCTTTATCTTTATCTTTCCACAGTACCAACGTGGTGAGTGGTTTGCTGAGTGTTTTGTTTATGCTGGACTGTACGGGCCGGTGGGGCTGGAGGTAAACGTGAAGTCTTTGTTCGGCGGCCCAGGTCGTGTTTCATGTCCTTCACACGCGCAGCTGCAATCCTCCCTCTTTCTCACTCGTTCTCACACTTTTATCTCGGTGTCTCGCTGTTTGTCTGCCGTCACTCCCTGTGGCTCAGTGGGGGGGGGGTTGCGGGGGGGCGGGGGGGGGGGGGGGGGGGGGAACATGGACAGGGAACAGGCTATTCTAGAACGGTTGGGGTTAGTATGCCTGGGGGAAGCGCTCCCTACGGGCAACACTGTTCATCTCAGAGTAATGTACACACACATGCATCCACGGCCACACACACACACACACACACACACACACACACACACACACACACACACACACACACACACACACACACACACACACACACACACTGTAAATACATACATATGTACTGTTAACACTGTTACTTTTCTGCTTGACTATTGGATGAATCCTTTTGAATCTATAACGCTAGAGTGGTGGATAAAACACAACATTGGAACACAGTCAACATATAAACTGCTCTTTCTTTTAGGCCAGGCCTATGTGTTTAGATGAATCGAGGGATTAATTGATATTTAACATCTTTATTTAACTATTGAAAAAGAAAAAAGTCTTACTGATCTCCAGTCAGTAACAAATCACAACCAACCCCCCCCCCCCTTTTCAATCAATTGTTCAGCCCTAGCAGGCTCCATGTGAGGCCTCCACATCCCTGCTTGAATTGCAGATGAGAGTTATGTCCCAAGTACGTTCATACATACGTATGTACGCGTACAGACAGACTTTCGCAGGCGGTATTTTCAAATGCAATAATAATACAGATCACACACCCCTCAAAATATGAAAGTAAGCAGGAGCCTCATGGACGTTGGGCATGAGGAGACTGAGCAGCACACACTCCCCTTACAGCCCACATGCAGCTCACAGCTCACAGTGTTGAGCCATCAATGCACTGGAGCAGAATTCCCCGCCTGTTGAAGTGGCGTGCAGCTGTTACCAGATGTTCTCTACTCCCTTGGAGCTTGGTGACTCTGTCGGCCTCTGTCGTCTGAAACCTCCTGGATTTACTTATGGAGCACACAACGTTTTAGGCTGTTGCAGAGATGCATATTTATTGTTGTCTTCAGAGGGTAATGGGGGCTAGACATTCAGATATACACACAGATATACACTCTGATATACACACACACACACACACTCAATTCAGCAAATCCACACGTTGGCGTGACTGGACTATTCTGTGGCTTCTATACAACCATTGAAAGTCAAACCCATGCGTTGAGAATGCCTGTGATAATGTAAAATCCATTCATTCATGCAGTCTTTCTGCTGTCCCGGAGACAGCCCAGCTATCTGCTGTGTCTCCGGCCCCCACAAGGCCCTCCTGTGGCTGGCTGCCCTGTGGAGTGATGCTAGCAGTGGGCGCAGAATCAGGACCCAATGGGCAGCCGCCTCGTAGCAGCGGACCACAGCGCCCCGCCGTTTCCCCCGCCGTCTCCCCCATCGTTTCCCCCTCATCTCCCCGATCGACTCCCCCTTGTCTCCCCACTGTCTCTCCACCGTCCCCCCTAGTCTCCCCCATCCTCTCCCCATCCTCTCCCCACTGTCTCCCCCTCGTCTCCCCTCCATCTCCCCCTCCGTCTCCAAGTCCGTCTCCCCTCCTCTCTCCATCGTCTCCTGACAGAGACACTCTGGCGTCCTTCGGTCCTCCTCCTGGTCTGGCAGGCGACCGGCCCCCTTCTCGCCTCTCGCTCCTCAGGGCCAGCTGCCGACACCAGGGGCCCTTTTGTTCGGCAGCAGAAGAGGCCCCGGCCTGTTCTCTGAGCGATGAGGGGGCCGGGGGAGGAATGAAGAGACACACGACAAGGACATGGCAGACATTCTCTCAGCAGAATTCAGATCCGGGTTCAGGACTTTCAGGACTTTGCATCGTGTCGCCCCCTTGTTCGCTCACGACAACCCCTACGTTCAGACGATTGCACACTAACAAACATAATCCTGTTATGATAGACTGTGTCTACGCTTCTTTATGCTGCAGATTAAGGTTGGCCTATTGAGGGAGCCGTACTCATCTCCCCGCTCCGTTCTCTTCCCTCTCCGCAGGTACTGCTTCGTGGTGGCACTTGGCTACCTCAGCTTCTGTCAGATAACGCGGGTCTATGTCTTCGACTACGGCATGTACTCTGCAGACTTCACAGGGTGAGCAGTGCTGGTCTTGTGTTCTTGTCGTTCCACGTAGTACTGTGACACTATGTAAGCTGAGTCAACACATCAGGTCAGCTAAAGGCATTCACACAGACTCGTTTTCTCCTGGCAGACTGAATAAGATGAATAAGACTGGAGCCCCCATCCTTGGGTTAGGGGGTGCATGGCCAGCTGTTGCCTAGCAAAACTCCCCAAACTCCTTCAGAGCCAAACTAGCCCTGTGCGGAGTGAGACCCCAGGTCCATCCACCACAGAATAGATTGGATCATAGAAAACACTATCGTACGGTAAAGGTCCAACCACTTTGTTTCCGCCGAGTCATCACTTGAGTGAGGATCTGGGTTTAGGATACTAGAATATATAATGAGCTGAATCAGACTTCAGAGAACCGTTTATGAGGGTAACTTGATGGTAGGGTTGTTTATAAGTTATAATAATTAATTGACATGCTCTGTGTTTCTGTCCTAGGCCCATGATGGTCATCACTCAGAAGATCACCAGCTTGGCGTTTGAAATCCACGATGGTGAGCCTCCTGCACGCGTCTTTAGTCCTTCAAGTGTCTGGCACTCATGTGGTTTTACGTTTAACCTACTAACCTGCTGGTGCTGTTAGTACATTAGTAAGTTAAAAAGACGACTGAAAGGGCCCTCGATTTGCCCCTAGTGTACCTACCCCTAGTGTATCTACCCCTACTAACTACCCCTAGTGTACCATAGTGTAACTACCCTTTAGGGCTGTTTGGCTAAACACTTGTGGACCATGTCTATGCAAAGACACCAAAAACGTCCCCTTTGGTGAATACTTTGAGGAGGGCTACTAGTGTTGTGACGAGGATCTGGCCAATTGAATGACGTGTACATGTGGTCCAGTCGTGTCCCATTGTTCCCATTACTTTGTTATGCTTGCCACTCCTCTTAAAGGGGCAGCGCTCCACGAGAGGGCAGGGGGGAGGCTGCTGGGACACGCCCTCATTCTCTGAATCACAATCACCCATTGATGCCCAACAATACAGCGTCTAATGTGTACTTAATGTATGCCCTATCACCTAACAGAAGGAGTAGAGACACACACACACACACACACACACACAGGGGCAGAAGGAGATTTAGCCACTTGCTCTAAATCCCGTTCTCTGCTCAGAAAGAATAAGCAGTGAGCGATGTGCTCCTGGAACCAAGCGCCCATTCATACAGAGACCTGACGCTCAGAAGTGACCGTTTACCCCTGAGCCAACCATTCACTTCCACAAAACGCTGCATTAGGAGTTTGAAATTAAATTGTGCGTGCAATTATTATGCTAAAAGGTGTGAGTCTATCTGACATTGGTTTTCACTGATGAGTGTCTACTGCTTATTATAAAATGGTGATGACCAGCCATGAATTGTAGCTCATGTACTGGAACATAGCTGTAGCCATTACTGAGTCATTGCAGTAGGGTGTGAAAACGGCATCTTAAAGCTTTAGCACTCTTCAAGTCTTCTCTAAACGAAGAGGTTCTTCTCACACGAGTTTAAGTGTGTATGTTTGAGGGAGCCGTTGATGTTCAGATGAGCTGATCATTGTCATCCTAATACTCTGGCCCTATGCAAACAGAGACACCTTTAGAGTAGGACACTCCCAAGAATGATGTTTGAGCACTTAGCACTCTCTCTCTCTGCCTGTCTCTCTGTCTAGGTCTGGCCAAGCGAGAGGACCAACTGAAGCCCAGTCAGAAATACCTAGCTGTCAGGTATGTGACTCAGGTATGTGTTTTTAACTACACCAGCAGACTGTTGTAGCTCTAAAACAAAAGGTATCAAAATCTTCCTCCGGTCTCCTGCCCATAACGCAACAGACCGGCTGTTGGGGTGGGGGGGGGGGGCCGAGGTCGGGTCTGATTGTTACGTGGTTCCGAGCGTCTCAAGACACGCGTTTCTGCTGCCCCCAATAAAGTCTGGAGGGCAGTGGTTTATTTGATCTGGTTCCGGTTCAGGCCCTGCTTCCAGTTCGAGCCTCAGTCCGGGCTCCAGTTTGGCCAGGGTTTGCCCCTGGTTTGGGCCCTGGTGCGGGCCCCGCTCGCATAGTGTGTTGGAGACCCTGACACTTAAATCTGCAAGTCTAAAGTAGAGACGGTTGTAGTCCAGCTGTGTTTGCTCCGTTACCATGGCAGCGGTGTATGTCAACAGCTGCTCTCACTAATGAAGGAGGAAGGCAGGTTGTCAGGTGATGAGCCCGGCTGACCATCACATGACAACCGTAGTGAGTGTCCGCTTTATTACCCCGGCCTGAGCACACAGACGTGGGGCACTAGGACCCAGGGAGCGGCCCACTGGAAACGGTCGCAGCAGTTAGAGAAAGAGAAGCCGTCCCCATGAGAGTCCTGGCCCTGTGTGAGAGTTCAGTAGCACAGCGCAGCAGGAAATGAGGGGAGGCTGCTGGTCCCCAGTGTCTCAGGGTCGAGCAGGACGTGATGAGCCACAGTGTGTACACACAGCCTCCGCACAGGCACTCAAGCTAACTAGCTTAACACTGCTACGTCCTCATCAACACGATAAAGGGGAACACAGCCGCGTATAACTGATTTTGACTTGCAAATTATTCCACATGGTAACGTTTTATGATTACAAGCCCTTTGAGACTGTACCTGTGATTAAGGGCTATACAAATACAATACAATTTGATTGAATTGAATTAAATGTTATGATGATAAACAAGAGATTTACCAGGACCCAGGGTTCTGTGTGGCGGTCCGTGTGTTGCCATGGTATCTCTGTGTGTGTCATGTATCAGCCTCCTGTGTGTGTGTGTGTGTGTGTGTGTGTGTGTGTGTGTGTGTGTGTGTGTGTGTGTGTGTGTGTGTGTGTGTGTGTGTGTGTGTGTGTGTGTGTGTGTGTGTGTCATGTATCAGCCTCCTGTGTGTGTGTGTGTCATGTATCAGCCTCCTGTGTGTGTGTGTGTGTGTGTGTGTGTGTGTGTGTGTGTCATGTATCAGCCTCCTCTGTCTGTGCTGTGTGTCATGTAGGCCTGGGCGATATGGCTGAAAGATATCACGAAATAACTTGATCATATTGATCGATATCGATAACTATTGATCAGACTAGGAATTACCATGCTGGATTCAAACACTTCTGTTTAACACTTAATATGACCTTCCACTGTTCTTCATTGATAAATACTCCAATGTCGATACAACAATGAAAAACACTCAAATATTGTAAATAAGTATGGAACCGTGTTTGTGTAACAAACCCAGCTGCTAGATTCGGTGGTCCAGTCTCTCCAGTCTCTGAACATGTTTTATATTGATATTGATCAAAAGTCTATCACGATAGGATAATTTATTGTTTTATTGCCCAGGCCTAGTGTCATGTATCAGCCTCCTGTGTCTGTGCCCCGCTGTGCCCTCAGGCGGATGCCCAGCCTGTTGGAGTACCTGAGCTACAACTGTAACTTCATGAGCATCCTGGCGGGCCCCACCTGTTCCTACAACGACTACATGGCCTTCATCGAGGGCAGCGGGTACCACATCCCCCTCCATGGGGAGATGGCCAACGGCAAGGAGAACGGGAAGGTCAAGCTCAGCGAGCCCTCGCCCAAGGTACGTCTGCTGGAGGACCATACACCTCTGCCCCAGAGCTTCCTCACCCCATTGTGGCCTCTAGCGTCTGTGGCCTCTAGCGTCTAGGATCCATACATCTGTACTCTAGCAGACTATCCACACCCCATTGTAGCGCCTAATCTAAGATCCATACGTCTCTGCTCTATAGCAGACTCTTCCTCACCCCATGGTACATGATGTTGTTTTTGAGTAAATATGCTTTTGGAGGTGAGAGTTAAATAAATACACACAGATGCATGCGAACATACGCACTTATGGACGCACTTATGGATGCACGCACAGATTCATGTACAAACACACTTCAGACAATGTGAATCGTGTTTGAATAGAAACATGTCATTACTGAGGTATTGTTTGAAGTGTTACAGCAATTATATGAACAATTAGTCATCAAAAGATCAAATTTCACTAATACTTGTAGCTGCAAACTAGTCACTTTTCCCTCTTGTATCGTAAAGTCATATTTAGAAGAGAGGTACGATATATGATAATGAAAGTTCTATGTGAAAGCACTACCACCCCAACTCCTAGTTTAAAGTGATGACCTGTGGCTGGGAGTGTACTCTTACAACTTTCAGGACAACAGATCAATAACAATAGTAAATACGTAGAGCCGTGTCGAGTTCTGCCTGGGGGACAAAACGTGGTTATAAGATATTTAATCCTGGAACAATGTCTACAGTGGTTGCTATGTAATTAGCTTGTATTCCAACCCTGACAGAGGAGAGAGGAGAGGGGTGAAGGGGTTAATCCACCTCTGACTCACTTCTGCCCAATTAAAATCACGGCAGGACTTAAGTGGGGCAAGGGATAAAGAGAAAGTTACGATTACACACACGATGAGTCAGCATTAAGAGACGTTAACTGATGAGCTACTACACACGATGAGTCAGCAATAAGACAAGTTAATTGATGCACTTATACACACGATGAGTCAGCATTAAGACAAGTTAATTGATGAGCTAATACACACAATGAGTCAGCACTAAGACAAGTTAAATGATCTATCTTTCTATCAAAGGTCTCATTGAGACGGTTTTAAGTAACGATAATAAACATACAAAATAATAGAATTTCATTGAGGCAACTTGACAAAACGACAGGTCGCCTGTTCCTGATTTCTACCAATAACACCGATCCAAACGAACGTGTGAATGACTGAACGCACAGAAACATTGGCCAAAGGGTTATGGAGGATCAACCTGGTGGATCAGCTAGTGGCTTTTTACCGACTACTCTGACCAACTCAATCATTAATAATCCTCATAATCAATCACAGTCATTTGAACTGTACTGAAACTGCATTAAAGCCCCACTATCTCTGCTCCTTGTCTCCTCATCTCTTCATCTCCTGGTCTGCTGGTCTCCTCCCCCTCTCTCCCCCCTGTATCCTCCCCTCCTCCTCTCCCTGTCCCCTCGCCTCCTCGCAGAAGGACGTGCTCTCCAAGCTGGTCACCTGTGGCGTCTCGCTGGGCGTGTACCTGGCTCTGTGCAAGGGGATGGCGGTGGAGCGGTCGGTGGAGCCCTCCTTCGTCGCCAGCACCCCCTTCTACCAGCAGGTCCTCTACCTGTACCTGGCCATGCTGGCGCTCCGGCCCAAGTACTACTTCGTCTGGACTCTAGGTGGGGCTGCTGCAAACCGTCACATACCTACCAAAGTCACTTCATTAAATAGTATTTAGTGATGAAACAATGAATAGGTCATTATCCACTAAGGGATATACTAAGTGACTTTGTGCTATTCGTTTTTTAATTTTCTATTTTTGCGGGATTTAGTTTTCTTTCTTTTTTGCGAGGAAAGATGAATTGTGTTTATGACCGGTAAACTGATGTGTGATACGGTGCCATCTAGTGGCTACTAGCGGTACACTTCTTCCATACACCAAACACATGTGCGGTCCAGTGGCAATTCTTCATACATTTCACAGATATCTTTCTCAGATTCACCCCCGATAAGATGAGATGAATGATATGTTATGTACAGAGTTCACCTAGACTTTGCATAGCCTCCCCCCCACACCCCTCTTACGCACTTATTGTGTGTTGTACGTCCTGGCACTTGATGTATGCACTTATTGTACATTGTAAGTCCTGGCACTTAAAAATAGTACTAATAGTACTTAACCTAACAATTGTACAAATGTACTTAATGTAGGTCGCTTTGGATAAAAGCGTCTGCTAAATGCCCTAAATGTAAATGTGATGTTATTTTCAGCGGACGCCATCAACAACGCCGCAGGGTTTGGCTTCAACGGGTACCGGAAGGACGGCTCCTCGCGCTGGGACCGCGTCTCCAACCTCAACATCCTGGAGATCGAGGTAGGGGCCGCTGTGCTGCGCCCTGACACCATGCTGTGAGGATCGACCCCTCGTTCTCAGTCTAACATCATCCTCATGCTTGTCCTTTCAGTTCGCCACCAGCTTCAAGATGTTCATCGACAATTGGAACATCCAGACGGCCCTTTGGCTCAAGAGGTAACGTTTAAGGGTTAGGGGTTAAGGGTGCATTGAACTTAGTGGCATCTAGAGTAACTGACATGGCAGAAATTTCATTTAATATGTATGTTTGCAGTGAGTTGACCAGTGTATTTGACCTATATTCACCTACCGCAGAGCATACATTGATTTGTAGCACCGACTGCTGTGGTGATTATTGAGCAATACATAACAGATGGTGATCTGCTCCATCCCTGTAACTTCCACCGTCCTCTCCCGTCCTCTCCCATCCCTTCCACTCCTCCTCTCCCGTCCTCTTCCGTCTCCCATCCTGTCCCGTCTACAGGGTGTGCTACGAGCGTTGTCCCTTCAACCCCACGGCCGCCACCTTCCTGCTGTCGGCCATCTGGCACGGGGTGTACCCCGGCTACTACCTGACCTTCCTCAGCGGCATCGCCATGACGATGGCAGCGCGTGCAGTGAGTCTTTAATTATATCACAGCGGGGGGAGGAAGGCTCAATGTGCCGTGCTACCGTAGAAAGACACAGATATACAGCCTGTCTGCCTCTAAAGGCATTCTTAAAGAGCCACTGAACCCAAAACCACATTTTCTTTTTGAACTTCTTGGCGTTGGTTCTTGGCGTTGGTTGTAACCATGGGGATAACCTGCCCCCATCTTTCCTAAAACATCATCAAGCATCATGTGATCATATTTATGATCTATTATGTATAATATATTCGCAATGATTATGATCCAATAACGATGCCTCTCTTCCTCTTCCTCCTCCCAGCTGAGGCACAATGTCCGGCCTCACTTCCAGACCTCTGACCTCCGGAGGCGTGTCTATGATGTCATCACGTGGGCGGGGACTCAGGTGGCCATCAGCTACACGGTGGTGCCCTTCGTCCTGCTGGCCGTGGGACCCTCGCTGCAGTTCTACAGGTACAGGCGGGTCGTGTGTGTGAGTGTGAGTGTGACCTGGTACCAGCCTCAGTACAGACCGGGGCTCTCATGCTGTGAAGATCATTGTTGGCTATTCTTGCTAAAAGGAGCTGGGGACCGCACCATCAACTTCCTGGTTCCCAGACAACCCACTCTCCCTCCTGATCCTCTGCCCCCCTAGAAGAGGCACTTGTACTTCAGGGAATGATGATGCTCTTTTCTAACATGAAGTAGGTCTAGCAACCCCCCCCTCATAGGAACAGAGCAGGGGTGCGTTAGTAGTGAGGAGCGTTTCTCTCACCCTGCTGTTCCTCGGATCAGAAGCTCAGTGCCGCCTTGACAGGAGCCTAACCTGCGGGGGGGTGTTGCTTATCCAGGGAGATGTAAAAGAGCCAACAGTTGTCTGGAACATCTGGAGGAGCGGGTGGCTGTGGAACCAGCTTCTTTAGAGAGGATCTAAAGCAGTCTCATTAAAGAGGCTTCAGACCAGAAGTTAGCCTCTCAATGTTGGCCAGTAGCCCTTATTCCTGATGTGTGGATGACAGCAATCGTTACCAAACTCAGCGGAGTTTGACTACAATTTTTTTTTTTTAAATATCCAAGTTACAAAAGCTATTCTGAACATGATGTATGTTAATTGGATGGCTATCTTAACAGTGCTACTCTTTTCCTACTATTTCAAAACTAAATGCATCTTTACGCCAACTCTTCGCTTTCAGCCCATTTACTGCAACTCCCAACAGTCCCGTCTGATTGTGTTGTTTCCCCAGCTCCTGGAGCTACTGCATCCACCTGCTGTGTCTGGTGCTGGTGCTGGTGCTCCCGGTGCGGGCCAGGCGGCCCAGAGACACGCAGCAGCAGGGGCAGCAGGCCGGGCTCCAGCAGGAAGGAGGCGCTAATGGGGAGGACATGCAGCAGAGTGACCCCAACGCCGCCACGGACAACAACTGCAACAAGAAGGACACATGAGCTCCACAGGGGGGCGCTGGAGGGCCGACCGCCCCGGCCCTCCTCCTGCAGAACCAGAAGCAGAGCGGAGCTGGACTTAAGGAAGGATCAGTGAGCTCACTGGCAAAGTGGCCGGGTCTCAACACCAGGGACAAAGAACCAAATACAACTGAACAGACTTCAGACTCTTGGAACAGAACAGACGGACGGACAGCCTTGTTGGGTTCCCACAGTAGCAAAGGATGACTGGAATATTTAGTTGTATTTTTTTTATTTTGAGTATTGGGGGCAGTAGAAGAATGTATGCAAGGCGTGGGGATGGAGAGAGACAATGTGTGAGTGATTCTAGTTGTTCATAATTATAAGTCATAATAGTTGCATACGCTTAGTGGAAATGATGCAGGGAATGTTGACTTGACTTCCAAGTGGCCTTAAACCCTCGGTGTACTCGACTGGTGAAGCGGTAGGATGCTGAAAACCTCACCCTGCACGCACTGAGCTGCAGTCTCCCAGCGGGGGGCGTTTAGAGAATAGAGGCCTTGGTGTGTGTGTGTGTGTGTGTGTGTGTGTGTGTGTGTGTGTGTGTGTGTGTGTGTGTGTGTGTGTGTGTGTGTGTGTGTGTGTGTGTGTGTGTGTGTGTGTGTGTGTGTGTGTGTGTGAGAGAGTGAGTGATGGGTTTGGTCGGATGCAAGATGCCTCCAACAAATAGAAAAAAAATACAATTTTATGGTCAGCTGCCAATTTCTAACCGGCCTTATATTTCTTTCCTTCTGATTTGTCTTTCTGTGTCCAGTGGGCACACTTTACACTGTATATGAACCTTTTTATACTAGAGATATGGACTGAAACACGTTCTGGGATCAAATGCCTCTTGGCCGCCAAGAACGGCCAAGAGTTTTGGCCTGTCTAAATGAAAACACAGAGATAATTTGATTAATTTGTTAAAGATTTGTTGGACAAAGTATATTTATTAAATCATCCATAAATGTAATGTTAATGTATTTTCTTTATAGATTTATGACACAGGGTTTTCTGTCATTTAAAAAATATATATATAAATAAGTGATATATGATTCATCTGATGATTCCTATCGGCTATGTTCAATTTTTGCCACTGAAAAGGATAATCAGTATTAAAACTCTGTTAAATGACTATAATAGTCTAATAGTTGGTTTTAGTTGGTTTGTCTTCCTTATCATAAACAAAAGGTCTAGAGTTCAAAGGTCATTGGGTATTTAGCATTGCATCCTTCACAATAATATGACATGTCCAGTAGCAATAATTGTCATTAGTGAATTGGATTGACGACAAAACAAATATATTAATTCTCTGTTTACTACAAGAAATTTTCGATTGAGGGAGTAATATTATTCAATATTGGGAGAATATGATTTGGTTAGTTGTGTTCACTTCTTTGGTCTCAAAATGTGTCTTTAATGTTCAAGCAAGGCTTCCTTCAGCCAATTTTTCATTGGTTCCTAATATTCAATATTCTCTAACAAGTCAATCAGTAAAAAAAAATCTTCATGTGCTTATGTTCTGTACTTTTACAAATACTTAATTTCCCACGTTTAATGTGTTAATGCACATGGTGCGTTTTCAAGCACAAAATACCCTGTGTTTTAAATGTGTACAATTTCTATAAAAAAAGACTGCTTGGCTATCATTTGATTTGGTGTGGGGGGGGGGGCCTCTTTATCCCCTCGCACCCTCAATAACCTCGCATAGTCCTGCCATAAGTGTGTTTGTGCGTGTGTGTGTCCGTGTGATTTGTAAATGTTAATGTGGTTTACAGTACACTATATTTGTAGCCAGAGCCTCGGTAGGTAACGTGTGACCCAACTAAAGGAAAAGGGACATCTTCTTCCAACATAGCAAGTACTGCACTGCATGGCGACCAACCAGCAGATCACTGCACACCGTTCCATATGTCTCTAGTGCCAAATCCTGCGTGGCGCGCGTGTTCTGCGTGGGTGGGCGTGTGCCTGTGTTTCCATGTACACGTATGTTGGGTAACTCAATTGTATTTTTGTGTCAAAAGAAGATTGTGGAAAGATTTGTATTGCAGCTCGTATAAAAACAAATCGAATTTATGTGATTAAAGAGAAATTATTTTTCAACACTAATATAAAAACTTGTGTCTGCGTGTGTCTCTGTTGTTCTTAAGGCCTTCATCGGGGATCATCTGTTGTGGTGCTCATCCACATATCTCTTTCATCCTCTCACTAGCCCTTCATGGTGTCATTTGGAAGTGACAGGGTGAGGCAGTGGTGGCCGACATTGAGTCAATCGTCAGGTTGTTTGCGAAGACGCTGCTCAGTGCTTGTGTGGTTTGTATACACCTGTGTTGTGTGAATGGTTGTTACCGGTGTGTTGTAAGCAGATTATAAAGACACACACAGATCTGATAGATGTGGACATGCTAAGTTTAAACATTTTCAGGCTGAAATAATTCCACAAAATGAAACCAAAGTTTTATAATAAATAAATGTAAAGGAAAACTACATTAGATCAAGCAATATTATAAAAAAATAAAGCAATGATAATATTAAATCAAATCTATATTATAAATTGTACAATGTTTGATACCCATTTGACTTTTCCATGTTAGTTGTGGAATTATGGGATTTCAAGGCTTGCAGACCAACCCCTACTCAGCACTGAACAGATGGCAGATAACAGGAAACCTTACACTGACCCACATCCTACCTCCGGTCAGGAGCAGGTGAAGGTCACAGGCTCGGATTCACACCAACAACGGAGGCGTTTGCCCTGGAAGATTCCCACAGTTCTCACCACTCTTCATACTGTAAAACTCGAATTTCTAGACCCTCTATTTACTGATATTGCTGTCTCACCGGTATTTTGGTCAAATGTTACAGAGGCCTATAAGGTATGGTAGACCTGGTAGGAATACAAAGTAGTCAAAAATAATCTCATCCACTCATTACTGAAGGATATATATATATGCATATACACATATATATTAATAATATTATATATTTAAGCAATAGATCACGACAGGCTGTGGTATACGCTCATTATACCACAGTTAAGGGGCGTTGTCCGTCCCGACGCGCAGCGGAGGGGAGGGGCGGCGACCCCCTTCACTGTGGTATAATGACCGTATATCACTGACTGAAGTGATCTATTGCTTTTATAAAACGGTTACGTAAATATGGCGAAATTAAAGTCATAGACACCCTCAATTTTGAAAAAGCTAGAAAGTCGGAAAAGCATTTTTTTTAACGAATACAGAAAAGTAGTCCCTCCTGGCTGCCGGCAAAGTGTACGGCGGTTGCTATGCAACACACTAGCGTCCTTCAGAGAGAAGGCTAGAGACGGTAGCTTGGTTCGCCGGCAATTTAGCAATTTAGAAGGCTAAATTGCCGGCGACCGTGTGCCTATTGCTTTACAGGCTTTTTTAGGCTTCAGTGAACTATGCTATCGCTTTTATATATAAATAAACAACAGTTCAAGTTAGGCGCGGAGTGATACTGGACTCTGTAAACTGAACGGGCGTCATAGCTGTGTGTATACGCTCAATATACAACGGTTGGGAACCAATCAGATCGCTTGATTTAGGCCCCCCGTTTTATAAATAAATATATATATATATATATATATATATATATATATATATATATATATATATATTTCACATATAACATAATATATTTGAGGTAAATACAAATAATATTTACCTAAAATATATCAAAACATTAAAATATTGGGCTTTTCATTCTTTTAGCAATAAAACACAAGTTCCTAATATAATCGAGCCACTTGGGCAGAAACAGCAGGAAGAGACAGAGCAGGGGTTGGCAACCAGGTTGGGTTTTGTGACTTACTCCATTTTTTTTTCCATAGTTAAGTTGGTGTTTTAATGTATACAATGTATACATTGTATACATTAAAACACCTGTTTAGTAATGTTTCCTGATTAGCGCTTAGAATGGAAATATAATACAAATTATTTTTATATAAAGAGATACTGTTATTTACATTTCTAAAATGATCTGGGAGGCCAAATAACATTGGAGCTTGGCCCGCAGGCCCCTGAGGACCCCCAGAAGACATTCTGAGGAGCCCCAGAAGACCCCCTGGCTCCTCAGGGCGGGGGCGGAGTTACCGGTTCACTGTAGTAGCTCGGTGGAGTTACCGGTTCACTGTAGTAGCTCGGTGGAGTTACCGGTTCACTGTAGTAGCTCGGTGGAGTTACCGGTTCACTGTAGTAGCTGGGTGGATTTACCGGTTCACTGTAGTAGCTGGGTGGAGTTACCGGTTCACTGTAGTAGCTGGGCGGAGTTACCATGGGGAGTTCCGAGTTACCGGTTCACTGTAGTAGCTGGGGAGAAAGAGTTCAAGTAAACACACCAGTAGCCTCCAATATGAGCTGAAAAGTCACCATTATCACCACCTTAACCCGGTTAACCCGCCACAGAGCGACACGACTAACCACTTCAGCGGAGTAACCTTGGTGCGCAGGTCGTTTTTCCTGTGAAAGGTAGTTAACTTTTTATTATTACCAACAATCCAACTACTTTAATAGCTGGAGCAGGCGGGCTAACTGTAGCATGATAGCTCCGCTGGGGAGCTAACGGGGCTAGCGTCAAGCTGTTGCTTCCTGGTGACGTCACGAGCCCTCCGCCTGATCTTGTTCTTCTCTCTAAAAAACATTTGGTTTAACATTAACAGTAGGCACAAGATAAACTTGAGCCATGTCTTGTCAAACTTGTCTCTCACACATAAATACCCGCACCTTACTATAATATATTTTACTATAATACATTATCAGAGGGTTGTCTTTCACACACATCCTGTAACGTTAGTAACGTCAGTGCTCACGATGCAGAGTTAACCAGTTTTAATGTGTGTAAGTAAGTTGGTTTTATCTGCCCACCCGTCTGAAAAACACCAGACTTGGCGTGCAGAAGATCTTTTCTTGTGGTAGTTAGTGAGAAGTAAGATATTGATGTCTGATCGGATGTTACACACTCAGTGAGGTCTGATGTTACACACTCAGTGAGGTGGGTCTGGTCTGATGTTACACACTCCATGAGGTCTGATCTGGTCCATGCAGCAGATGACTGAGGGTCTGAATAGTGAAGGCTAAAGAAAACACTATTTTTGAGGGTGTATCTTGACTTCTTAGCGCCAGGGGGCCAGGGTTTCTCTGACGACAAGAGATACACATGAGTCACATGTTGATCGGTTGGATGTAAACGAATCACTGTAGACATAGATTCTAAAAAGTTAAGTATATAAATCGCATCTGCGGTTTCATCTTCCTCCGTCTATGCCCGGTCAGCGCGGTAGACGCCACTGTGGTCGCGTGTGTGTTGCCTGTCTATTGTGTGTGTGTCTATTGTGTGTGAGAGCGAAGGGGTGTAGAGTGAAGCCCATCCCCTCATTAACATTCAGAGGCTCGTCAAAGGGGGGATGCTGAGGTTGGTCCGGGGCTTCTGATCGTCACTGACCGAGCAGGGATACAGCGGGGAGACCGTTTACCGTTTTTAAAAGCGAAAGCAACTTGAGCTAGAATAAAGGTAAGCTGTTTAAATTTGATGACATTATTTCGCACATTTTAGTCGTTGCTTCCTGTTGGCTTAGTAGTTTTTCTATACATTTGTTTTGTCTCAGATATTGTGAATGTGTGGCAAGTTTGTGTCACATTGCTATCTCTTTGGCAATTTATATATATATATATATATATATTATTTTGGGGTATTACTGATTTCTCCCAGGTTCGTGTTTTAATTTGTGTGTGGTTGTTGAATTCACTGCTGAGTTCATGAGGGTGTGTCCTGTCTCTTTAGTAAACAAAGGATTCTCTTTCTATGTGTCTCAGTGTGGCCAATCACATCAAACCAATGTGTGGTTGGTGCCCTGTATGTATTTACATGCAGCACATTCTTTTTGATTTAATATTTAATTCCATTCCACAGAGGAACTTTACTTGATTTAATGAATTGATTGACTTGTCTCCTGTCAGCCACACCTTCTTTTGAAGTGTGTATTGAATTGGCTCCTTGCATTACCGCTCCTATGTTATATGTTCATATGGGGAACATATAAGTGCTTTAGCATCCCATGGCACCATGACTATCATGAATGGTCTTGTTTTTGTCATCCAGGATGTGGGCAGTAGGCTGTAGGCAGGACATGATGGAATAGACATGCTTGATGAATGATTAATGACCTTTTTATTGATTGTCTGTTCCTCAGACAAAGCACAGCGGCCGTATCAGATGGCCTGCTGGTCCTGCTTCCATACACTAAAACCTAATAATTGCTGTGGTCAGAGAGCTCAACAGATAAGCCACAGGCCGGGTGGCAAGACTGGAGACCATTTGTTGATATCTGGTCGCACTGGTGGAGATCACGAATGAATGAACTGCAAGCTGCAATGATACTGAAATATTAAAAACTGAAACACATTTATGGTTTTTATTGTGAGATGCACAAATACCTACAAGGAGTATACATTCTTAACCAGTACGACAAACTGATTTGATGGTTGATCCCTGATCTCCAAAGTTAGGGTCGGTTCTGTTCCTCAAATCTATTAACATAACTCTGAGAAGAAGCTAAAGAAAACCACAGGCAAGCGAACATGGCAACCCATCTGTGTGGGCCGAGTTTCCTTTGTCACTGTAATGTGATTACCATCGGCTTGTTGGCCACACACCTATTAACCAGACCTGTGGAACCTCACCAGCCTGGAAGACCCATTGGGTTCCTTAAGGCTGCGACAGTGAGTACTTCTGTAGGGCTGTGTTTTCTCTGTTTCCCATGGCTTCCTGGAGTCGTGGTTAAACGATCCAGTTAATTTGGCCCATTAAGGCATGCAGCTCGGCTTAAGAGGATTGACGTTTATCTCCTGGGCTCTCGCGGTCAACACCAGTGTGTGAAATCTGAACTGTGTCTGGAAGGGGATCAGAATGCAAAGATGGCAGAATAGGGTTCTGGCTGAGGGCTCAGAAGACAGTGTCTAGATCTTTCTGATCTAGAGCCAGTTTGCTGTCTAGTCATATTACGTTAAACTACCAACTTAAGTAAGTTTTTTTTTGAGAGAGATCGCAGAGCACACATATTATTTATCATAATATGTGGATGTTGACCTTTATTAATCCAAACATTGTGACTGCTTGAAGTCACTTGAGAAGCCCAGGTCTTATTTTTAGCCTGAGTGGCCAGAGGGAGGAGCTAGGAGAGCTGGGTACCTTGTTACTGGGTAGGGTACGGCATCCCAGTAATGAGGCCCTAATCAGAGTTAGCATCAGAAGGAGAGCTCCAAACCTTTTGTTCTATTAAGGCTGAGATGCTCTTTGCTTATCATAGAGGCTACATGGAAGAGTTGTATTATGCTTTAAGGATCAGCCTACATTCTTCAGACTGAAGGTTTAAACGTGTCACTGCCTTTGGCTTATTCTTCTGCGATGGATTGCAATGCCTGGTGTTTAAACAATCATTAATCTGCTCAATGTAGACTAAGTTAGAAACAAAGAATGTAGCAACCACGAAGAAATTCTAAGCAGATTAACTTAAATTGCTTAAAATTAAGTAATACTACAGTAGTTGTGGTGCTGTATTTAGCTATATTATTTTTACTTGTATTAGTTGGGAGAAATGTGTCACAGCCTTTTGTGTAGTCTGAAGATATAAATACAGACTTGTATATGGAAATGGACTTACCCTAAAAAAAGAGAGAAGCACATTTTTGGGCGATGTTAATTTTTGAAAAAAATCCAAATTAAAATTTGGATTAAAAACCAAATCCTCATAATGTCGTTGTCCTGGACGACGCCCCGTCCTACCCTTCCCTCAGTCATAAGAGACCATGGCCTTTGTATTTGTGTTTGAGTGTGTGGTGCATGCTACCATGGTCTACTGTGTGTGTGTGTGTGTGTGTGTGTGTGTGTGTGTGGTACATGCTGCCATTGGTCTTTACTGTGTTCTTTACTGCCCGCATGCACACACACACACACACACTGTGTGGGTGGGTCATGCTTATCAGTCCCCTTCATCTGTCCCCTCCCAGCGGTGCCCCGCCCGTGGTTAGCGGTTAGCCATGGACACCACCACCTCCATGAAGATGACCACGCTGGCAATCCAGAGCCTCTTTAGCCACGTGGAGGAGGAGAACCTGGCCGCCATCAAGGCCCACCTGGACAAGTTCAAGGAGGTGGACGGCCGCAGCGATGTGAGTACACATTTACGACATGTAGCAGACGCTTTTATCCAAAGCGACTTGCATACACACACCGATGGCGCTGTCAACCACGCAAGGGGACAGCCTGCTCGTCAGGAGCAGTCAGGGTGAGGTGTCTCGCTCAGGGACACCTCGAGCCGGGGATCGAACCAGCAACCTTCCAGTTACAAGTCCACCCGCTCTACCTCCTGGGCTAAGCCAGTACGTGTCTGGCTCACTAACGGCAGGGGGCTGCTGGGGGGAGCTGCATAGGGGGGAATGCTGGGGGGGGGCTGCTGAGGGGGAGCTTCAGAGGGGGGGCTGCTGAGGGGGCCTAGAGCTGTCAGTAACAAGTTAAATGTTCCTCAAAGTATAAGGAAGGTGTGTAAATCATAAATAATGCAGTAATAGTAGTTATTAATGGATATATTCAGTATTGATTTGATCATATTGTGTCTGGTCGTCTAGCTCACTAGCAATAGGGGGGCTGGAGCTCTATAAGTAAATTGTTCCTCAAAGTGTAAGTGTACTACTGAATCATAAATAATGCAGTAATAGTAGGTGTTAATCAATATATTCATTTTTGATTTGAACATAGTCTGTAGGTTGTTTTTATACAGGTTGTTTTAGGATTTCTTTCTTATCTTTTTTTACTTTTAAACATTTTAGATTTAAAAACAATAGAGTCATGCCTACAAAGGGCTTGGTCTATTCCTCGTAATACTTGGAAAGTATTTGGATTGTTATTATAGTTGTCTATAGGGCAATGATTCGATTTAAGGAATTTCATGATTAAGAATGATGATGTTATTTATTGCATACATTTAATTATTGCCGTCTCTGTCTGTCTGTCTCTTTGTCTCTGTCTCTCTCCCTCCAGAACGGCCAGACTCCCCTGATGGTGGCAGCAGAGCAGGGGAGCCTGGAGATCATGCAGGAGCTCATAAGGAGGGGCGCCAACGTTAACCTGGATGATGTGGTAAAACACACACACACACACACACACACACACACACACACACACACACACACACACACACACACACACACACACACACACACACACACACACACACACACACACACACGGGGGGGGTGTGCTTACTTCCAAGCGTTTGAATTTATTAATTCATATTTACTTGACCCCCCCTCCCCCCCCCCCCCCACCCCACACATGACATCATGTGACCTTTTGGCTTTGACCTTTCACCCCACTGATCTCACCACACTGTGGCTCAGTACGCACCCATTACGAGCCGTAATGACAGCTCTCTGTGCGCTCTAACCTTTGCTTCCCCCGAGTAAATGACAGCATCCACTCACCGGCCAACACCCCACACCTTCCAATCATCAGCCCTTACCTCTGCTATTACACACTCACCCTCGCAGCAAGCCACACACGCACACACGCTCTACTCCTGAGAGAGAGAGGACCGGAGCGCCGTCTCTCTTTTGCTTTTCCCTGGACCCTAGCAGATCTCGCTTCCATGAGTCTCTGGTATGATCAGCTGGTAGGTGTAGTCGTGTGTGTGTGTGTGTGTGTGTGTGTTAGTGAGTGTGAATGTCTGTTTGTGGGGGTACTCGCCTCTGACCGATGGCTCTATGCAGGACTGCTGGACGGCGCTCATCTCGGCGGCCAGAGAAGGCCACCTGGAAGTGGTGAAGGAGTTATTGGAGAACAATGCCAACCTGGAGCACAGAGACATGGTAAGACCAGAGAGTAACCTGGAGCACAGCGACATGGCCTCCTGTCCTCCTCTCCTCCCGGAGCAGAGAGTACCAGGAGGACTGCTGCTGGCTGGGTGCTAGGGAGACGATGGAGCTAGGGAGAGTACCAGGAGGATCGCTGCTGCCTGGGTGCTAGGTAGACGGTGAGGTTAGGGTGAGTACCAAGAGGGTCGCTGCTGGCTGGAGGCTAGAGAGACGATGAGGAGGATCGCTGCTGTTTAAAAGTTGTTTTGAACTTTAGTTGATCAAAGCTTACATCACAGCATGTTTGCGCAGTCGTTTTACAAAAGGTTAAGCTTTACAAAAGTTTAAGCTTTACAAAAAAGTATTTTAAAATTTTCATAAAGCAGCAGCACAAGATGCTACTTGATACCAAAGCTTGTTATACTTCTGGCTTATTACTAGACGGTAGTTCCTGTTGCCTGTAATGGTCTCTGTCCTCGTTTGGATGAGGCCGTATCCATTAGTGTAGAGACGGCCGCAGGAGGACATTACCTTCCTGCGGATGCTCTCACTGCTCGTAATCCCATTAAATGAGCTCCGGATGGCCCAGCACCACGGGGAGCTACGGAGCACTTCAGATCAACCCAAATGCTAAGCTCCTGCATATGTGTACACGTCTCTGTAGTCACTGGACTATTACATTTATATTTTACATTTACATTTAGCAGGGCATTTAGCAGACGCTTTTATCCAAAGCAACTTACAATAAGTATATTAGTCAGAAGAAAGAGAACCAACGGTACAGTAAGGACTATTAACAATGAAGCGTGAGTGTTGTTGAGCATGTGTACCCATGTAATATATTTGTATGATGTGTGTTGAGTGTTGTGAGTTGGAGACGTAACGTGAGGGGCCATAAAAGTCCACATCGATCAGAGCGAGCCGTAGCCATTAAATGGAGCTCGGATGGCAGTCAAAAAAAAAAAGAGTACTCGCATCGTTTTTTTGTGAGTCGCTGCTGCCTTGCCAATCAAAGTGAATAATAAACATATATATCTGACCCTACTAGATCTATTGGAGGAGATGTCTTTCATGTGAGTAGCCTCGCATGATTGTGAGTCAGCTTACTCAGTTCCTGATAGAGGAGCTGAGTAAGGCTGTTGATTCCTGGCGCTGTAGGGGGCGTGACTCAGAGCCTGCAGCCCTGTAATGACAGATTACAACCAAACCACTGTGGGCCGTAACTGCTGCTGGCTCACTGGAAACGGTTTCACATCCACCATAAATACACACACGCTACAGTTTTTCCTGCCGCCCTATTTGCTAATAACTCACCTGCCTGAGCCCTGGATAAGGGTGAAATGCCGTTCTGTGTAGTCATAGTGTTCTCTTGTTTGATTTGATAACTGATTCAATACTTGTATTCAAAGATCACTTTTCATCTTTCATTTATATGTCATTCATTAAAATTAATATTGCAACTACCTTGCAGCTCATGGAAAAATTCTTAGAAAAGGATATGCGATGTGCTCGTACTTGACGACAATGTGGAACATTGTCGTCATGAGACTGCTGTGTGTTCCCAGGGGGGGTGGAGCGCTCTGATGTGGGCCGCCTATAAGGGCCGCACCCCCGTGGCCCAGATGCTGCTGGAGAAAGGAGCCAACCCCAACATCACAGGCCAGGTACTGGACCATACCCCAACCTTCAAGAACATGTATTAATCTGTTGTAAATGGGTTTGATTAATAAAGTGTTTGCTGGATGGTAAATGGCTCTAGATGGGACAGGATTTACGATGTACACAGGTAGGCCCTGGTTACTGCTAGGTAGTGAGTCTGTCTTCTGTCCCACAGTACAGCGTGTACCCCATCATCTGGGCGGCCGGGCGCGGCCACGGGGAGATCGTCCATCTCCTGCTGCAGCACGGGGCCAAGGTCAACTGCTCCGACAAGGTACCTCACACACCACCTTATGAGGACCCATAAGGTACCCCACACTCCACCTGTATGAGGACCCATAAGGTACCTCACACATTAAGGATCTGGATAGACCTCTTAAGGTGAGCCAGGCCTGTGTCCTGTGGTTGACTCACTCTGGTCCTCTCCTCAGTACGGCACCACCCCGCTAATCTGGGCGGCCAGGAAGGGCCACTTCGACAGCGTCATGCACCTGCTGGCCAACGGAGCGGATGTGGACCAGGAGGGGGCGGTACGTTACTCACCTTCTGCCATCATGTGGTCTGTTCAGTCTCTGCTGATCGTTCAGAGCGTACTCACTCATCTGTATTTTGGTATTTATAGTTTAGCATCCATTTCCTTCCATAAAAAACTTAATAACTTTAATTAAGCATGCATTAAAAAAATTACATGAGAAGGTCTAGTCTCACCATCATTGTCTGTTGACCTCTAATATATCTGCACTAAGGCACAAAGTTAAATGCTAAGATGTTATGAACAGATGGTTTCTAGTGGAGCTTACTCCAGGCTGTAACCCGTCCTGCGCTCTCCTCAGAACTCCATGACGGCGCTGATCGTGGGCGTGAAGGGTGGCTTCACGGACGTGGTGAAGGAGCTGCTGAAGAGGAACCCCAACGTCAACATGACGGACAAGGACGGCAACACGGCCCTCGCCATCGCCGCCAAGGAGGGCCACACCGGAATTGTCCAAGACCTGCTGGACGCAGGCACCTACGTCAACATCCCGGACCGGGTGAGACCCCTCAACAACGACCCAGCACTTAACACTTAACAACCTTAAAATGCAATGTTAACCTTAACCTTAATCTTTAAATGGGATGTGAGACCCCAACACTGAGTGTAATATCAGACCCCTTAACCTTTAAATGGGATGTGAAACCCCAAATATCAGACCCCTTAGCAACAACCCAACACTGAGTCTAATATTAGACCCCTTAACCCCTTTTAATTGAGTTTGGGCGTCTAACTGGGTCTAACACGTCCTCTCTGTCCTTCCCTCCAGAGTGGGGAGACGATGCTGATCGGAGCCGTCAGAGGAGGCCATGTCGAGATCGTCCGAGCCCTGCTGAACAAATACGCAGACATCGACGTCCGCGGCCAGGTGAGTCCTGACCCCGCCCTGCTCCATCTGAGTCCACTGGGATGGAGACTGGGAGCTTGGTTGGGTCACACACCAGCATTGCTCCCAGTATTGATGTCACTTTGTCTCTGACCTTTCCTCCAGGGTTCACACATTCTTCTCTTTTTAAAAACTGAATCAGATGTTAAGATAAGGATGCATGGGTCCCCCAGTGGTGTGGCGCCCCCGCTGGACTGCTAGCGCCACTGCATTCAGCCCTGCAAATTAAACCTTTCTAACCAGTGTCCACTCAAAGCGCTTCACATTTTGCCTTAAATACACCCATTCATGCACACATTCACACACCGACAGGAGCAGTTAGGGTGAGGTGTCACCTGTGCTCAGGGACACCTCGACACAGCTAGGAGGAGCCGGGATCGAACTAGCAACCTTCTGGTTACCAGTCAACCCGCTCTACGTCCTGATCCCTCCCATGTGTCACATAGTGCACCTCAGACATTGCTCAGCACCGCTTCTGGGGACACAATGCAAGTCGTTAGCCTCATAGCATAATTGCCTAGTCATATTTAGTCATGTAACCTAAATCTACTCTTCTAATGCTGCCTATTCACTGTGCCTCATTGGCTGTATCATAAGCCAATCAGAGTGCATTGAACATTCCATAATCATTATCTGCTTCAGTCATCCATTTGACTTAGGCTTCTTTTACACTAATTACAAGATGAACCTTAAAATATGGCTTTTAGGCAATTATGCTATGAGGCAAAAAAAATGATATACAGTGTTTTTATTATTATCATTATCAAAGTTATTTTATTTTATTATTTTAATGTACCTAGTGATTTTGAAATGTATTTTAACAAGATAAACCCATTGGTAGCCAGATCTTTTCTATGGGCCCTAGTTGTACTGTGCCATCATTGTTCTTCATGTTAAACCGGCTTCTATCTCCTCTCAGGATGGAAAGACCGCCCTCTACTGGGCGGTGGAGAAAGGCAACGCCACCATGGTGAGGGACATCCTGCAGTGTAACCCGGACACCGAGAGCTGCACCAAGGTAATCCACTGGGAGACTCAACACACAACGTTCTTCATTCCACCTCATCCTCCTTGTAGTCAAGAATAAAATAAACATATTTAGTGTTTCAATGTAAAGGTGCAGCGTGTAGAGTCTGTGGCGTCTAGCAGAGAGGACTGGGCACTGTTTTACTGTGTGTGTGTGTGTGTGTGTGTGTGTGTGTGTGTGTGTGTGTGTGTGTGTGTGTGTGTGTGTGTGTGTCCCAGGAGGCAGAGACTCCTCTGATCAAAGCCACCAAGATGAGGAACATCGAGGTGGTGGAGCTGCTGCTGGATAAGGGGGCCAAGGTGTCTGCCGTGGACAAGGTAGTCCTCAGAACGACCTCACCTTACTGGTGATACTGGAGTAAAGATATGTGGTAGATCTCAAAACACTTTACTGGTGATGACTACTGTAGTTAAGATGTGAGTGTGGTGGGCTACAGCAAGACATGCCTCCATCTGGGTCTCCATTGTTCTTTAACGTAACATAAAATTAGGCACAACTACAAAGTTCAGATTTTGTTTTATTATTGTATCAAATAGTTTTTTATACTTGGCTTTTTAATATAAAAAACGAACAAACCTGTGATAGGTTAAAGGTAGTACATGGGAAAATAGTTTGAATATAAATGTCAATCACCTAAGGATGCTCTGCATGTTTAATATCAGTCGGCTGTCTCTTCTATCAGCTTTGGTTCCGTGTGTTCTACAGAAAGGAGACACGCCCCTTCACATCGCCATCCGGGGGCGGAGCCGCAAGCTGGCCGAGCTGCTGCTGAGGAACCCTAAAGATGGCCGCCTGCTGTACCGGCCCAACAAGGCCGGGGAGACGCCCTACAACATCGACTGCACCCACCAGAAGAGCATCCTCACGCAGATCTTCGGAGCCAGTAAGAGCAGAGGGCCTCTAAAACATCTGGAATGAGAAGTTATGGCGCTTGTTTCTTAACTTATCTTTGTCTTCCCTGTGCATCTGTTCCTCCTTCATTTCCTCCCATCCACCCTGCTCTCTCTTTCTCTCTCTTCTCTTCTACACTTCTTTTCTCTTAACCTCTCCTTCCTTCCTCTATCCCTCCCCCTCCCCCCTCCTCCCTCCCTCTCCTGCCTCTCTCCCCCTCCTCCATCCCTCCCCCTCTCCCTCCCCCCTCCCAGAGCACCTGTCCCCCTCCGAGTCGGACGGGGACATGCTGGGCTACGACCTGTACAGCAGCGCCCTGGCGGACATCTTGAGCGAGCCCACCATGCAGCCGCCCATCTGCGTGGGGCTGTACGCCCAGTGGGGCAGCGGCAAGTCCTTCCTGCTCAAGAAGCTAGAGGGTGAGAGAGAGACGCAGGCCGGTCCCAGCAGGGGACTGGAGGATTGGTCCAGAGAGGGTTAGGGTTACGACCGGGAAAAGGGGCATCCACGTAATAATAAAAACACATTGAATTGATTATTGATAAAAAAGAAAAGTAAAGAAAAGTGTATGTGTGTGTGTATATATATATATATATATATATATATATATATAAAATAATTGGTATGAATGCATATACACTAGGAAGTATTTAGTTTCCTCTCAGGCACTTCCTCCTTTTGACTGTTTGATGCTTTTGTAAAAGACTCTCACGAGCCCCTTCCTTCCTCTGTCCCCGGCCCCCCAGACGAGATGAAGACGTTTGCGGGCCAGCAGATTGAGCCCCTGTTCCAGTTCTCCTGGCTGGTGGTCTTCCTCACCCTCCTGTTGTGCGGCTCCGTGGCGCTGGTCCTGGGCTTCACGGGGGACCCCAAGCTTGCCATCGCCGTGTCCCTCAGCCTACTTGCCCTGCTCTACATCTTCTTCGGTGAGATGCAGGGGCGTGGCTACGTAGGGGGGGGTGGGGGGGGAAGCGGGGTCTCTGATAGAGTTGTTCCAATACCGGAATTGTAAATTCCTCTGATACTGCCTAAAATGCAGTATCGGGAATCAGCGGGTACGCAAGATCTGATACCATCACACGACTAGCCTGTTTACACAGGCTGAGAACTTCACAAACACGACGGTGTTATGCTGCGTTCGTTAACGGTCGGAGGTGAAAAGTCTAAAGTGGGAAACGCGTCATCTCCGACCTATGTGTGTTCGAGCTACCAAGTCGGAAAATCATAGATGCTCACGCTTAACTACAAGAAAACAAAAGTGCAGGTTCAAAATGATGGAATGGAAAATAACTATGAAGGCAATTTTTAATTGAGTCAGTCATGCTGTGCCCACTAGAGGGCAGCACAACTCAACAATAGAGCATGAGACCATCAGAGCTGAACCAGAACACCATCAAGTACCGCAGTGGCCAATCACAGGCGACCTCCTCACTTGCAGTTGTTGCATCTGTCATGATGACCTCATCTGTCATGATGACCACATCTGTCACTGCGTGTGATTGATGACCCCTGTGCCCCCCTGCAGTGCTGGTGTTCTTCGGGGGGCGGCGTGAGGGCGAGAGCTGGAACTGGGCGTGGGTGATCAGCACGCGGCTGGCCCGCCATGTGGGCTATCTGGAGCTGCTGCTCAAACTCATGTTCGTCAACCCGCCCGAGCTGCCAGAGCAGACCACCCGCGCCCTGCCCGTCAGGTGAGCTCACGCACGCACGCATGCACGCACGCACGCTCACGCACACACACGCTATGCAAAAACACACTAGTGCAACAATTTGATTTAAGGAAGTTATTTTTTGCAATAATGAATAAACATCTCTCTCTCTCTGTGTCCCACTCCAACAGGTTCCTCTTCACCGACTACAACCGGCTGTCCAGCGTGGGGGGGGAGACCTCCATGGCGGAGATGGTCGCCACCCTCTCTGACGCCTGCGAGCGGGAGTTTGGCTTCATGGCCACCAGGCTCTTCAGGGTCTTCAAGAACGACGATATCCAAGGTGAGACTCATCCTGACCCCCCCCCCCCCAACACACCACATCAGTCCACATCAGTCCACATCAGTCCACGTCAGTGGTGGCTGGTGGTTTTTAAAGTGAGGGAGGAAGGACTGCGCGCTTGGTTACCATTGGCCCGCTTGCACTGTTAGTGGCGTATGGTGGTATAAGTATGTGAGAATGAAGTTGTTTCAGGGTGTTTTGGTGAACTACAAAATAGCAGGGAGGGATAATTATGTGAATAAAATTGATACAAATCCACCAGTGGCAGCATTGTACTTTGAAAGCTGGTGGGCAGCATGTCTTGGACTACAAGTGAAGAAGGAAAGGATGCAAAGCCAATTAGTCAAATCAGGCCTACTCTTGATTTGTAAAAATCTGGGCCTATCATTGGGCCTATTTTTGCCTATTTTAGAAAAGAACCCAACGTGTGCATTACATTAAGTACATAAATGTTGACACAACGTTGGCTTGAGTAGGATCACACCTCTCTCTAACTCCTTCCTTAGCTTATCTTAATGCCTTTAACTCACACTCAAATGGACCTGCCTCCCTTAATCCTCTAAGAGAAGGCTTCTGGTGCTACTACCCATTCTGTGTATCCCTCTCACCTTCTTCTCTCATGTCCCTCCCCAGGTAAGAAGTGGAAGAAGACGTGCTGCGTGCCGTCCTTCGTGCTGTTCGTCGTGGCGCTGGGCTGTCTGCTCACCGGCCTGGCCTTGCTCGCCATCTTCAAGGTGGGTCCCCCTGAGGAGGAGGAGGAGGAGGAGGAGGAGTAGGAGTGGGTTGTAGCGAGGGGGAGACAGCACAGTGGGAGTAGTATGCGTCTTTAGAGAGTGTTGGGCTGCATTCCCAATGAGAGTTACTTACTCCTTAATCCTATTAGGGGTGTTTCTGTTATCGAGCAGCATGTGTAATACTTGCCTTATAGGGCCTAAGAGTGGACGTTGTTTATCCAGTTTAATTTCATTATATTATAACTTCTTAATACCCCCATACTACACATCCCTTCTCCTCCATTCACTATGTGCTCACATCAGAGTTTGAGACTCTTATCGGGTCAATGATCAGCAGATTTACTGCTGTCTGTGGATCCCAGTGGACTGTAAATACGGCTGAGTCCTGGCTCTGGCGTCTCAGTACGACCCCGTCTTGACCCGCTGTGGCTGCTGACCCCTCAGGTGGACCCACTGAACCTGACGGTGAACGCGGTGTTGATCGGCATGGCCAGCGTGGTGGGCCTGGCCCTGCTGCTCAACGTCAGGACCTGGTGGCAGGTGGCCGACTCGGTCCTCAACTCGCAGAGGAAGAGGCTGCACCGCGCCGCCAACAACCTGCACACGCTCAAGAGCGAAGGCTTCATGAAGGTACCGCGGGAGAGGGGGAACCGCCGGAGAGGGGGAACCACTGGAGAGGGGGAACCGTGGGAGAGGGGGAACCACCGGAGAGGGGGAACCACAGGGGGATCCAAAGGAGAGGGAGGACCACAGGAGAGGGGGGACCACAGGAGAGGGGGGACCACAGGAGAGGGAGGACCACAGGAGAGGGGGGACCACAGGAGAGGGGGAGAAGCAGGAGAGGAGAGGGGGAGACACAGGAGAGGGGGAGACACAGGAGAGGGGGGACCACAGGAGAGGGGGGACCACAGGAGAGGGGGTAGACACAGGAGAGGGGGTAGACACAGGAGAGGGGGGAGACACAGGAGAGGGGGGAGACACAGGAGAGGAGTCATGAGGAGGTCTACCACGCTTAAGGAAACGGATCTCCCCCTCCAGGTTCTCAAGCAGGAGGTGGAGCTGATGTCCAAGATGGCCAAGACCATCGATGGCTTCACGGAGAACCAGACGCGCATGGCGGTGATCATCGACGGGCTGGACGCCTGCGAGCAGGACCGCGTGCTGCAGATGCTGGACACGGTCAGCAGCCATCTTGTCTTTGTGACTTTGTGTGTTTTAGGAGATTCCTTTTTTCTGTTCAACCAATCCTAAAGCAGGCCAGTTCATTGAGAACATATCCTCTCTTACAGTGGGCCTGGCCAGGTATTTAAAATATAATGAAGACATTATTCAAGCATAGAGTGCAGCAGGAACTTGTCTCTGGGAAAATATCCGAGACAAAATCATGGACTTAAAAGCATGAATTGATCCCTGATTGTCCAGTCTCCAGGCTGTGGTCTGCTGAAATGAGGACAACTGAAGCCCAGCCAAGTCCTAACTGCAACCAACATTTAGATCTGTATTGTTATTCAATATTAAGCAGGGTTCGCCTCAATACATAGCTGGCTATGAATGCTTTGAATAATCATTGGGCTTTCCAAACGAATATTTTAATATAATAAAAAGCTATTCAAAGTGCAAATATTTCGATGCCTGAACTGGAGCCGACACTGAAGAATCCCATTTTTATCTGACCCATTTCTTATTTTGATAATGAAAAACATCACGCAGGACTGCTTTGTGGAGGTCAGTGGTCTTCGGGCCCACTCATCGGTCCTACAGGGGTCCCCTCCCCAGAGTGTCTGCACAGCGGGGCCAACAGGGCCCCCTACCAGTTCAGATCCCCGCTCCAAGCTGCTTGGATGGAATTTCCCTCTGGCAAATGTTGTTATTTGCTGGAGTAATTCCCAGCCGTGGGGGCAGCGTCCTGCGCACTAATCGAATCTGCTCTTCCCGGAAAGCACCTCGCGCTTCTTCTCATGAAAGCATCTCCTGTCTGAGGACCTCCACTCCGACTCTGACTGTTAGCTGCCGCTCTCCGTACTCTTAAAGTTGTTACTGTGGTCCGCTGGGAGCGCCTCGGGCCATCTCAAACGTACAATTATATCATATCATTAGTATGACATTATGAGTGATATCTGTGTTAATCCAAAGATACCGCAGCATCTCAGTTCTCTTCATTCATAGAGCTTGTTGACCAGCGAGACTGTGAGGCGTCTGTTGAATGTAGATCCATGTCCTGTGATGCTGGGGGGGCGGGGGCCATGTGTGTTTACAGAGCGCAGTGGAAATCCCCCCTCCCTGAGCGTGCAGCCGTTGGCACTTAATGTGCGCACTTATTGTACGGGTACGCCCGGGCAGTTAAAAATAGTACTTAGCGTTGTGAGAGGGGTGGATGTTGCAGGCTGAAGTGATCAGTTAAGGGTGTGTGAGGTTGCTTGACATCAAACTTTCAAAAAACGACGGTTGATTAAACCCGTGTTGTTCTACAGCAGTCACAGCATTCACATATAATCAATCTGATTACCAACACAGTCGATTCCAAGATGGTGACCACTGACCAGTGCTTTTTGTTCTTCATCTCTTTCTCTTTCTCTCTACCTCTCCCCCTCCCACCCCCCCCCCCCCCCCAGGTGCGGGTCCTGTTCTCCAAGGGCCCCTTCATCTCCATCTTCGCCAGCGACCCCCACATCATCATCAAGGCCATCAACCAGAACCTGAACAGCGTCCTGCGGGACTCCAACATCAACGGCCACGACTACATGAGGAACATCGTGCACCTGCCCGTCTTCCTGAACAGCAGGGGGCTGAGCTCTGCCAAGAAGCTCTGCATGGCCACGCCCACCAACGGAGACGTGTTGCCGGCTGAGGGTACGGGGGGAGGAGGCACACACGCGCACGCACGCATGCACGCACGCACGCACACACACACACTTAAGCTCATAGTACATGTTATAACGAGGCCATTTGCCATTTGCATAGGTAGTAGTATAGTATAGTGGTATTGAAATATTCATGACCCTGTGTTTTTCTCCGTTCTCTTCTTCTGTGACTCTACCCGTTCTCTTCCTCTCCTCCAGGGTTGATGGAGGACATGGACCGGAAGCTGTCCCAGAGCAGCATCGCAGACCAGGCCAAGTTTGGCAGCAAGAACGCCTTAAACCGCAGAGTAAAGAAAAACACACAATGCCTTTCTCCACCTCCCCGTATTGAGACCCTATGATATACACTCACCAGCAGAACAGAGGAGACACTCGTAAACACAGCATGACCTCCAGGGAGACTCTCTGGGGCATTAATGATGAACAACAGCAAACACAATGCTGGTCATAAATTACTGGACAAAGCACAGCACTACATGCCATGGAATGGGTTAGCTCTTCCAACCCCACCCTAGCTATCCCGGCGCGTCGCACGCTACCCCAAATAGAAAACACTGATCCATCGGCCTGTTGATCACTTCAGCCCTGTAGTTAGGAGGGCTGCAGACAAAGGAAGGGAGGAGAACTCTTCTGTCCCCCGTAGAAACCTTCTCATACACCCAAAGATATACAGACAGGGAGAGGGGGAGTGAGAGAGAGAGACAGGCTGTGCGAGGGAGACACAGGGTGTGACAGAGAGAGAGAGAGAGCGAGAGAGAGAGAGACAGTGTATGAGAAAGAGAGACAGGGTAAAAGAGAGGTGGCAGGAGAGAGACAGGGTGTGAGAGAGAGAGACACACAGGGTGTGCGAGAGAGGTGGTGGGAGAGAGACAGGGTGTGTGAGAGAGACAGTGAGACAGGATGTGAGAGAGCGAGAGGGTGAGAGACGGGGTGTGAGAGAGACGGGGTGTGAGAGAGACAGGGTGTGAGAGAGAAGGGGTGAGAGAGGGAGGTGGCGAGGAGCTGGGGTTCCTGGCTGTGCGGCCTGAGAGCGGGGGTAATTGATGTAATGGTTGTTTATCTCCCCACTTAGCAGCGGTGGGTCTGGTGACAAAACACTGGCACCAGGGGCTGCTGGCGGGGGCCTAAGTGTCTCCGCTGCCATCACCCCCCCTCCCTCACCCCCCCCCCCCCCCCCCCCCCCCCGCCCCCCCTCGCTGTCTTGTTTGTTTGTGTACTCCCCGCCCCCCCCACCCCCCCTTTAATCAAAGAACAACATGCTGTCGAGTCGCCCCCTCTCACTCAAAGCCTGCTAATTACTGGCAGTGATGATGATGAGCGTGTGTGTGTGTGTGTGAGTGGTCCGCTATATCTTCTGTACGGTGCACCTCTCCGGGTCTGACTGCAGCAGAGAGGTCACAAGACCGAGGTCACGAGCCTGGAGCCAGACCCAGAGTCGCACGCCTCTGCCTCGGAGGGGAACATCCCAGTCCTTAGAGGAAAGGGAACATCTCAGTCCTACTCGCCGCCAAAATATAGACATTTCTACGCATGAAATGGGAAATATAGAGCTGGGATACATAGAGACTCCTTCATATTTATATCATCTAGCCTCCCTCTGGCATAAGGCCTGCAGCTACTGGGACTTCAAACCTAAGTTCAGGCTCTAAAAGATATGACATGATCATTAATGATCAATAATCCATATTGATATCAGTAGTGTGACGTTGAGCCCTCGGTTCCCCAGGACACGTACCGGCGGCGTCAGATGCAGCGCACGCTGACGCGCCAGATGTCCTTTGACCTCACCAAGCTGCTGGTGACCGAGGACTGGTTCAGCGACATCAGCCCCCAGACCATGAGGAGGCTGCTCAACATCGTCTCCGTCACGGGTAACGCACCGCTCCTCCACCCACTCCTCCTCCATCCACCTCCACCCAGGGGGGCTCTGAGGGGTCCACCTCCACCCGGGGGGGCTCCACCTCTGACTCTGTGCTCCAGATGGGGTTACCGCATCCCCATTTCATGCCAGCATTGTTTCTTTTTCTCCTATTTATTGAGGGTTTTTACACCTGATTCGGGGGAAGTGCTGGAAGTAAACCAGTCACCATTCATGCGGAGCGCTGCTCCCTAACACGCGCGTTTGAGAAGTGTACATTTCTGTACTTTCACTGTAACGTTCTGCGTAACATTTCTCATGTCAAGGAGGTCTAGGAGTTACAGAAGAACTCAGCAGCTGCTCCAACAGCACATGTTCTAAAAGCTTCTTAATAACGTTAAGGTGGCCGTTGATGGAAGGTACCTTCATCAGCAGCTAGGGGCCGTTGTGTGGTCAACGTCAGGTAACGCCCCTGGCCGTCAGTCAGTGACTTACCGACGCAGTAATCACAGCTGCCACCAGGGGGCGGAAGACATCGTCTGACTTGTGTTCACCAAACCTTTTTACACTGAAGTACACACAATACTCCACAAAGCCTGCCTAAGTATTTAAGATACGAGGTAATTAAAGCAAAGTACTTGACGCTACTAGTAGAATACATGCGTCCATCCATACACTTACACAAACACGTCTACACAAGAGTGTAGAGCTGCATTGTTAGGCCTAGCTCATCGGCGTTCCCACAAGAGCCAATCCTTTGCTCTGTTCCTGGCAGGTCGTCTGCTGAGAGCCAATCAGATCATTTTTAACTGGGACCGGTTGGCGTCCTGGATCAACTTGACGGAGGAGTGGCCCTACAGGACGTCCTGGATCATCCTGTTCCTGGAGGAAACTGACGGCGTCTCTGACCAGGTCTCCCTGAAGAGCATCTACGAGAGGTACACACACATACACACACAGACACACAGACAGACACACACTCACTCACTCACTCACTCACACTCTCTTTGTCTCCTCATCCTACTTTGACCTATCAGGGATGAAATGTACAAACTAAACAACCAAAGCACATATAATCTCTTTTTTTATTGTTTCATTCTTTTTTGTAACATACTCTTGCCCGCCAGCAACCAAACCAAACCCAACCAATCCTTTTGTATTTTTGTGTGCATTCTTGCTTTGATTCTGGTTCTATGGCATCTCCCATCACTTTCTCTATCACTTCAAAACTGCTGTTATCGAGCCTGGCCAGTAGATGGCAGTATAAGCTCTGTATCTCAGCACAGGGCACACTGGTCTTAACAGTCGCTGCCAGAGGCCTCTCGGAGCCAAACCACAAAAGGCCGTTGATTAAGAGGTCTTGTAATTGATCATAATACGCAATATAAATGGTGATTGTGTACAAATCACTCGTTTGTATATAAAACCCATTAGTGAGTGATTCAAAGCAGCCTTTTTTAAATGCCACTTCCCACTTATGGGGCCTTTAGGTTAGGCTTCACAGGCCCCGAGTCAGGGGCCTGAACATGGCTGGTAGGAGGATAAAGAGCATCAGACGACGGCGTGTTTGTTTCTGCGGCGGTTGCCATGCATGAGAAGTGGAGGGCGGTAGCAGGCCGGCCGTCTGATCTGGGAGCTGTTGTTCATCAGTGGCTGGCCTTTAAAGGTTGCACTCTGTCACAATACACTAGCGCCTGGGACTCCCGCGGCAGGGAAGTGTCACAGGCGCTTACTGTCAGCAGCTCGGCCAGCCTGAGTCAGAAGCACCCCCCCCCCCAACACACACCCCATCGCTCCCCGTGATGCTCACACACACACACACACACACACACACACACACACACACACACACACACACACACACACACACACACACCCCTCCAAGCGATCCCTGTAATGCTAACAGCAAACACACACATATGCACACACCCAATCGCTCCGTGTAATTCTAACAACAAACACACACACACCCACCCACCCAATCCCTCTTGGTTTGCTATTTCTATAGCGTCCCAGAGTGATGTTTATACGCTGTCGCAAGCGTTTAGGGTTCGAGCGGAGCGCTCTGCGCCGCGGGGCCTCGTTGGTGAACACACGAGAACGCGCTGACGCGCCGCCTTCCTTTATCACTTTATGGATCACATATCTCTTCTCGTTTCGAGCGTGACTCCGTCTCAAACGTTTTCTACAGCGAGAGTTTTCCTCCAGACTTAAACCTTCTAACGGTTTGGGTGAAAGAGAAGATGAACGTTCTTACGGTTTGACATAGAGGAGTGTGGTGCTCTGCTGAGCTCCACCACAGAGCTCAGTAGAGGAGTGTGGTGCTCTGCTGAGCTCCACCACAGAGCTGCAGTCGACCTCGCGTGAGGCCGGCTGCAGCAGCAGCAGCAGCAGCAGCAGCAGCAGCAGCAGCGCTGCTCGTTACCAACGGTCCTGCCCGGGCTTATCTCCCCTCGCTGGTTATCTGAGCAGAGGGCTGCGGTGGTTCTGCCGCAGCCATCTAAGGACCGGCCCTAATGATGATGACAGGAAGCCTCAAACGGGGCTAAACAGGGACGCCTCGCCTGTAGCCCTTATCTCTGGCGCTGATCTGCAGCAGATAAGCCCCCACCCCCTCTCTCTCTCTTGCATCTCTACCTCTCCCCCCTTCTAGCTCTTTTCTTCCTCTTTTTATGTTCCTGTGATCTGAGAATCCTCGTCTGTTGTTTTATTGTTTGGCTCCTCGTTCTCTTCTCTTACTCCTCGTTTGAGGGACGCTCGCTGAATCTGAGCGTCCCTCTGGCCCCCTCCCAACCAGAGAGTCTTCTCCTCCCCACCAGAGAGTCCTCTCCTTCTTCCCAACCAGAGATTCCTCTCCTTCCTCTCTCCTTCCTCCCCACCAGAGAGTTCTCTCCTTCCTCCCCACCAGAGAGTGCTCTCCTTCCTCCCAGATAGTCCTCTCCTTCTCCTCCCCACCAGAGAGTCCTCTCCTTCCTCCCAACCAGAGAGTCCTCTCCTTCCTCTCTCCTCCCTCCCCACCAGAGAGTCCTCTCCTTTCTCCCTACGTCCTCCCCACCCCCCCACCAACATCAGACAGTGTGTCCATGCAGCTCAACCAAGAGAAACAACACTCAGCGACCGTATTATTTGATTATTCAAACCTAACTTGAGTACAATCTGCACTAATCCATAAATTCCCCCGCACCACGAGGCCATGTGAAAGCCTGAGCCTGCCTGTTATTCTGAGCCGCGGCCTCCGGCTAGCCTGATTGAGTTTGGATGTTATCAGCAGCAAACCAAAAGGCAGTTGAGGCTGTGTGTGTGTTTGTATCTCTGTGTTTACACTTGTGTGTGTGTGTGTGTGCGTGTGTGTGTCTGTGTCTGTGTACATGCTTGCCTGTGTGTGCGTGTGTGCCTGTGTGAGCGCCTGTGTGTGTGCGTGCGAGCATGCTCATATGTATGTACGTGTGTGTGTTTGTGCGCATGCTTACATGTATGTACGTGTGTGTGCGTGGCGTGCCTGTGCGTGTGTGATTGTGCGGTACGGATGCGTGTGTTGTGCACCACTGTGCGTATCCTCCTGTAGACATGCTGCCCTCCTCGTGCGCTGATGGTTAAGTGAACGTATTAGTGGTGGAGTGAACGCGGGGTGAGTCAGCCCCACTAATAGGTCAACTGTCGCAGCGCATCCCAGTCACGCGATGGCGGCTCCTCTTCCTCTGCAGGATGCTCTGTGCGCCGCAGTACAGCTAACCCCCTCGCCAGCACCCTCGCTGGGTTTGAACAGCAGACCTCAGATCAGACTCTGCTGCTGTCGTGTGAATCGATAATACAGCCGATGAGGAGGATCACTGCGTTCTTGAGAAACATGCCGCTCGTGTTTAAAAATAAATACGAACACTATAACAGAGTACGTCCCCAGACGCACATCACACACGCTGGTGTAATGAGGTTAGTAAGAACAGGGGGGGGTGGGGGGGTGGGGGGGGGCGGTAGTTTAGATTTAAAGCGGCAGGCGGCCCCCTCTTCAGTGCTGGCTGGTGGAGGCTGGGGGCCTTCCTCTTTCAAAAGCAGGGGAAATACCGCCTCCTCAGACACGCTCTTATCGTGTTCTTCAGCATTTCTCACATGGCGCTGTCGAAATGGCTAAAAGCTGTTTTTAGCAACTCTGCCTGGCAGTGGCTCGGTGTGTGAAGGCCTGTGAAGTTCAGTAGCAGGACTCGACCAGAGGAAAGAACATGGAGCGCTAAGTCCTCTAGCGGGAGGCCTCCAGCCTCCAGTCTAATCTGATGGAGAATGCCTTTGATTGGATCCTTTTTTTTCAACAAATCTGCCATTTTGTTCTTTAACCGAACTGGTGTGTGACCTGAAAAAGAAGTTTCTCAAATTGAGCAACCTCACACAAAAGGGCAAAGCGTCGACCATACACACACACTGGGGCGGGTCTGGGCCCTGAGTCCAGGTCCTGAATTCTGGGTCTGGGTCTGAGCCCTGGGTCCTGAGCCCTGGGTCCTGAGCCCTGGGTCCTGAGCCCTGGGTCCCTGGGTCCTGGGTCCTGGGTCCCTGGGTCCTGGGTCCCTGGGCCCTGGATCCAGGTCATGGGTCCAGAACCTGGATCCAGGATCCGGGTCTGAACCAGCTCTGACATCTGGTGCCCTGTCTCTGCCAGGCCGCCCCCGCTGCACACAGGACTCTTTCCTGGCGTGGCCCCTGAATATCTTCTCTTCACTCACACGCACGCACGCACACGCACGCACGCACAGACACACACACATCCACGCACACACACACACACACACACACACACACACACACACACACACACACACACACACACACACACACACACACACACACACACACACACACACACACACACACAACAGACTGAAAAGACACACTTGCGTGCACTCATATTTGCATGACATATAAGCGCAAATGCAACATGTGTACACAAACTTAAAATAAACACAGAAAACCTGTCACAATTTCTACACTTGCACACCAAACCCGCGGTCCTCACGCCCCCGCACACACGGAGCTGTGACAACAGTGTAGGAGCATATGCCCTGAGTCCTCTGGGAACCGGTATAATTAATCAGATACTAGGATGCAAGCGGTGCTTAGCTTGGTACACACACGCACACGCACACGCACACGCACACACACACATACACACACACAGGAAACCTAGCGTAAGAGAGCTAATGTAGGTTCTTGGAAGTCTTGACTTATTTCTGGACTTCTTATTTTTTGCACCAATAATTACATTCTTCTTCTCCTTCTCTTCTTCATCACTTTTTTTTTCCCGCTTCCTTCTCGCATCCTGTTCCTCCTCTGCACACCCGCCCCTCTGTTAGAGCCAGCCGCTTCCCGGACCCCACCCTCCATATGCACACACACACACACACCCCGTAATGATGCTGTGTGTGTGTGTGTGAGACGCTGCTGTGCAGCCTTAATTAGAGAGACTCTTGTCCCGAGCACTAAAACATTAAGATGACACCCTCGTCATTCAGCACTCCTTTAATTGGCACAATTATTGTAATTTGGTCGCAATTACGTGTAATAATAAAAGCGCTGGAATAAAAGGCAGCTCTTACGGGGAACTCGTATTCAGGAGTTCTTGAGTTTCTCAAAAAACAGGCAAGATCCATTTCTTTTCATAGCATGACTACTTCTGAACTTTGTCTGCCCTCTTGTGAGAAGACTTCTCTCTTATTCCGCAGGCTGTTGTTCAGGTGTGTTTACACTCCAGCCTCACACCAGATGAACTGTAGAACACTCCTAGTCCTCCTCATGTCTGTCTGTCTGTCTCTGCAGCCTGGTCCTCATTTCTATCTGTCTGTCTCTATAGCCTGATCCTCCTCATGTCTGTCTGTCTGTCTCTGTCTCTGCTGCCTCGTCCAGCAGCAGGACCCTGTGACGCCGATCTTAACAGAATAAAAACTGACCCTGAGAGCCGCCCTAAAGCACCCCTGAATTTGTTTAAAGACAATCAAATCAAATAAACAAAGGCGGCGACGAGGTGAAACCGTACCCCCCTCCTCCCCCTCCTCACCGGGGAGACACCTTCTTTATTTGGCCTACACACACTGGGTCACCGGCCCCCACCCCGCTGCTGGTGGACATGTGTGGACGGAGGAACGGTGGCCCCTGAACAGCGGTGAGGGCAGTGGAGCCCAGGTGCGGGTGGAGGGAGGAGGAGGAGGAGGAGGTTGGGGTTGAAGTGTGGTGTGTGGTTGAGGCCAGGGGGGGTTGGCAGCTCTCACCTGCTGGGTGGAACCCGGGGTTCCACCCAGCACACACACACACACACACACACACACACACACACACACACACACACACACACACACACACACACACACACACACACATCCACTTACGTATATGCTCACACACTGCAGGGCAGGCCCCTTGGCTGTTATGCTGTTTGTGCTTTCTGAGGGAAACTAGTAATCTGCTGCTGTTGTGACCGCTGTCTGTGTATTTAGGGTGGCGTCCTAGGTGTGTGTGTTTGTTAATTTGCTGAGCTGTGTGGGTGTGTGTGTGTGTGTGTGTGCACGTGTTTGCTCGACGCCTACGTTGTTGATCCTCAAGCCCTCAGGTGTTTGCATGACATTGGTGACAAACCCGTGAATCAGCCTCCCCCTCCTCCCATCACCAAACCCCCACTGAGCACTGGTCACAAACCACACTGTCCGCACTGTGTGTGCGTGCGTGTGCGTGTGTGCGCGCTGTTGCACAAATGTGTCTATTTCGATGTTATGTACACACTAGTATTACAAGTTAAACAATTTTAAGTTTGTGTGCGTGTATTCTGTCAAGTGAACTCGACAAGAGCATTCTTTGTAAGCAAATCCTTAAAGCCCTCTTCATTCCTGCTGCTAAGCTCCGGCAGGATTAGACTGAGAGGCATGATCACATGAACACCTTTAATGTGGATTTAGAATAACCACGCTAGCCTTTATGGATTCAATATGAAAAACACAACATGAACCTGTCCCAAGATGATGGACAGCGGAATTCTGTTGGAAAGCCGGAAACGTCTATTTTTTGTGCCGCAGGGAATCCAAAAAGTATTTGTTTTAAACCGGTCCCATGGTGGTAACGATGGCTATGCTGCTGGTGTACTAGTAGTTCATAAAAAGAGCATGTTTGCCCACATTTTTGCCTATAGATACAGTGGCGTGGTGAATTAACACGTTCTGACAGTTGTAGTTTTGTTTATCGACCTGTGGGTCTATGTGTGTTTCTCTCTGTGTGTGTGTGTGTGTGTGTGTGTGTGTGTGTGTGTGTGTGTGTGTGTGTGTGTGTGTGTGTGTGTGTGTGTGTGTGTGTGTGTGTGTGTGTGTGTGTGTGTGTGTCTTAAGATGTTTATCACATTTCTGTTCTCACTAAAGATTTTTCCCGGGGCTGTTTTGTTGTTTGTTTATTTTATGATATGGCAGTTAAGTACAGTTTTGGATTTAATTTCATCACCCACTCAGAGAAAGTGTACTTTCCTTGATTAACTGCTAAGATAAACATTATGTTAATAGTGTTTGTTGAACCATTTGCGTCTTGTTTGCGGTGCCTGCATACCGTTTTAATGTCGTACCAGGCCATTGGTCATTGGATGTCACACCAAAGTGTGTGTGTGTGTGTGTGTGTTATTGAGCGTCTCCAGGCCGTGAGAAAGAGCACGGGTATCTCTGTTTTTAAGAAGCTTTTCATTCTGGGCACGGCGGTGCGGCCAGTCGGCACACAGCTTAAGGATTTCAGCTATCAGATTTGCCTGCTAAGTTGTCTGGAATGATGTGGTTTCATCGCTGAAAAGGTTCCCTGAATCGCAGGCGCCTAGCAAGATTTCCCCCCCTGGCCAGTGTCTTCAGGACATGGAGGAATGAAATAAAGGAGGCATCCCAAAATGTACCCGCGTTTTGAATACACTCCCCCTCCCCTCTCCCTCTCTTCCAGTGGATCTCCTGTTTAAGATATTACCAAACCTCAATTCATCTTTCTTTAGGTCAGGCTGTCTGTTATGCTATGACTCCGATGGGGGCGTACTTGTTGAGGTCTGCTCCCTGGTCACGATGAGGGCTTTGCTTGGCTTATTACGATGAGGCTCATCGCCACTTCTCCCTGGACTTAGATAATCCATCCCAGACACATAGCGTACATCAAGCAGATCTATTTCCTCCTCCTCCTCCTCCTCCTCCTCCTCCTCCTCCTCCACGCCATGAGATGCCATGATATTAACTGGCCTTCACCGCCATTAGCCGGCCACAGCCCCTCCATGGCTCAATTCGTGCCAGAACGCCTCTCTCCGTTTGTGATCAGCCCTCACATCGTCCCCCCCCTCCGGCCCCGAGACGCGTCGATACTCCTGGTTCAGGACCCTCACAGCATCCCTCCCTGTCCATAAATCAGAGAGCTTGAGGTTTGCAGCCTGGTCATACTTTCCCTGAACGGGGGCCGGGGGGCTGTTCTGAACCGAGGGTTCAGCTCAGGTTTTTGGGGTCTGGAACAGAGTGGCTGAGTTCTTGTGTTGTTTTTGTGTGTGTGCGCACACACGGCACATGAGTTTAATCAAGAGTTTTGGAGAAAGCAGGCCGGGTCCCGCGCCCGACGGGCCAATCACGCCGGGGCTGCCGGGGAGTTTTATCAGCCTGGTGTGTTTCCCATTAGCCCGGCTCGTCTCTGCGGTTGGCGCGGGGACTCAGAGGTCCGGCTCAAACATAGCAGTGCGCAATTACGCGGACTTAACGGCCGCAGATGTATATGGAAAGCAGACGCCACCGCCGTACATTTCTCTCATTGGTTGGTACTGCCCACGAAATCCAGCAAAGCTTAGGGGGGAGAGAGAGAGAGACGGAAGGCAGCGAGAGAGACAAAGACGGATCGGGTGAGAGTGGGGGAGGGCGGAGAGGGGGCGAGAGAAGGGAGGGAAGAACATTTCTTGCAGCATTTGATTCAAATCAATGAAATATGTCTGGGGTTTAGAGCGTACAGAGAACATGGCGTCGGCCAAAGTGAAACCACATTTTGCGCTCCCCTTCTCCGCCTCTGGGGTGGGGGCGCGGGTGCTGGTGGTGCTGGCAGCCTCTCATGCAACAATAACCCCCGCTCCCAATGCTGACGCCAGCGCGTTGGCCTGTCATTCGCCCGGCCCGATCAGAGCTCTGTGGGGGGGGGGGGGGGAGAGAGACGCGTGCCAGCGGGCCCGGGAACACGAGCCCCGCATCTAGAAGATCACCCGGCGCAGCGCTGTGCCTCCGACCGTCCTAATCGGATTCTGGAGACAAAGACCCCACCGTGTGTGTGCGAGGCGCGTGTGTCCGGGGCCTTTATGGAACCGTTTGTCAGGGGGAGCGGCCGCCGCGTGCGGCCCGGAGCTTTAGCGTCCATGGTGGCGTCAGGACTTGGCAGAGTCAGGCCACTGATGGAGGCGGTGTGGAGTGTGAGAGGGAGGCTGAGGGTGTGAGGGAGGATAAGGGTGAGAGGGAGGATAAGGGTGAGAGGGAGGATAAAGGTGAGAGGGAGGGGGACGGGTGAGAGGGAGGGTGTCGGGGGGGGCCTCCGGCGTCAGAAAGGCTGGTCTCTCTCTGGCCCCGCCCCACAGAGAGGGCGAGGGAGGAAGGGTGAGGGTAAGAGGGAGGGTGTCAGGTCCATCAGAGGGGCTGGACTCTCTCTGGCCCCACCCGTCGGCCCCCGTGCCGGCCAGGCTGAGGGCAGAGGAAGAAAGGCCGGGTCCCTCAGAAGACTCACAGAGACCTATTAGCATTTGGATAAGCCGAGAGGCCCTCCAGGGGCCCGCCGCACGGCAATGGCCGGCCCTCAGCGCTCGTACTGCTGCCGGCCCCGGGGCCCCCGTCAATGGGCCCTTTGTGTGCGAGCGGCTGCAGGGACAGCCCGAGTGTATCTCATCAGCCTGTTTAAAGGCAGCACGACGGCTGCCCTGGCACGCAAACGGTGGGCGTCCATCTTGTCAGACGGCGGCGAGAGAGCCCTGATAAGGAAGCTTTGTTCTGGGGTCTCCGTCACCGTGCGCTGGGAGGAAGAAGAATGACAGATATCATTTGCTTGATGACTGGACCAACTAGTCAACATCAATTGACTCTAAGTGGTCTCATTAAAGGGTTTGAGCCGTGCGGTGAACACTGCCAGTGTGTTCTCACGGGCAGCGCTTACCCTCACACCCCCCCATCACTCCCAGCCCTCCGAGGGACTTTCCTCCTTCCTTTCTGTCCCTTCACCCCCCCCGTCGTCCCCTTTTTTCTTCATTTCATTCTGGGTCTCCTCCCTCCGTGAGTCACCTTCCTCCTTTGCTTCTTTCCGTCTTCCTCCATCGTCCTCATCCTCTGTGGACCTGGTAGGGGGCGGGGCTAGCCCTGGTCTGATTGACAGGAGCATGGGGAGCATAACTAGGTCAGTGGAGAGGCCGGGTTGCAGTGGCCGGGGCAGCGGGGGCGGTAGTTACTGCCTCTCGGTCAGTCAGCCCGGGGGCAGCTCAGTGATGGATGCAGCACATCAGCGTTCATAGTCATACATTTGTTTGTTCATTTGGGTTGTTTTCAACGAGGACATCGGGAACTGCGATGCAGCATGCATGAGTTTCCCTTGGCTTTGGCCTCAGCCACAATGTAGGGTTTAATGTTAACTTCACCAATTACTGAGGTACCTTCTATCCAAAGGGAAAGCTAAGCTGAAACCAGATGTTCCTATCCAAAACATTTCAAAACATGTTCTATGGTTAAAGTATTTTTAACGGTTTTCTGGGTTGTTTTCGCTTGCTTATCTGGAAGCCAGCGATCCACTATTGTCCCATAAAAGGACAAGAATCCTTGTAAATTCATCAGATATTTTAGTTTCACAGAAGGAAGTGTGTGTGTGTGTGTGTGTGTGCGTGCGTGCGCGTGTGTGTGTGTGCGTGTGTGAGTCATTGGCTCCTGTTAGTCCGTGTTCACAGACCCACAAATAAACAGCATTGAGCAGCTGGAGGTGGAGGGAGAATCACAAGCCTCCCTCAGTCCTCAGACGGGTTAATACAGTTCATGGGAAAGGAACTCACACACACACACACACACACACACACACACACACACACACACACACACACACACACACACACACACACACACACACACACACACACACCCTTCATCTGTGCAATAGCCGCTGTTTGATTCCCGTGCAAAGTTTTCAGTTCACCACTGGACCGTTGATCCTGACGGATTCTCCTTAAATGAGCAGAGAGCATCGATGCCTTTGATGCCCCCCTGCAGGGGGGCAGGCAGACACACACACACACACACACACACACACACACACACACACACACACACACACACACACAGCATGTAAAAGGTCCACCACAAAAGAGATTGATGCTGTGGTGTGTAGTGTGTGTGTGTGTGTGTGTACACACACACACGCGTGCCTCCCTGTACATGTTTGTGTTTGTGACATCTGTCTCGTCCTGTCCCCCCCCCCCCCCCCCCACCACGAGTGACGAAGGTCACATGGGCCCGGGGTCATCAGTGTGCCAACTGGGTGACCTTCTGTGCGACCTTCTGCTTAAAGGTTCTCACACACAGAAAGTCAGTGAGTGGAGGCTTTGTCCGCTGGAGCACAGCTGTGGCCCGCTGTCCTCTGCTCGCCCGGCACCCTCCCATCCTCCCTCTCCTCCCTCTCCGCCCCCTCCTCCCCCCCCCCCCTCTACCGGCCCGGCCGCCGCGCCGTCTGTGAGTGGGCGGATGACACCGATCCACCTGCAGCCGCTGCCCGGATGATGACACGATGAACCGCAGTCACATGACATGGAAACAAACAATGGTGCCGTGAGGCGATGCAGGGCTCCACCCTCCCCCCCCCCCCGAGCTGCAGGGCCCTGTCACTCATCCACGCTGCAGCCACCAGGCCCCCGAGCGTGAGTCGGATGTCTCTGGTGCTGAACCGCTCCTTCACCTCCTGCTCCTGGGAGAGCCGCGCTCTTAACGATGGAGCACGCAGGAGTCACATGGCTTCGCTCGCCTCTTCTGAATCGGCCCAGTGTACGCGCGGTTGTTTGACCGCACACTCTCATCAACTATTCATCGACTCCATGTTGTCCAGCATGTTGTCTAGTTTCCTCTTTCGGCTCTGTGTCCTCGTTGTATCGCTTCGGAACAGCACACATGATAGAGTGGCCCTTCTTCAGCTGCTAAGCTAAATTAAGTGAGCTACTTAGGATTCCCAGCGAACAGGACACAGGGCTTATTCCCAGACAGATGCTGACCTCCCCCTGGACAGCTTTAGCATGTTACTTCACTGCTGGGCCCCAATCAACCAATCAGGCCACAGTACAGTCTCTGGTCACATGCTGTAACAGATCGGAGCACGGGGGTGGGAGGTGGTGGGGGACATACCCCACCTTCTCTGCCCCGCGGCCCGCTGTGTAGGGGGGGGGGGGGGGGGGGCGGTCTCAGGAAGGACAGATGAGGAGAGCGGCAATCGAGTCAACATGGCTGCTCGCTGCTCCGCTCATCTGATAAGGGCACGCTGGGCCGGTGATGGACGGCTGGCGTCAACGACGTTCCCGGGCACGATCTCTTTTAGTCGGACTGATCGGATTAAGTAGATGGACTGATTGTCGCCGGGCCATTAGCAGGTAGATGGGCCTCATTCGTCTGCCCCGCGTGCGTCCCGCTGGCCCCCGAGTACGTTAGGGTGTCGGCTGACTTTGTTACTTGACCTTGCTGCAGAGGCGCAGGCATGTGGGCTCACGGCTCCTGGTGGTCGGGTGTCAGTGGAGCTCTGCGTGTGTAACACCGAAATGTCAATAAGTATCTGGGCTTTGTGTTGTTGTTGTTGTTGTTGTTATGTAAAGCTCTAAATCACGTTCACAGCGCCAACCCCCCTTTTATTGTTATGTATCCGTCAGCTCAACGAAGCGACTGCCGGATCGCACATGGCGGCGTTTCCTCCGCAGCGCTGGCTATTGACACAGGAAACGGTAAATCATGCAGAGATGGAGCGATGGCCGCTGCGGCTGTTTGCTCGGCGGGGCGATAACGAGGGCGGTGCGCTAACTGTGACAGAGCGTCGCGCGCGCCTTCCGTCGGGGAGGCCTGCTAAATTGCGCTGATTGGCATCTTCTCAGATTTCCCCCTCTGCACAGCAAAGATAGCATCCCTCCTCCCTTCTATCTGCCCTCCACACCCCGCCCCCAAACCATCGCGCCCCCCCCCCCCTCCAAATCGACTTATCTCCCCTTCCTCATGACGAGCAGGCTAATGGTGGCCGTTGTGTGCTGTATCGCTGCCATCGGCCGCCCCTCCGCCCATCGCACTAATGTGGTGCTGAGGGTGGTGTTTTATACGCCGATCACAACAAATTTGTCCTGACATGTTTGTTTAATTTGGTGTATTTTATCTGCATTCGGGCCATGATGCACATTTCTACTTAGTTACCCTTAAAGCCAAGGCAAACTGCTCCCACAGATTTGTGTTGATGAGGCTCATTTATGTTTTTGTTACTTTTTAGACGAAGCAGTGTGGTGACGCCGTCTGTGGAGCCGTCTGTCTGTTGATCTGTTGATGCTTTGTTCCTCATGACTGGTCCACTAGCACCACTTCAACGTATTCCACTCTGTTGAATCGTCTACACTAACAAACAGCAACTTCCCCGTAGGACCTTGTTCTGCAGAAAAGAAAGTAAATGATTTCCTTCAACTTATTTTAGTTGAAAGCCTCCACTTAAATGCTTCTCTTTGATTTAACGATGACACCGGGTACCTGGAGTTTGCAGGTTGAGTCATCCTTGCCCTCAGCCACAATATCGGGTTCAATGTTAACTTCACCGACTACTGATCAGCCTCCTATCAGAAAAACATTCCTGATTCTATTGACACTGATTTTCTTCTTGTTCCGTGTGGTCACCCTCGTTAAGACTTGTACTACAAACACAAACCAGGTTAACAACAGATTGTATTTGATGGCTCCTAAGAGTTCTCCTGCTACTCATCTTGAGTCACAGGTCAGTCCTCACATGAAGCTCCACCCCCGTCTCCCCAGGATCTCCAAGAGCATCCCCACCACCAAGGACGTGGAGCCGCTGCTGGAGATCGACGGGGACAGCCGCAGCTTCGAGGTGTTCCTGTCCTCCCGCACGCCCGTGCTGACGGCCCGCGACGTGGACACCTTCCTGCCCTGCACCGTCAACCTGGACCCCAAGCTCAGGGAGATCATCGCAGGTCTGTAAGCCCCTCATCAGGCTGGTGGTGTAGTCCGTCAGGCTGGGGGGGGGGGGGAACCACAGCACCTACTCCAGCCCACGGTCAGGTTGGAAACACCCACCAAATGAGACGCGGCTGTCCTGCCCTGCTGATGACTCTACTTACAGTAGACCATCACACACACTCAGCCACTCATCAGCCATTCAGCCATTCACCGCTACTTCTGACTCTTCCCAAGGGACCGGTTGTCCCCTGTCACCGTTGGCACCGCCGTGTGTGTGTCTGTGTGTGTGTGCGTGTGCGTGTGCGTGTGCGTGTGCGTCCCGGTCTGTCCTCTGGCCCTGGGAGTGCCAATGACGTGTGGTGTGATGTTGCTGCATCATCGCATTATGAGCCAACAGAGACGCCGGGACACCGCGGACACGGACGTCTGTGGTGTCGGGCCGGGGTTGAGTCACTGCAGACGGGCCGGCCGAGGTCTCTCCGTCACCAGAGACATCCAGTCAGTGAATAGAGTAAACACTGGGCTGGCTCAGTCCTGTGTGTATGGGGAGGAGGAAGGTGACCTGCGCTACAGTCGTTCTGTCCCACGCGCCCTGCCCTGTCCCCCCCTCCCCAGCCTGTACTCCCACTCAGGGGCCCCCAGCACAACTCTCTCTCTCTCTCTCAGCCTGGACTCCCACCCAGGGGCCCCTAACACAGCTCTCTCTCAGCCTGGACTCCCACTCAGGGGCCCCTAGCACAGCTCTCTCTCAGCTTGGACTCCCACCCAGGGGCCCCTAACACAGCTCTCTCTCAGCCTGGGCCAGTGGGCAGCATCGGTTAGTGATACTCGAGGCCCCCTGAGTAATGAGGGGTAATGCAGACTGTTTCACTCTGTGATATCTTAGTGTAATGCAGACTGTTTCACTCTGTGATATCTTAGTGTAATGCAGACTGTTTCACTCTGTGATATCTTAGTGTAATGCAGAGTGTTTCACTCTGTGATATCTTAGTGTAATGCAGACTGTTTCACTCTGTGATATCTTAGTGTAATGCAGAGTGTTTCACTCTGTGATATCTTAGTGTAATGCAGAGTGTTTCACTCTGTGATATCTTAGTGTAATGCAGAGTGCTTCCCTCCCACTCAGTGTTCGTTTGGCTCCCACAGCACCACCAGGTTAAACAGGATTTATTAGTCACTTAATATATGTTGTTGAGTTGTCCTTTTTTTGTTAACAAATTCAGATATGAATCCGGTGCCAAAGCTCTCTGCTGCCATGTAATTTGTAGAAGGCAGACTTGGCACATCTCCTGGTGGTGTTTAAAGTAACTGTTAGCAGCAATCAAAGTAAGAGGACATACACCAGTGGATCTCATTGAGAAGAAAACCCACTTTCTCCTCCGTTTGCAATTGGGATGAGAATGCTCTTTTATTCTGGATGACACCGTGTCTCCGTTCCTGTTGTGTTCCCTCCAGCGTGGTGGAGGGAGCCTCCGTGATCCTCCGCTGTGCCCTGGTGAGAGAGGATGGAGTCAGGCTAAACCCCTGCTTAGTGGGCCGATCTAAAGGCTCAAACCCAACATGTGATCTCCACCCGAAGCATCGATTTCCTTGTCATGGCCCCTTCCCCTCTCCCGTACTCTCTTTGCCCCTCTCTCGCTCCATCGCCATCCCTCTCTCTCTCAGTTCAGTCCACAATGAACTGTGTAGCTGTAGAGGGTGAATACTGCCATGCTCAGGGGAAGGATTCTTACCCGAGACCTTCTCCCGTAAAGAATAGATCAGAGTAAAATGCCTTCATCGTGTATTATGATGATGATGATGATGATGATGCTGAATGACCTGATGATGCTGATGATGATGATGGTGGTGATGACGATGATGCGGACGATGACGCTGAACGACACCTTCTCCTCCTGTCTCCAGACGTGCGCGCGGCCCGCGAGCAGCTCCACATGAGCACGGTGCCCTACCCCACCCTGCAGGAGGCCCCGCCCCGCGCGGCCCCCCAGGGGTACGGCCCGCCCCCCACCGCCTGCTCCCCCACCGGCGCCTTCCCGGGGGCCCCGGCCCCCCAGCCCCACAGCTCCTACTTCAGCGGCATGACGGGGCCCCAGCACCCCTTCTACAACCGGGTAAGAGGACCGACCGGGCCCCTGGCCCCGCCCCCCCCCCCCCCCCCTTAAACACGTCCCTAGCCTCCCTGAGCCACTCAGATTCTCCTCTGGTCTTTAAAAGGGAAACAGACCGTTTAGTTCCCTTCCTGACAGAGGACCGCAGTCAGGACCAGAGGGGGGTGCTTTCAGGTGACCCTCTAGTCCTGGACCATCTAACGGTGGCAGACCCCGGGTTCAGACTCACAGTAGAAGCACTGGACACTAGCTAGCTGCCTGCACCACCTCCCCTGACCCCCACACCCACCCCCTCCTCCACTCTTCTGTTAGCCATTGAAATGTGTGTGTGTGTGTGTGTGTGTGTGTGTGTGCCTGCGTGGATGCCTGCGTGTGTGTGTGTGTGTGTGTGTGTGTGTGTGTGTGTGTGTGTGTGTGTGTGTGTGTGTGTGTGTGTGTGTGTGTGTGTGTGTGTGTGTGAGTGAGGTCTCCCCTCGTATGATTTCCATTGTGTTTTGTTTTTAACCCCTGCCTCCATCATTTTGTTTGTACCCATAGCCGTATTTCCCCAACCATGTGTATCATCTGCCACGGCATTACCCCCACCACGTCCCCTCCTCCTCCTTCTCCCGCCCCTCCTTTAAGGCCCACGGACCGCCCAAGGAGCACGCCGCCGGCCTGGTGAGTAGACAGAGCCTGGTGCCTTCAGCACGCTAGGGGCAGGGGGACTAGGAGCAGCAGGGGTCCGCTAGAGGACCGGGGTCTGGACTCTAATATTATTATTATTATTATTATTATCATGATGAATATGAGGATGTACTACTATGTCAACCTATGTCTTTCCATGTCAGTCTCTCTCTGTCTCTCTTCTCTCTCTCTCTCTCTCTCTCTCTCTCTCTCTCTCTCTCTCTCTCTCTCTCTCTCTCTCTCTCTGAGTGTGAATGAACCCAAGTTTAAGCTCCAATTCAAACACTTTGAGATAAACGCGTTTTTGGGTGAGACTTCTAGGAAGGAGGGAGACATGTTCTAGATGTTATCCACATGGTCACGACCCATAGTAACAGTTGTGAAGCTGTTTCCGTACCGTGGATGTGTATGAGCGCTACATGAGTCATTGTCGTTGTGGGCTACATGGAATACTTCACACTATAAACGGTAGGGAAGTAAAGCCCTCTCGGACACGGACGTCATCAATCAGCCGGTGTGCAGAACATCTCCCCACACCCACAGACACAAGACACATGACCACCTTAAAGAACACCACCACTCCCACTGAGTGGTCTGGAGTCTTTATCTGTGACCCTCCCCCCCTTGATCTCAGACCCAGTTTGGCTCGAACCCCAAATCCCACGGCGGGGGATACTTCCCCCTTCATACTACTACTTCATAAAGTTTTCATCTGTCTAGTGGCAGACAAACTCGCTTCCGTGACTCCACGCACAAACCTAAACAGAAAGGATCCAGTACTAGTGTAGACTCTGACCAGAGCCGCTGGGGGACACCCCCCCGCTGGTCTCCCCCGAGTCGGAGCGCCCCAGAGTCCGCAGTCACAGACCCAGGACCAGAGGGGGAGTTCCGTATTATTTCCAGAAGCAGCCATGTATGTACTGAGCCACGCCCTGCTGGGGAGTCCCTGTTCTCCCCCCCCCACCCCCCCCCCACGCTACAACCTGCTGTCCCTGTGTCTGTGGCGTGTCAGGATGTTATCGCTGAGGACGCCAAAGAAGAGCCCCGCTGCAGCTCTGACCCCCCCATGGTAACCTGACTAACCAGCGCTGAGTGGACCTAACGGAGCACACACACACGCATGCGCACGCACACACACACAGACACACACAGACACAAACACAGCCACATGCACAAACAGAAATAAACAGCCACACACACACACACACACACACACACACACGCACACGCACACAAACACACAGCAATACACACACGCACACAAACACACAGCAATACACACACACACACACACACACAAACAGATGCACACAGCCACAGGCACAAACACACAGGCACACACACACAGGCGTGGTTTGGTTGAAGCATGGAGATGGAGAATCGGTGGAATGCAGCTCACTATCTAGCTATTATAGTCTGTCTAGCTATTATGGGATGTATTTGCTTGTCAACACTAACCCAGCCACCTTGTTGTGTGTGGAATGAGCTGACACGCGGCATGCAGCTGAGAGAGGGCTCCTCCTCCAGGTATCTGCATGGCCTGGATGTGAAACAGGCTGCTGCCTGCTGATCAGAGCATCCACCGCTGTGGTTAGTGGAGGTCATAATTGAAGCCTCCGCTCTTATCACTTCATCACTGTCACACGCGACTGTATTCTGGTAGCATCCTGTGTGAGCTGTTGACGCAGGCAGCGTTAACCACTAAGAACACGTGACCCGCCGACTCTCACCAACGGCCTCCAGACCCCGAGGTGACCTGAGGCTCGTCTCCGTCCTCTCATCTCCGTCCGCCTGGGCCTGAAACCGGAAGTAGAGGGGCGGAGTCTCTCTGCGCGTCCTGTCTTGAGGCCGACCATTCGCTCTCAGCCCAGGAGCGATACGGTGGTTCTGATCCTATCACTTCCGTTATCGGGTTTTCTGGGTCCGAGATTGAGCCGTCGTATCTCAATGGTTGTGGTGCCTTCGGTGAGTGGTTTCCGGCAGGGGTCCATTACATGTGACGCACGGATACAGATCCCGCCTCCCAGCGACGTGATAGGTCGAAGCAGATCTGAAGTGAAGAAGTGATTGGAGCTCCTCAGCCGTCAGACTTCAGTTGTTATCTACAGTCCGATGTCTTCACTAACTAGACACTAGTAAGGGACGAGATCGCATCAGCAGAGCAGAAGGTCATCTGTTCATTGACCCTCTGTCGTTTGAGGAAACAAGGAAACAATTTGATGAAGACATTAAACTGTGCAAACCCCTGCTCCGTGAAGTCACTTGGTACAGGCTGACCGTCAAAGATTCCACAGATTCTCTCTTTCCTGCCTTTCCTCTCCATCTCCCAACTCTTCCTTATCTTTGTCTCCTCTCTCCTCCCTTCATCCTAGTTTCCCCGCTCTTCTCAGCATTCATACCCGTGCTTCTACCGTTTCTGTGTGTGAAATCTTTCACAGGCTCAATAATGTGTGTGGAAGTCTGTATGTGTTGTGTGTGCTGGT
>NC_140287.1:11246548-11249048 GCF_964030765.1 Micromesistius poutassou
GAGAGAGAGAGAGAGAGAGAGGGGAGGGAGGGAGAGAAAGAGTGAGAGAGAGAGAGAGACAGAGAGAGAGAGAGAGAGAGAGAGAGAGAGAGAGAGAGATTTTTATTTTTTCCAAACAGGAACTATAAACATATTTCTTTCTGCTCATCAGGGGCATTTGAGGTGTTGGTCCATCGGATCAATGAAAGAGGAATCAAACATTCACCTACTGAACCATTTATTGATTGTTCTACTTTATAGTCGGTGCAAGAAAACAAAGGGCAGTAAGCCACCAAGCAGAGAGCGGAGAGTGTGAGCAGAAACGGGCAATGCAGTGGGAGAGAGCGCAGTGTGGATGACGAGATGTAAACAAGGGACGTGTGATCACAGCTCCCCGCGGGGGGCCAGCGGAGCAGCGGGCGTCGGGGCGCCCTGACCCCGTCTCCTCCCGGGTCACATGTGGCTCAAGGGACGGCTCCTCCGCCCAGCAGGAGCTCAGGCTCATCTTAAACCCCTTAAGGCCACCTGGGTGAGGAGCCAGCGTGTGTGTGTGTGTGTGTGTGCGTGTGCGTGCATGCGTGCGTGCGGACTAAGGGCCAAGACATGCTCAGGTAGAGCAGCAGGGCATCTTAGATGAGGATCTCACATGTTGAACAATAGACCCCCCCTCTATCCACCACACACACACACACACACACACACACACACACACACAGATGTATTGTCTCCTGCTTGCTTGCGGACCGTGTTAGCCTCATGCCCTGTGGCAGCTAGCGCTTCTAAAGCTACCTCTAGCTGCTAGAGGTAGCTTTAGCAGAGCTAGCTGCTAGAGGTAGCTTTAGCAGAGTACTAGAGGTAGCTTTAGCAGAGTAAACTCTAGAGGTAGCTTTAGCAGAGTAAACTCTAGAGGTAGCTTTAGCAGCGCTGGCTGGTTAAGTAAAAGCCCCGCTCATTATGCTGACCGGTTGGTAGCTGATCAGCGAGCTGCTTACGGGCCTTCTGTGTGTGCTGCCTCGCTGCCACCCCCCCCCGACCGGCCTGTGTGTCTGCACGCGTGCATGCGCGGCACACACGTGTGTCAGCGTGTGTTCTGTGTGTGATACTCAGTGGGCGTACCGGCCTGAACCGCCTGCTTCTCTGATCCCCGTATTCCATCAGAGCCTAACCGAGACCCCAAGACAGAGGGTTCAGCCTCTCTCCATTTAAGAGAGAGAGAGTGGTGTGTGTGTTGTGTGTGTGTGTGTGTGAGTGGGTGTCTACGTGTGTGTTTGTGAGCGAGAGGGAGAGCAGGGTGGGGGTCTCCATGGTGACAACAGATGCAGCTGCTGCAGAGAGTGATTTGAACGTCGGCAGCAGAAGCCCTGTGTGTGTGTGTGTGTGTGTGTGTGTGTGTGTGTGGTGTGTGTGTGTGTGTGTGTGTGTGTGTGGCAGGAGGGGCCCCAGTGAGAACCGTAAACACCAGCAGGCCATGACTTCCACAAATAGCTCTCTTAGAAATAAAACAGCGCTAGGGCTTGTGTGTGTTTGCATGTGTGTGTGTGTGTGTGTGTGTGTGTGTGTGTGTGAGTGTGTGCGTGCGTGTGTGTGTTTGTGTGTTATCACAACAAGCCATCAACTCAAACACACGCTACCATGCAGAGTGCTAATACTTACATACACAGAGTACATGATGCATCGTTTTGAAAACAACATCTCATGTTGATCACGTTTGACACAATGGAGACATGAAAAGATTAAAATTGCATGATGTGCAAACATCACATTCATGCTCAGAAATGTGTAATTACGCACATCAGCATGAGCCGTCCTCCTGTCTCTCTCCGCTCTGCAGCGTATCCCATCGCCCCGCCATAATCCCGGCCTGACAGCCCCCTGCCAAGGCTCTCTCAGCCCCGCTGCGAGTCCAGAATGCCACCTAGATTCAGACGTCTCGCCGGCGGCCCGCTGTAATCCCTCCTTTATGAGGAGGACGGGCCGTCAGCTCTCCAGCAGCAGGCGGACCCACGCCCGCAGGCTGTGATCGCCCCACCGTCTCCTGAGACCACCGCTTTCCCCCTCGTCCCCTCTCTCGTTTTGGGACCACCCATGCGACTGTGTGACCGACCCAGATGCCACCGCTGGACACAGCCCCGGAACCCACGCTCAATCATCCTCTCCTCCTCCTCCAATTCTCCTTCTTCTCCTCCTCCTCCTCTCCTCTCCTCCTCCTCCTCCTCCCAGGGGCTGGTTTCCAATATTATTTATGGAGCGACTTGCTTTAGCCTTTTAAGCTGGCTTTTTCCAGGCTAAATCCCCTCCCCCCCGGCCAACCCAACCCCCCCCACCCCACCCCTGCCACCAAAAAAACATATGGACGACTATACCTCAATCAGTGGTGCAGCGTTGTGTGTGTTTGTTTAGTTGTGTGTGTGTGTGTGTGTGCGCTCACTAATATTAGACTAATCCCTGGTGATTATGGGAGTGGTTATTAGGATGAATATGGCAGCGGGGCTGGGTCATTCTGAGTTGAGCCCGGGTGGTG
>NC_140287.1:11254048-11269048 GCF_964030765.1 Micromesistius poutassou
AAATTACATTATTAAATTGCATAATGAATTGTCAATTGCACAATGTAATGACTTATTGAATTGCAAATTGCAAATTGCATTACAATTTGAATTTTACTACATATATGCTTCCATACAAAACTGCCACAACGGCATTTTCCCGAATCGCAGTTCCACCAAATCACAGGTGAAAAGGTTCAACGCTCGCTAGATCGAAAAAACAAAATCAAACAGTCAGCAGGAAAAAAAGATGGAATCAAAATGTTTACTTCCTGTCGCGGTTGCTAACGGAGAGTTTCGCTGATAAAAAAAAACCCTGCCGGGCTCCAGCAGGTGCCTCGTCTGGGAGCGTCTCTAGAAGGCACCTGGCAGCCCCCATCACCTTGACACCTGGTGACGTCTCACAGCGGAGGGTGGAGAGAACATGCTGGAACCCATGAAGGTTTTCCTCTCTCTCTCTCCCCGTTTGTACTGGAAGCAGATAGCGGCGCTGTGCACCCATCTGGCCCAGCAACGAGAAACCTTCACAACAACAAGATGCAGAAGAGCATCACACTTACATCTGGTCAGAGAGCTTCAGTCCTTGCAGCAAGTGACAACCTGAAATGTGCGTCGTGTGCGTTATGAGATTGAACAATATCGCCAATCAGACACCGCCATTGCTGTTCAACTCGTTCTGATTATGTGGGTCGATTTTTGTGTTTCGTTTGTTTTGCAGAATATTTTTCAGAATAGACATGAAACGGTTCCGTTTTCAGCTGCACACACTAGCTTTCTTCATCAACTTCAAAACGCTGACAGAAACAGCTCCATTAGAACAACCAATTACATAGCAGAGGCAATAACATGTGTTTGGAAAGCCTAATATTTACCCACTTAGCTGGAGTCAGATCCAAAGACATGATGAGAAGCAGCCGGTTTGTCATCCTGCTCAGAAATGCCTACAGGTACACCAGTCAGGTTATCGAACCTGAGGCCTTTCGGCTTGGAGTCCAACACCTTGCAACTCTCCTCACCTTCACTATGAACACAGACAGTCTGCCTATGGGAGAGTAAACGCTACACTGTGTGTGTGTGTGTGTGTGTGTGTGACCATCACCGCCACCAGCAGATTGGGAGGTACAGCAGATGGCCAGTGGTTCCATTGCCACTGTGTACAAATATGTCCCGTCTCTGCAGTGGAAGGGAGATGGAATCCAGCAACGTCCTCACCCTGGACACCCTGGACTAAATATGAGCTTCCAATTGATTTAGCAAGTTTACTTTTTTATTTGCTAAAGTGAAAGGAGTAGAAATGAGTTACAGAGAGAGATCGATGCAGGCCTCATTATTTGGGTGGTTTCCATGAGAGTAGGTCGTCTGTTCCGGGGGTACCGTCAAGTATACTCCTCTGTAGAACCTAAAAGTGAATACTCAGCTTGTTCTCAATAATTAACTTCAGTATACCTGCACTATAGAGACATTGCCAGAGTTACTTCCTTCATGTTTTAGGGGCCCATATCAGAAAGAGAAAAACCGGATGCAAAGCATTATAATGTCAAAGTACAGCAACGTAACTGCAAAGTCACACAATATGAAAAAAAAACACATCTTTAAATCGATAAAGACATGCATATTAAATATGTGTACACACCAGGTCTGTATATTTATTTGCACAGTTCATGTGCGGCCCAGTAAACATAGAAACATCTCCACATGACAGAGCTGTTTGTGTATTGACATGAGGTCTGTCCTCAGAGCAGGAGGCCAGCAGTAACACAGACACCGGGGCCCATGTGTGCAGGAGCATGCTGAGAGCGTCCATGCTCCCCAGGCCCCATCCACACACAAACACTCGGGTGTGCTTGAATGCTCAACCTTCTCTCTCTCTCTCTCTCCGGAGGGTCTGTCTAGAAGGTCTCTCTCTCTGATCCGTCTTGGGGGGGGGGGGGCGGCTGGGGGTTGGGAGCAGAGGTGGGAGGGGATGGGGGTGGTGAGGTAGGTGGGCTGGGGGAGGGGAGGGGAGGGGAGGGGAGGGGGGGGGGGCACAGGGCTCTCTAATCATTCTGACACTGCACTCAGTAGGGCTGACAGCCATGGCGCCAGGCGGAGAGAGAGAGACAGAGAGAGTGGGAGAGTGGGAGAGAGGGAGAGAGGGAGAGAGGGAGAGACACACATACACACACACACACACACCAACACCCATATATCTATATCACTCCTTCTTTCATGTTTCCTCTCTCTCGCTATTGATTTCAGACCCTGCTTCCGAGCGCTGACAGCCCCCCTCCCCAGCCGCGTCAGAGCTACAGGACGGGCGGTACGTTGTGTCCGCGTCCCCCAGTGGAGCCCCCTGACCTACGGTGTCTTCTGAACCGGAGGATTTACACCGTCGCACGCGCCGCACTCCATTTGTAAGACCAGATCAATTATGAAGCAGTTTCATCCACAGCTATAGAACATCACCAAGGGCCCATTATGAACACTGAAACACACACCTTAGCATCGTGTGAGTGTGTCTGCAGAGGGAGGGGTGTGTGTGTGTGTGTGTGTGTGTGTGTGTGTGTTACCTCATTCCTTTACAGCTAATATCAGTGAGCTGAGGCGGCACAGCCGGCACCCTCTGCTACTTACCTAATTAGCTCTAGGAGCCCCTGAATTATTAACAGACCCCTAAATCATTCAGTGGGGCCCTAATGTCTCTTCTGTGTGTGTATGTGGGCCGTTAGAGTGTGTGTGTGTGTGTGCGTGTGTGTAAGGGAACACACAGGGGGTACGGAGGATCACTGCGATAACGTCCCTCCCCTATTCATGACATGTCAGACGTAATTATTCACCCGCTGGAAGACACAGGTCCATAGGACTGGAACACCACCCCTCCTCCTCCCCTGAATCCCCTCCCCCTCTCCTCCTCCTCCCCCTCTCCTCCTCCTCCTCCTCCTCCTCCTCCTCCTCCTCCTCTCTCTTCCTCCCCCACCTTCTTCTCCATCTTTCTCTCCCTCCTCCCACTCTTCATCCCCCCTCCCCCTCCTCTCCCCCCACTCCTCCTCCTCCCCCTCCCCCATTCCACCGCCTCCTCCACCGTCTCCTCCTCCTCTCCTTATCTCCTCCCCCTCCCCCTCTCCCCCTCCTCCTCCTCCTCTCTCCCCCTCTCCCCGACCTCCTCCTTCTCCTCCTCTCCTCTCTACTCCTCCTCCTCTCCCCAGCCACTCCTCCTCCTCTTCCCACTCCTTATCCCTTCTTCTCTACTCCTCCTCAACCTTCCCTCTCCACTCCTCCTTCTCCTCTCCTCCCCCATTATTGCTCCTCTCCTCCCCCACTGTCTCCTCCTCCCCCTCCTCCTCCTTCTCCCCCTCTCCCCTCCTCTCCTCCCCCTCTCCTCCCCCTCTCCTCCCCCCCCATCCTGAGTGACAGGGTGCCGTGATGGTTCAGACGTGACGGCGGTGCCGTCGCGGCGGAGAGCAGCGAGATGATGATGAAGAATGTGAGGACATGAGCGCGTTACGAAAGGTCAGCTAATTCAATATGAGGAACACAGGGAGGAGATGGGTACGGGATCGCTCTCTCTCGCTCTCTCTCTCTCTCTCTCTTTCTCTCTCTCTCTCGTGTTGATGTTGCTCACCGCTCTCAGCCTCTTCACACCCTATTGGGCTCCAAGAGAGACGTTACCATGCTAATCCCAAAGAGGAGCGCTAGATTGTTGCCGTGTCACCGCATTAAAAACACCAAACCAAGGTGTGGGGGGGGGGGGGGGGGGGGGGTGGGGGGGTGTGTAGGAGTCAAATGTAAGAACATACGACCCCCACGCCGATATTGACACGCACACGGGCACACACACACGCACGCACGCACGCACGCACGCACTCACGCACGCATGCACGCACGCACACACACGCACACACACACACACACACACAAATCCCGTTTCCTCTAAGCTCCGCGTCAGGAAGTGCTTCGGTACTTCTATCAGCGAAGTCAGCAAGAGCCAGATGAAAAATCAATATACATCGTTTCCATCCTCTCAGCCAATCACTAATGTGTGTTTCGTGTGCGTACGTGTGTGAGCGTGTTGATCAGAGTACGAAAGAGGACATTATTTCCAATGAGAAAATATTTGAGTAGGCTAAAGACCAGCAGCACTCTCCCTTTTAATTCCACATCTGTTTACTGGAATGTTTCTGCTTCCTGGAGCCGGGGTATTCCTCGGGATTCGTTTCCAAAATAACCCGAATAGAACCTCTGAAGATCTCCATTCCCTCCTTCAATCTCCTCGTCTGTCTGTCTCTCAAGCGTTACATGGTGTAGTGAATCTGAATTCACATGTAAAACAGGTTCAAATGCGTGCGATTTGGTTTAACGTTGAGAGAGAATGAAACATAAATCGCCACAATGTTGCGATCAGAGAGGAATAAATGAAGCAAAATCCTGGAAGAGAGAAAGAGAGAAAGGGAGAGAGAGAGGAAAGGGAGAAAACACAGTCCCTTAAGTCGTTAATCTGGCCACCCCTCCCCCCTGTTTCAATTAAGAAAATTACTTTTTAGTTCAATTAACAATAATTCACGCTTAACTGAATAAAGTTTATTACACAATCAAGGCGACACCGCAAATAAATGTGAGACACATGGATACACACCCGCACACACTACAGACACTCATGCACGCGCACACACACACACACACACACACACACACACACACACACACACACAATATAACAGTGAACTCCAAGTAAACATAGTGCAGAGGAGCATGCATTAATGCACACGTCCGCCCCCACACCCACCCACCCAGGCTGGCACGCACACACACACACACACACACACACACACACACACACACACACACACACACACACACACACACACACACACACACACACACATACATACACACACACACACACACACACACACACACACACACACACACACACACAAACTAACACATACATAGGCATACACACCTAATGCCATTATGTTTGTCATCAATAAATTGTTATTTTATATACGACAGCGGTTTGCGTCTCGGTTGTTGATCTCCTTTGTTTCACTCATCTCATAATCATCATCATCATCATCATCATCATCATCATCATCATCAACATCTTCATCATCACCCATCCCCCATTTTCTCTTCCTCCCCAAAAAACTCCCCATCCCCTCACCCCCCACCCCATCATCTGTAAACATACAGCACCTCAATTATTGGGTAATCTCCACTGTCATTACTCTTAACACCTGCTCCGTCACAAAGAGGCTATACAGAGACTAGGCTATAGAGGCTAGACTTTAGACGCTAGGCTATAGAGGCTAGTCTATGGATGCTAGGCTATAGAGGCTAGGCTATAGAGGCCAGGCTATATATGCTAAGCTATAGATGCTAGGCTATGGATGCTAGGCTATAGATGGTAGGCTAGGCCGCATGGTACTGACTGGTTATTGTAGCTAGGTGCTTGCTGTGCTGTGAGATAATCCCCCCCCCCCCCACGCCCCCGCCCACAAACCCACATCAAACCCACATCAAACCCCCCCCCCTCAGTCACTATACACTCCACTCAAGAGGTTACCGAGACATGACCTTGATTGGCAGGTCAATTAGGGATCACGTTTGGCGGCTGACACTATGGCACTCTACATCCAAACACATGCATAATTAACGAAACACACGCAAAAGCCTTGATACAATTGCAAAAGCAATTAATATTATTGTTATTTTAATACAGCGGAATTGATGTCCAATGGATGTTGCCCCTGAAACGAGCCAACTTGTGTGTTGGGTTCTAATGTTATGTTCGACTCATGGGGAGGAGGAGAGTTCTTGAGAAGTTGTATTAGTAAACAACGTAGGCCTGTTCTTCAGATTCAACCTGCAGTCTGAAACAGCATTTTGCATTTGCTTCTGTATTTTCCGTCAACGCACTTGTGTTTTTCGAAGTTGCAAAGCGTTGGATACGCAGTACGTTCAACACGTCTCAGCTACCGTGATCAAGACACACACACACACACACACACACACACACACACACACACACTTACTCTCATACACACACACACACACACACACACACACACACACACACACACACACACACACACTCAAAGAAACACAACTCGGGTCATACGTCCGTCTGCATGTCTTCCTATAGTGAATATATTAGTGCAACCAACTGTTTCTCTGCTTACTTTCCTGTGGTTCCCTTCTCCAAATTGCTTTTCCGTTTGTTGTCCGTTTTCTGCTCCATTGTGTGTGAGTGTTTTTCCCCCACCCTCCCCCCATCCATATCCAACACCACCACCGCAAAAAAAATACTGAGAATGGACCCATTTGGTATTCAAGTAATGACAAACAGCACCGCTCGGTTGGAACAATGATGTTTTTTCTCTGCTCAATCGCACACCTGCACTCTTCGCAGCTCCGCTTTGGCACTCCCCGTTGTCGGTCTGTTGTTTCAGGATTCCTTTGCTGCTAACTGCAGGGCCCATTCCAATAGACGCTTTATGAGAAGCATCTCTTTCTCCTGGTGGTGCTCCTCTCTCCTGCTTCTGCCCTTCCCTTCCCTCCTCTCCTCCTCTCCTTTCTACTTTCTCCCTAACTACTCCTAACATTCCGAACATTTGGAACTTGTGCCACCTGACCTTGTGGAAGCACTGTACTCGACGTGTGTGTGTGTGTGTGTGTGTGTGTGTGTGTGTAACCCCCTTATGTGAGTTGCATTGTGTGTGTTTAGACTGTCCCTTGTGAATGTGATGACAAGCTTCCAAGTCTGTGATTGAGATGGATGATTTCGTCATATTTGTGTTGTGTGTCTGTGTGTTTGTGTGTGTGTGTACTTGTGTGTGTACGGGCGTCTTTGTGCGGAGAAGCAGGTGCACGCTGGTGTATCTGGGAACACTGTGACCGGTTGCAAAGGGCCACCAGGGGCCAAATTGGCAGAGGCTGCAATGATGATTAAGGACAGGGGAGCGAGACAGAAAATATGGATTAATGAAGGATCAGATAGGATTAATAACGTCCCAGAACAACGCCACGGAGCTCGGTGAGAATATGTCTCGCTTCCTTCAGGGAGCGTTCATTTTGTTTAACTCAAGGTTATCGCAAAGGATGGTGAGGCTCAATTACAGTCGTTACTTGCTGAATTTAACTTCACCAGTCTTTACACACAAGCACGCACGCACGCGCACGCACGTGCACGCACACACACGTGCACAGACAAGTGCACGCACCCATGCACGCACACATACGCACACACACACACACACACATACACACACGCACGCACACACGCACGCACACACACACACACACACACACACACATACACACGCACACACACCTATGCATGAATGAAAACAGACGCACTACCATAATAAACACAAGTCGAGTCAGTGACCTGTTTGCTGCAGGTGGCTGTCAGTCATTAATGTGAGACTGTTCTGCTAGTCAATGTTTCCCTGAGCGGGTTAGTCATTGTGGGGTTAGTCATTGAGTGCCTGCAGCCTCAGGATGATGTGCACTGGAGGTATGTGTGTGTGTGTGGGTGTGGGTGTGCGTGTGCGCATGAAGACATGGAGCATAGCTTCACATCGGCCTGCTGCTGGAAAGAGGCCCCTGGGTGATTATTAATAGACATAACCGTACCACACAGGGTCATTTGCATACCGTCTCCCTGCATGATCCCAGATTGTCGCCATTATTTGGATAAAACAATGTTGTGGCATAGAAGTACAATGTCATCGGTATGGAGTTCAGCAGAACACAGGATCATTTGCCCAACGTCTCCCCGCCTGACGCCACATGATACCCAGAATTTGACTGAAACTGGAAAGTGAAAACAAGGCAGACGGGAACACACGGAGGAGACACCAGAGAAACCTGATGAACCGGCGACCCTGCAGCGGCCTCGTAGCTGAGAGGGTCAGGCCGAGGGGGGGAGGGGAAGGCCCCGATGTGGGGGGGGGGGGCTCCCAGATGGTGTGTCAGGGGGGGCGGGGCTACAGGTGTCTGTTGGCTGGCCACGTGCATTTAGTATGGGTCGATTTGTGTGTCTGTGTGTCTGTGTAGATGACGAGTCGAGATAACGAACGAGAGAGAGAGAGAGAGAGAGAGAGAGAGAGAGAGGGGGTTAATGACTTCCAGGATCTATTGCCAGGTTCAGCGGCTCCTTGTTTGATGCTGTGAGGATGTTTGGATTCATGATTCATCACCGAGGAACAGTATGTACTAACCGTTAGAAACCTTGGACCAACACTTTTGTCCTGTGTTTCAAACTGCAGAGAGTCGCCGAGTTGTGAGTTGCGTGTTTCCTTCAAAGCGTTGTGTGTAGAGTTGTGTGTAGCGTTGTGTGTGTTGGGCTGTGACGCAGAGGCCCAGACCAGCATATCTTCAAAAGGCCCTAAACCAGAAGACCACCTGAAAAAGGCAGCACATAGGAAAATCCGTGTCACGTCGTGTCGCGCGTCATGTGACGGGTCATGGGGAAGGTCACGTGACAGGCCATGTGACGGGCGACCTCCCCGCTCGTCCACAGAGCCCTCGCTACATCTGTGAATGTTAACCAGCGCGCCCTCCTCTTCGTTCTCTGTGAATGTTAACCAGCGTGCCCTCCTCTTCCTCCTCTGTGCATGTTAACCAGCGCGCCCTCCTCTTCGTTCTCTGTGAATGTTAACCAGCGCACCCTCCTCTTCGTCCTCTGTGCATGTTAACCAGCACGCCCTCCTCTTCCTCCTTTCCCGCCGATTAGCTCCACTCACAGCTGCTCCTCCTCTGGTTTCTCCAGCGGAGTCGAAGGTGGCCTTCACGTCCACACTCTGCTCCTCCTCCTCCTCCTCCTCCTCCTCCTCCTCCTCCACACAGGGGGGCCAAGGGGGAAGAGGGGGAGCATTCATGTACAGCTATCACTGAGCCTGCCCAGCAAAAACAGAGAACAGGCATCGCCCCTGTAATGCATGCTATTGTCACCACACACACACACACACGCACGCACACACGCAAATACGCACACACACACACACACACACACACACACACACACACAATCTGCCGTTAAATGCAAAGGCAATTGTTATCCAACCAGGTGTTTGAGATGTCTGTGTTTTCTTTTACAATACAGTGTTCCTGTTTTACATCAACAGTGCATGTGTTCACCTGTATGGATACTGATACTGCTGCCTGGCAGCCATGCTTATTCACACACACACACACGCACACGCACGCACACATGCACACGCACACACACACACGCGCACACACGCACACACACACACACACACACGGGTTGTGTTCTCTTGCGCTGCATTCACTCAAACAACACGCTCATTTTCTACTTTCTGACTCAGATAAACTAAAACTTTGTCTTTCAGTAACGTTATAAATGAGCATACCAGTTTTGAGTGATGGCAAAGAAGAGTTACTTCTGGAGTAGCTGTGGGGGTGATGGTGGTGGTGGTGGGGGAGGGGGGTGTTAGGGAGGAGGAGGAGGGGGAGGGGGTGTCAGCCTGAGGGGGAAGAGTACGGGATACAGGTAGGAACATGACATCACCCAGCAGGTGCTGTTTGCTGCTGTGCTCCTGGGGGGCTGTGGGTCATGTGACTGCCAGGATGAACCAAAGAGCTCCACCCCCCACCCACCCACCACCAGCCCCCCACCCACCTTCCACCAGCCCCCCACCCACCCCAGACTTCTCACAGTTGAACCCAGATGGCAGTTGAGGTCAGCGTCAGTTCACGTCTAGTCGGACTTAGCAGAATAAATCCATGAGAACCGCCGATACGACTCAGGGAGGAAGGGGGAGGAAGGGGGAGGAAGGGGGAGGAAGGGCCAGAAGGAGAGGTCTTTTCAGCCCTGCTCGGCCCCCAGATGTTACGGCTCTTCCTGTGAGGAACCGAAGCCGTCTTTAAGAGCCACATTAAACACGTGACCCTTTCAGTGACTCTGAAACGAAGGACTTCGTACTCCTTTGAGCTGCTGAAAGAGAACCCCGCTGAATGGTACTCGCAGGTATGTCAACGGAAAGTGTCGAGTTACATACGAGTACTCTGATATTTTCATAGGCACACCTTTCACACACACACAAGAAGCACTAAGCAGGCAAAGTGCATTAAAGAACACCTATCGCATGTTAAAGAGTTCCTAAACCAACACAACGTGTGGGTATGTACTTATCGTGCGTTCAGGACGTGGCTGGCTATTGTGTTCCCCGCGACCGGTCTCTTTGCTAATTCCTTTGTAATTAGGAAATGTAAATCAGACAGGTGGCTACCGGTGACCACCGGAGGCTGTTTGTTTTACCTAAGGCATCTCACATCCTCCCTTTGTAGCCAGGTGTGTGCGGGCATCCACTTCTGTGCAAGAATGCACATACACCTGGGGATACACAGTCACACGGTCACACACGCACACGGAAGCGCACACACACACACACACACACACACACACACACACACACACACACACACACAGACACACACACAAATGCAAGGTCACCTCTGGGTGCTCTGAAGTTGTTCCTGCACGGGGCGGAGAGAGAGAGAGAGAGAGAGAGAGAGAGAGAGAGTGACTGACTGACACATGTTAGCTGTGAGAGCGCGCTGGAGCAACACTCTGCTCCGCACATACGGAAAGAAGTGCAGCTGCTAGGCGGCGGTGCTCGCTGCGTGTGTGTGTGAGAGGGGAAGTGTGTGTCTGTGTGTGCTTGTGTGTGTGTGTGTGTGTGTGAGGGAGGGAGGGGAAGTGTGTGTGTGTGTGTGTGTGTGTGTGTATGTGTGAGAGTGCAAATGTGTAAAGGAAAAGTGTTTCTGTGTTTGTGTGTATGTGTCGGCGGGACATGGGTGTGCATGTCTCCATTGTGTGTGTGTGTGTGTGTTAATGTGTGTGTGTGTATGTGTGTTGGTGTGTGTGTGTTGGTGTGTGTGTGTGTGTGTGTGTGTGTGTGTATCTGTGTGTATGCGAGGAAAAAGAGTGAGAGAGAGAGGCAGTGTGTGACTTCACACAGGTAGTGTAATAATGAAGAATGCACGATGGAGCGAGATGACGGTTTAACCAGTGAAGAAGAGACAGGGCGTGCTGGACCATGACGGTGTCATGTGGGATATTAATGCTTGATAGTCTTCATTAAGTTGTGAAATCCTTTAAGGTGACTGACTCCATCATGGAAGAATCCCCGCAGAGCAATACAGATCTTTGTTCATTCATCCGATTCAACCTGATTGTTTTGAGCAGATAAAAGCTCTGCGCTAGCCTACGGTTGAATCCACCACAGAACATAAGCTACAGATACATGGCTGACTGACTTTCCAACAGATCTCATCCTACTTCACGACTTTGTCAAACGACGTATTTTCTCCTTGTTCTGATCGGACACCCTTAGTGGCACCTTGAAGCTAGGTCTGTGTGCAAAGCTGTTTACCTGGTTTGGTTTTGATTGGCTGTCCTCATATCTTCAGATCAGCGAGTTTGCTGCTCTTGAAACTTGGTAGGGAAACTGCTTCAATAATATTGACTAAACGGCTTTAATACTCCCCTCAAACGGATTGAAACAGACACAGCAGCACTTTCTCCTCCAATCCTTTCCGTTGTTTTCTCTGCTAACTAATCCAGGTTTCCACTATGTCACTTTTCTTCTCCCCAATCATTGCATTTATTATAAAGTACACAATTTACTGAATTCTGGTTAGTACATTATACATACGTAATAATCTATAATGTGTTATTCTTTCCAACACTATTTTTATGTAGGATACTGTTATTAGACACAGACACACACACACACACACACACACACACACACACACACACACACACACACACACACACATACGCACACACACGCACACGCACACGCACACGCACACAGTATGTTTTATGCCACTGGCAAATGCCTTATTCCGACCAGCTGTCTGAACACATAAAAGCAGAGCGTGTTGTTAAGTCCGGGGCTTAAAGCCAGTGCCAAAAAGAAAGCCGGGCTAGAATAGCGACATTAATTCTCTGATTTGAGCCACCACTCAGACTCAGCGTTTAGAAGTGCTTAAAACTAGCAGCTGGTGTCAACAAGGTAATAAAAACGAGCGCAGGGGATCGCTCTTCCAGATTAGGGGCCCCCCTCGCTCGCGCTCTAAAACCGCGGCGCGTGTGCGCGCGCGCGCCGGGGCCCTGGGTGGCGCGGATCCGCCGGAACGCATTAGCCAAAGTAGCCGTCGCCGTATGACGACGACGGGGTTCGGAGCAGAGGCAAACGTGAGACAAACAAATAGTTGTGAATCTGTTTGAGGGGAATGTCGCGCACAATGGCTCGATGCTGGCGCCGCCTTCACACCATCTTTGTTTTGCTGCTGTGTTGTCATTACAGAGCAAGCTGTTCCCCAAAACGGCACGAGAGAGAGCAATGCCAATGATACCACTCTCAATGCTCCTGCTCCCTTTCCCTCTTCACCTCTCTCTCTCCCTCTCTCCCTCTCCCCGTCTCTGTCTCTGTCTCTCTGTCTCTGTCTCTCTCTCTGTCTCTCTCTCTGTCTCTGTCTCTCTCTCTCTCTCTCTCTCTCTCTCTCTCTCTCTCTCTCTCTCTCTCTCTCTCTCCCTCGCTCTCTTTCAGGTGGTATCGTTTGCCACCGCTCCTGCCAAGACAGGAGTTTGGGAAACTTTCATTTCCTTGACTCCGGAGACGGTGCCAAAGGTTTGATGTCCATTACCCCCCAGCCCTGAAACCCGACCCCCGGAGCCCGGAGCCCGGGCCGGGATGAACCGAGCGCTCTCTCTGTGGCGACGCTGGCTAACCTGAGAAGCTCTCCACCGCCCCCGCCATCATCATCATCATCATCATCATCACTCCCCCACCCCTGGCTTCCTCCTCTCCCCTCCTCCCCCTCTCTCCACCTCTCTTCCCCTTGTCGGGACGGCGTCGTCGTGAAGGTTGAGGTTCTCATTAAAGAGTCAGGAGCGGGGCTGGACGCGGGCCACCGTGTGCATTATGATCCGCCTCCTTTGCACTACTCATTAACTTGCCCTTCAGGATGTGGCTGGGGCCTGCTAATGCCACAGCTCTCCAGTGCTTAACCCTTCCTCTCTCCCTATCTCTCTCCCTCTCTCTCCCTCTCTCCCTCTGTCTGTCCCTCTCTCTCTCTCTCTCTCTCTCTCCCTCTCTCTCCCTCTCTCCCTCTCTCTGTCCCTCTCCATAACCAGCGCAGGTCGTCACGTGACGCGTTCCTCCCTGCCTCCCCTCATGTCACCAGGAAAAACACCAGTCCCCGTAACCGTGCCGACCGCCTCTCTAACCGTGGGATGGACATGCGGGCCTGGAGGACTTGGAGGGTGTGGAAGGGGACCCCTTCTGTCCTACTGTAGACGACCTCATCCAGGCAAGTCGTAATGCTGGGCCTTATGATCAGTCAGTCACACGGACAGAACGACTGCAAGGTGTCCTGAAGGTTAACGGCTGGGGAGACGCTGAGCGATCGCAGCAACATATGGATGGGTGCCTCATCCACAAGCTGTTCAAGGTTGAGGCTCCAGCAGTACACTGTAGGGCCCTGATAATCGCCTGCCTCCTTGCCTGCAACTCCTGGGCTGCTGAGATCCCTTTAGTGGGGCGGGAGGGAGGCTGATTTAGCATCCTTTCCGACACATTTCCCTTTATGTGGTGTGTTCCCCTTTATGTTCTGCTCCGACCAAGTCGTTTCTGTGTTGCTTTGCTTTGTTCTTTGGCCCATTGTTCCTTCTTTCTTTTCAATTGTTTCTCCTTTATTGTTTCTTGTTCATTCGCTCTTTCTTTCGGTTGTTTCTTTCTTTATTTTTGACGTCATTCGTTCTGTCTTTGATTCATCCCCCCCTCCCTCTGTCATTCTGAATTTCTTTCTTTGACTTGTCCTCACCTTCCTCCATCATTGTGTCTTTGTTCCTTAATTTCTTCTTTCGTTCTTTCTTCCCCTCTTTCTTCTCTCTCTTCACGGCCTCCCTCTTTGTTTCTCTCCTTTATTCTCTCCTTCTTTTCCTTCTTTTATTCTCCTTCTCTCACCCTTCCTCCAGCATTCTTTCTGTTTGTTCCTTTCTATTCTTCTTCTTCTTCCTCTCTGTTCTCTCCCTCTCCACCTTCCTCGTCAGGGCCTCAGCCTCCTCCCTCTCCACCTTCCTCCACCTTCCTCCGTCAGGGCCTCAACCTCTTCCTCCCTCTCCACCTTCCTCTCCACCTTCCTCCACCTTTCTCCGTCAGGGCCTCAACCTCTTCCTCCCTCTCCACCTTCCTCTCCACCTTCCTCTATCAGGCCCTCAGCCTCCTCCTCCCTCTCCACCTTCCTCCATCAGGCCCTCAGCTGCCTCCTCCCTCTCCCCCTTCCTCCACCCTCCTCCGTCAGCCCTCAGCCTCCTCCTCCCTCTCCCCCCTCCTCCGCCCGCTCCGTGGGTCCTCAGCAGCCGTTCCCAGGCTGCTGATGGGCTCACCCACGGGCCCATCTGTTTCCAGGCAGACCGCGAGCGTCACTGAAATATGTAGGGCCTAATTAATTCAACCAAATTGTTTTAGAATAGATTAATACAATAATGGCAGTGCATGAAAGGTTATTTCAAGTACACCACTCAGCTAATCGCATCAAAGGGTAGAGTGAGCTGCGCTGCACTGACGGGGGAAGGCAGCTATGTATAGCCTCGTGCCTCGAGCCTATAGCCTCTAGCATCTAGCTTCTAGCCTATAGCTTCTAGCCTCTAGCCTCTATCCTCTAGCCTATAGCCTCCAACCTCTAGCATCTAGCCTCTAACCTCGAGCATCTAGCTACTAGCCTCTAGACTAGCCTATAGCCTACAGCCTCTAGCCTCTAGCCTCTCTAGCCTAAATTAACCCTGTTTACATGCACATCTGTACACCACTACTGATAGAAATGTAGATACATATATATGTATATATATATATATATATATATATATATATAATTATTATTATTATATATTTAAGCAATAGATCACGACAGGCTGTGGTATACGCTCATTATACCACAGTTAAGGGGCGTTGTCCGTCCCGACGCGCAGCGGAGGGGCGGCGACCCCCTTCACTGTGG
>NC_140287.1:11276548-11295267 GCF_964030765.1 Micromesistius poutassou
ATTCCTGTCAATCAAACAGATCTGGGTAGAAATTGGCAGCTTTATCAAAGTACGCTCAAGATTAAACAGTTAATCAGATTCCATTTTAAGTGCATTTCCCCTCCATGATAACCCGCAAACAAATCTATAATGACGGCTTAGACCCCGAAACTAAAACAGGCCAACCTGTTTAATGGAGTCATCAGCCCCCTCAGATTATAATCATCTGTTTGGGCGCGCTACCTCGCGGTTCCACACTGCTGCACACACACACACACACACACACACACACACACACACACACACACACACACACACACACACACACACACACACACACACACACACACAGGCACAGACACACAGACACACACACATACAGGCACAGACACGCACACGCACACACACACACACACGCACACATGCACACACGCACACACACACACACACACACACACACACACACACACACAAACGTGCACGTAGCCCTCAGATCCTCAACTACAAGGAGCAAAGAAGCGTCAGGAGATGTTTAATTAAGACAACAGATCAATTAACAGCTCAATTAGCCTGGCTAATTAGGGGCTCAGTTGGAACAAAAGCCTGCTCCTCTCCTCTCTCGTTTTTTTCCCTTATTTCCCTCTCTCTCTCACGCACACACTCACACACACACACACACACACACACACACACACACACACACACATACACGTGCACGTGCACACAGTCTCTCTCAGGGCTTTAGAAGAGGACATGGTTGTCGCTAAACCTTGCTATAGGCCACCTAATCCCACTTAATCGTCGAGCCAGTTTCAGGCTGCAAATGGCCTGCGAGCGTGGATAGGAGCGGCTGCTCTCCAGCCAGCCTCCCTATCCTCCTCCTATCAGTGGATCCAGGACACTGGCGGTTTCAGAGCGCTAATTGAAGTTACTGTAGCCTGCGGCGTGTTGGAAGAAACGTTTCTGTTAACCAGGGGGTTTCTGGTGAGACCGTCACAGTATATCCTCACATGCTTTTACACACACACACGTTTCCACATGTCCTCACACACATGCACGTACGCCCACACACACGCAAACACACCAGCTGTCCCTCACCACACATGTCCAACATGCAGAGGTTCTGATGAAACATCCACTGGACCTTGACCTGAACCTAAAACATGGAGCCCATTGAGCAGGTGTGTGCCTCCACACACACACACGCAGGCAGTAAGTGTCTATCTGGGTCTTGGGCGGTGTGGGGGGGGGGGGGGGGGGGGGTAAGGGAAGGGGTGTTGGCTAGAGGTGCATTCCTAAGGGTGCACGTGCATTTGGCAGACACATCTGCTCTGGGAGGCCATGTCTAGTCAATTAGGACCAGCATGCCAGCAGCCTCCCAGCCCCATTAGCTTACTGGCCTTAGCCCTGTCTTACAGTATGGATGCATGTGTTTTATATATGTCTGCGGGAGCACTCTTGTTACTCTAGTGCTGTGTGTGTGTGTGCATGTGCAAGTGTGCGTGTGTGTGTATGCGCACGTGTGTGCGTGTGCGCATGTGCAAATATGTGTGTGTGCGTGTGCGTATGTGTGTGAGTGTGTGTGTGCACGTCTGTGTGTGTGTGTGTGCATGTGCGTGCGTGTGTGTGGGTGTGTTGCAGGCCTGGGCCTGCTCGTGGCTCTGCTCCGTAATGAGAGCAGACAGTATATCAGAAGCAGAGCACAGACCTGCATACTGTGTGGAGGGATATATGGACTGACCGGGCATGTGACCCCTCCATGCACACACACACACTCACACTCACTGTGCATGTCATCCCTCTGTGTAACCATGAGGCCTCTGTCTGTCTTATGGGGACCATTAAATAGGAAGGGGAAACAGGGATGAAACACTGGACACCTAAATTGACAGAGATGACTGGAAACACTGTCAGACTGATGCCTGGCGAATGCTTACACACACACACACACACACACACACACACACACACACACACACACACACACACACACACACAGACACGCACACACCATAGTTCCTTCCTCATCATGTAGCAGCTGAGTACCACATGATAAGCCAAGTGTATGTTTGTCTTGTGATGGGGGCGGGGCTTGCCGAACCGGTTGTCTACATCTGTCGCCTGACTTCCTGTTCGTCCTCTCCCCCACTTCCTGCCGCCGTGCCAGAGAGTTCCCTATCCAGGGGGAATCAGAAACCAGAGTTCCCACTGGGGCGAGGTCCTCTTTCTCTGTCGTCTATTCAGGTGGCATCATAGACGACATAGATGAGAGAACACATGACCTCTTATTATCACGCACACTGGACACCATGTAAGGAAGGACACCAAGCACACATTGAAAAGGAAAAGGGAAAGATGATCCCTTTGATGATCGTATTCATTAACAGCATCATCCTTGACCTCCATGTTCCATCTTTCTCCGTTCTCACTCACCTTCTCCAAAATAAAACGTTGTTATTTAGAGGAAACACTGCTCATGGAGAGAAAGAGAGAGAGAGAGAGAGAGCGAGAGAGAGAGAGAGAGAGAGAGAGAGAGAGAGAGAGAGAGAGAGAGAGAGAGAGAGAGAGAGAGGGAGGGACAGAGAGACAGAGAGACAGAGAGAGTGAGACAGAGAGAGGCTGACGACAGCAGAGCACCAGTCAGTGGTAGATTCCAGTATTAGTTAATTGGCCGGCAGCCATTCCTCTGGCCTGCTGCACCCTGAATAATGCATCGTGTTTTTAATGAAGCCTTTTTCTGTTGTCTCTTCACTTCTAGGATGTAGGGTAAAATTAGCATACGGCCCGCGTCTGCATCTTAATGAGCGTTCGGTTACCTAGACCCGGTTCTGCTCTTAGCTCCGCCCACTAGGATCCTACTGGTTGAAGAAGCTAAGCTACCCAGAGCCATAGAGAGTATTCTATGTGGTATGCTCATGATTACACACATTAAACACTTCTTGCCTTTTAAGGTGGTGATTATATTAGTACACAAGTAGAATTAACACTTACACGTTATTATAGAAGTAATTACACTTTTTTCTTGTTTACTATATTTGATGTTTCATTAAAGCCTTGATACTGTGGCAAATTCGTTTTTTGTCATGCAGGCAATTAAGGAGCCACCACTTTGAAGCTAAGGACCCCAGGAGGCCAGAAGTGGGCAGAGCCAGCAGGCCGTGAGAGGGGGCCTGTTGATGCTTCTGTTGTCTTCTCATAGTTTTTCCTCTCCTGAAACGAGGAGGAAAGGAAATGTTCCATGAGACGTTTTTTGTTTTGTGTACTTTCCGGTGTACGGCATCAAAAAGTATTCTCAACCACCGATCACAACTTCACACATTGGAGAAGTGATGGATTTCTGACATTTGATTCGGTAAAATATTTTCACTTTGAAGCTTGGCTGAGCAGACTCTTGGTACCAGGGAGCTGACTGACCCAGACACAGGAGTCTAGAGAGAGAGAGAGAGAGAGAGAGAGAGGGGGGGGGGGGGGGGAGAGAGAGGGGGAGAGAGAGAGAGAGAGCGATAGCGAGCGACCAAGAGAGAGCGGGAGAGAGAGAGAGGGGGAGGGAGAGGGAGAGACAGAGAGAGACCGAAAGAGAGCGGCCGAGAGCGAGAGAGAGAGAGAGAGAGAGAGAGCGAGAGAGCGAGAGAGAGCGAGAACGACTTTGATAAGCAGAACTCGCTGGAGAGCATTCCTGAGTCAGTCAGGCATGTACAACATCCAGTGGGCTAATCCGGCCGGACGCCTCCTTGTTCTATCTGCAGGTCAGCGCTTGGTGAAGCACTGCTCTGTGATTGGTCGACGGAGACATGGGAAACCCTGGGACGTGCGAGGTCAGCGGGGACACGCAGGAGAGAGAAAACAAACAGAAAACAACAGAGGAGATAATGGAGGAGAAAACGTCTGCCAGTGGTGTGAGCACTGCAGTGGACTGGTGAAGAATGGGAGAGTATAAACCAGTAGGACATGTTACATACACAGCAGGGGATAAGTGCGGTTATAAATACCCTGCAATACAAACACCGCCGCAGCAGTCTGAGCACATCTCTGACTGAGGACATAATAAAGTTTTGCCTGATGTTCCCGAAGTTGAAAACTTTCTGAAACGAAGTTAACGACGTAAGGCACCTTCTTTCGAACACCGAGCACTTAGAGATGACATCACGGCAAAGCGAGACAGCCCAAGCGCTGCAGAGCGTCAGATCAGAGATGGCAGCGCACTGGAACAAACAAACAACAAGGTTCTTGGCTGAGCGTCCGTCAGAGAGAGTACTCCCCTGCGCTGCGGAGCCTGCGTAATTAACCCGTACGTTATCTCCTCGTCTGACGGGACGCGAGGGCGCCGACGCGTGGAGATTGATCCCGCGGTTTGTGACGGCGTGTCCGTTGCAGGAGGACACCGCTCTAATCTACTCTCTCGCTCTCTCTCGCTCGCGCTCTTGGCAGACGCAGCGTATACCTGTCAATTCCTGCATTCTGTTCCGTCGACCGGGTTCAGAGAGAGCGCTAGAGGAGGAGGAGAGCGGTGGAGACGGGGTGGAGAGAGAGGGGCTCATTTCCTATTTTGGCTGAGGACACCACTTGGCAAGGAAACAGAAAAGAAAAAAGTGGAGGATTGTAAGACGTTTGCCTTCCTTTTTTTGGTAGCGGCAAACTTTTCCTGACAGCTTGGGCGTCGGTGTTGGAGAGGCGCGTCACGGCCTACTTGTTGTTCCAGTCGACAGTATGCGCAATTATCATATCTATTATGAAGTTATTTATTACGTGTCACTCCTCTGACAATGCGACATTGAATAGAAACTCCAGCAATTATGGCTTCCTTCAAAGGGCCTTGCGGTTTAAAAACACTCCTCGTTTTAAAAGATCTCATTATATTGAAATGGTAAATGGTAAATTGAAATAAATACAACCAAAAGGAAAGAAGGACGGAACACATGCAGCAGCTGTGCAGAATACATACATACCCATTAGGACGGCTCCCTTTTGGGGCTTCGGAGCCAGATGCAGTCCTCTTTTTGACTTCCTGAATAATAAGAAGAAGCAGCTGAAGTGTGTACGCAAAGAAAGAAACTTTGAGTCGTCGTTGATCCAGAAGTGCGGCTGGACGTTCTATCCGAGCGCGATCACCACGGCTCCTCTTTCACCGCCGTCCCGGGGGCCCCAGGGGGAGGGCTGACATCAACCCCGGGTTCGGGCCCACCGCCGGGCTCTGAGAACTGGGCACGCGGAGCCGGGCACTGGGCACCGGTCACTGGACGGCGGTCTGGGACACAGCGGCAGAGAGCCGGTCCGGGGCCAAAAGCAGGGGCCAAGTAGCTGCAATCAGCCGTGCATGAGGGGTCCTGGCTGCCGCTCTGAGCTTCCTGTCCTCAGCGCTCGGCTGCGGACCTTTCAGGCGCGGCGCGCGCTCGTTTGCTGTCTTAATTAGAGCCTTCATGGCCCTGTTGTAGTGGGAAGCAGGAGACAAGGGAATTACGCTCGACATCAACTTCAATTAGGACAAACGGTGGCTTAGAAATGAGTCATTCATGAAATCGCCTTCATCATTGATGATTCTGCAGCGAATCACAGACATTGTGTTGTTGTTGGTCACGTTGAATAAGGCGTAAAACCACAAACATACTTTAGCTAAGTTTCAGCTTCTGTTCTAGAAAGTCTAATGTCCCTCAGCCTTGACCTGGTTTGGATCTGGATTTGCATACTTTTGGGCTCTCTTTGCTGGTCGATGTATTTGCAATAAGTGAAGGAGACGTGGTGTCATGGCCGCCAGCAGGAACCCCTGTCCTCTGGAAGCCAGCGGCCCACCCGCGTGGAGCTCTTTGAGGTTACCATACTGAAAAACAATGAATAATTCTCTTTATGTAGGTGTGAGGGCGAGAGAGGGGAAAGAGGAGAGGCAGGAGTTCTATCTGTAGGACAGATCAAAAGCCAGTCAAGGCTCAGAGTGCACAGAGAAAGAAAAGTGCTGGCTGGTCACTGAGTTTCAGAGATAAAAACCGATAACTCTGCAAAGTTTCAACAAGCCATTTTAAATGTGTGTTATAAATGGGGCATTATTGGTGTTGGTGAGAAGCACAAGTCAGCCCATGTAGGTCTATCTTACAGAAACCACTGAGTGATTAACCTCAGTGATGATTCTGCAACCTGTTCTGAATCGTATGCTGCGTCCACTCCTTTATTTAAAGAACTTGGAATCCTTACTGTTCATGATGTTAATATACTTCAGACCTGTGCTTTTGTTTATGAAATATATAAATTTAAAGGAAATATTCCTGAGCACTTTATGTGCTATTTTAAAACAAATTCACAGGTTCATTCTTATGCAACGAGGCAAGCTGCTGATTTTCACCCTCCTCAATTTAGAACTAGTCAAGCTCAATATTCCATACGTTATAGGGGTGCTAAAATATGGAATCATTTTTCACATCTGGCTTTGAATTGTTTTACTATTAAACATTTTAAAATATGCCTAAAGGCTAATTTAATTGCTGGTCTTTAGCTGGTTCTCATTAAGATTTTTGTCAAAGTAGTTTTTCTTAGTGCTTATATGTTCATTCCTTGAAAAAAAGACAACTTATATATATTTTTTTATTCTTCTTATTATTATTTTTTATTATTTTTTTCCTTAAATTTCTTATTAATATTTTTGGATATGTTTTGTAATTGCTGTTGTTTGTTTTGGTATTTTGTTTGTTTAAATTTAATTTAGTGGTTTATTTTACTTTTTTAGGTGAAGGCTCATATAATTTGGGCTTTCTGTCTCTTCCTGCACTGATCTTCTTTTTTTGTCTCTTCTCTGTATTCATGTCTTTTATAAAGTGCAAAATAATAAATAAATAAATAAAATAAATGAAGAGACACCTATCTAGTATCTGCATCATGTTAATACGCCCCATGGTGGGGTACGGCACATCGGGGGTGTATGAACACAGAGGCATGGTCTGTTGGACATTTACAATTTACACATCGACATACACCTTTACACCTTTACACATACACCACATTCAAAATCCCAACAATATATGCTTCTTTGTCCTCATGTGATTGGCCCTCTATCTCCCTGTGCTTTCTGTCCAATCCAACAGCTGATTGGATAAATTGTCCACTTTTTGTAGTTCACACTTGTCCACACAGTGGACCAGCTTCCAAAACACCTGCAAACACTTGCATAACGCAAGCACCAAGTCCGCACCCCACCCCAGCCCACCTCTACCCCCCACCCCAACCACACCCCTAGATCCCCAGAGAGCGATAGAGAGAGAGAGAGAGAGAGAGAGAGAGAGAGAGATAGATGGGGGAGAGGGGGAGAGGGGGAGAGGGGGAGAGACAGCTAGAGGGAGGGAGCAACAGATAGAGAGGAAGTGTGATGAGAGAGAGAGAGAGAGAGAGAGAGAGAGAGAGAGAGAGAGAGAGAGAGAGAGAGAGAGAGAGAGAGAGAGAGAGCTGTGCATGAGTCAACACCAGAATAACTTCCACAAGTCCGAACCTTATCCCAGCGTTCCTTGTGTCTGGGATCGCTGCAGATCTCCGTTGGTGTAAAGAGAGCGGGGCGAGGAGCGTGTGTGGGACGTGATGTCTGAAACATGGGTTGGGATGAACGCGGAGTGTATTACCAGCCAATAAAGTGGGCTGCAGCTGCGGCGGGGCGGTGTGTGAGGCAGTGGATGATCCAGTATGCCTGTTTACCGTGATTGGGTTTGGAAGAGAGGGAATCCAATAAAGGAGATGAAGAAGGCTCATTTCCGCACCTAGCAGGGTGGCCTTGGTGGAGCGGCGTTTAGTGGGGCGTGATGGATGGACGGGGAGTGAGACGAAGATACAGGGAGAGAGAGGGAGAGAGAGAGATGGAGATACAGGGAGAGAGAGCGGAGAGAGAGGAGCAGGGGAGAGATGGAGATACAGTGAGAGAGAGGAGCGGAGAGAGAGAGGCTGAGCTGGGAAGAGATGGAGATATAAGGAGAGAGAGGCGCAGAGAGAGAGGCAGGGGAGAGATGGAGATATAGGGAGAGATGGAGAGAGAGGGAGATACAGGGAGAGAGGGGTGGAAAGAGAGAGATGGAGATATAGGGAGATATAGGGAGAGATGGAGATACAGGGGAGAGATGGAGATACAGGCAGAGATGGATATATAGGGAGATATGAAGAGAGAGAGAGAGAGACAGAGATATAGGGAGAGATGGAGACAGGGGAAAGTTAAGTGGAAATTTAAACAAGGTGTCCGTTACGGCATTTAAGATATTGAACCATGTGAATATACATATTGAATCTACATGTAGAATATAAATATAGAGATAGAGATAGATAGTTGAGGGATAGACGTGGATAAAATCTGAATAAGGAGGATAGAAGAGGGAGGGAGGGCTATGCGATTAGCGTCGTAAAAGTGACAGGAAATGTAGCATTTTCTGGACGTTTAGCGATGATGGCAGCAGATGGGACTCACTAAAACCAGCGATTGAGTAATAATTGGCCCGTCTCCTTCTCACTAGGAGCAAAAAGGACGTAATAACGCACATTATTCCCACGTGGAAATCACTTCAAGTATAACAAATCTTCTTTGTTGGCTCGTCGAGGCAACACATGACGATTTGAGAGCTAAAGTGCAGGCGAGTGAGTCAGAAAGGCTTTGGTTAAAGATGTTGATTAAAATGAAGATCAGCTCGTCAGATGAAGTGTCTGACATACAGGGACCAGGTAAAGGGCTTTGTTTTTTTATGTTTTTTTTTATTTTTTATTATTATTTCTAATTGTTTTTCCTTTTTGAAAATGTAAAATAAATAAATCAATAGGATTATCAAAAAATGCCATAACTGCAATGTATATGAGAGAGAGAGAGAGAGAGAGAGAGAGAGAGAGAGAGAGAGAGAGGGCAGGCGTTAAAGGATCATCTTTCATATTTAAATGTGAGTTTGTGTTCGTATCAGTGGAGCCATGGATTTGAGGAGGCCGGACCTTTTGAATATGAATTATTGACCAGACCTGTCGCAGCTCTGCACAGCTTTCATGGCTCATTCATACATTCATTTCCCTCCTGTCATTTCCATCCATTTCCTCTTTCAGACACAACAACCATATTTACATCAAACTGATTTCCTGGAATAAAGCAAACGAGTCTACTATCATCATATGGTCTGCTTTCTAAGAGCAACTTCAGCAAACAAAAGCACACTTGCCGTTCTGGCGGAGAGAAAGGCAGGGTAGACCGTCCTTCAAACCTGCCTGACAACCCCTTTTCTCTTCTCAAATGTTTTGTTTGTATGTGTGTGTGCTTGTGTATTCACTCTGTGTGTGTGTTTGTGCATGTAGCTTGCGTGTGCTCGTGTTAACAGTGTGGTTTCACCAGTGGGGGGGGTTTAAAGGAAGCGATCAAAAGTGTGTGTGTGTGTGCGTGTGTGCGTGCGCGTGAGTGTGTGTGCGTGCGTGTGTGCATGTGTGTGTGCGTCTTTCATGCAGCCCCTCTACCCCTCTCTCCAGGGGGTTCCTTTGCTTTCTTACTCTTCACTTTTCAAACTTTGACATTAATATATCCCTGCAGACAATATATCTCACTCACGCACGCACGCACATGCACACACACACACACACACACACACACGCACACGCACACACACACGCACAGAGCTCTGATGCCAGGAGGGCATCAGAGCTGATGTATCAGGACATCTGTCCTCCAGTCCGTCCTCCAGTCCGTCCTCCAGTCCGTCCTCCAGTCTGTCTGTCTGTCCTCCAGTCTGTCCTCCAGTCTGTCTGTCTGTCCTCCAGTCTGTCCTCCAGTCTGTCTGTCTGTCCTCCAGTCTGTCCTCCAGTCTGTCCTCCAGTCTGTCTGTCTGTCCTCCAGTCCGTCCTCCAGTCTGTCTGTCTGTCCTCCAGTCCGTCCTCCAGTCTGTCTGTCCGTCCTCCTGTCTGTCCTCCAGTCTGTCCTCCAGTCTGTCTGTCTGTCCTCCAGTCTGTCCTCCAGTCTGTCCTCCAGTCTGTCTGTCTGTCCTCCTGTCTGTCCTCCAGTCTGTCCTCCAGTCTGTCTGTCTGTCCTCCAGTCTGTCTGTCTGTCCTCCAGTCTGTCCTCCAGTCTGTCCTCCAGTCTGTCTGTCTGTCCTCCAGTCTGTCTGTCTGTCCTCCAGTCTGTCCTCCAGTCTGTCCTCCAGTCTGTCTGTCTGTCCTCCAGTCCGTCCTCCAGTCTGTCCTCCAGTCCGTCCTCCAGTCTGTCCTCCAGTCTGTCCTCCAGTCTGTCTGTCTGTCCTCCAGTCTGTCCTCCAGTCTGTCCTCCAGTCCGTCCTCCAGTCTGTCTGTCTGTCCTCCAGTCCGTCCTCCAGTCTGTCCTCCAGTCCGTCCTCCAGTCTGTCTGTCTGTCCTCCAGTCTGTCCTCCAGTCTGTCTGTCTGTCCTCCAGTCTGTCCTCCAGTCTGTCTGTCTGTCCTCCAGTCCGTCCTCCAGTCCGTCCTCCAGTCCGTCCTCCAGTCCGTCCTCCAGTCTGTCTGTCCGTCCTCCAGTCTGTCCTCCAGTCTGTCCTCCAGTCTGTCCTCCAGTCTGTCTGTCTGTCCTCCAGTCCGTCCTCCAGTCCGTCCTCCAGTCCGTCCTCCAGTCTGTCCTGGTGTCGCGGTGGCGTCTCGTCTGGCAGGCTGCACAGCATACTTTAATGCCCCTCCTCCCAGAGATCTGTTTCTGTTTCTCTCACCCCGTCTCTCCAAAGTTTCCTCGGCGTGGGGCTGGGCGGCCGCAGGTTTCCAAACAAACTCGCCGAAACATGTTGTCTGTGAGTCCGTCTCTCCAGGACCCCCGCCGTGCCCCAAAGCTGCCATCCACCATGTAAGCAGGTGGCGCTGGCATCCCGGGGAGATCGGGGGGGCGGGGGAGGGCGGGGGGGGGAGGCGGGAGGGAGGCGGGAGGGTGGGAACGGGGGAGCGTAGGCGTCACGCAGGCGACGCCGATTCCAAAATTCCCAGCTGACCTCCAAGCCGGGGCGACGGCGGCGCTTGCCAATCTTAGTCAACACTGCCTTTTGGGTTTCCATCAGTTTGTACACTCTCTCTCTCTCTGTCTCTCTCTCTCTCTCTCTCTCTCTCTCTCTCTCTCTCTCTCTCTCTCTCTCTTTCTCTCCCTCTCTCTCTCTTTCACGCGTTCCTTGCCACCCGCGTTCTACTTGTTTTTGAATCCTCCTGAGACACAGTCCCTGTGTGTGTTTCTCCGGCTCACGGTGCTCTTGCTTTTCAGCCTGTCCGTCCGCGCGTCCGTCTGTCAGTCCACCTGCCTCTCTGTTGGTCTGTCCCTCTGTCTCGTCCATCTGCTGATCCGTCTGCCCCTCTGCCAGTCTGTCTGTCTACCTATCTTTCTGCCTGTCTATCTGCCTGTCTGTCTGTCTCACTGTCTTTCTGTGTGTCTGTCTGCCTGTCTTCCCGCCTGCCTGCCCGCCTGTCTGTCTGTGCACCTGCCTGTCTGTGTCACGCTGCCTGTCTGCCTGTGCGCCTATGTGTCTGTCTCTGCACCTGCCTGTCTGTCTGTGCACCTGTGTGTCGGTCTGTTTCCCGGCAGCCTGTGTGTCTGCTTCTCGCCTGCCTGTCTGTCTGTTTCCCGCCTGCCTGTCTGTCTGTTTTCCGCCTGCCTGTGCGTCTGTTTCCCGCCTGCCTGTCTGTCTGTTTCCTGCCTGTCTGTCTGTGCTGCGGTGTGTCTGCGCTCCCCACAGTGCTGGCGGCGGCCCCTGCTGCCGGCCGGCGGCCAGTGGCCTGTGCTTGGATGTTAATGAACGGAACAAGAGTGGGCACATCTGATGAAGCTGGCTGCACTGTCAACTGATTGTCATCTGGTGTGTGTTGCTCCTGACAGTGCGTGTGCGTGTGTGTGTGTGTGTGTGTGTGTGTGTGTGTCTGACAACAGGTGCAGACCATATCTCTATGCAAAGACAAACTACAGATGCGACTGTGCCAATACAGGTGATTCTCATCCAGCGGAACAAAATGCACATGTGCACACGTGTGTGTGTGTGTGTGTGTGTGTGTGTGTGTGTGTGTGTGTGTGTGTGTGTGAGTGACACACACACACACACACACACAGATGCACGCACACACACATAAACACACACACACACACACACACACACACACACACACACACACACACACAATCCAATCCCACTTGGCAACGCACACACTCACATTCACACACCCACAACCACCCCCCTCCCACCCATCCCACATTCGGACTTATAGTTCATCTGGTTCAGTATTTGGCAGGTTCGCCCGGGCAAAACATTAACACTGGGACCAAAACAAAGAGTTTCAGAAGAGTTCAGAAGATAGCTGGATCACTGGATCGCTGGTCACTAAACGTCTTGCTGGTCCAACAGTTGTTTTCATGGAAATTCAGCTTTCATTGACTTTGACTTGGCCTTTCACACCGGAACACACACACACACACACACACACACGCACACACACACACACACACACACACACACATACACAAAGGCCAACAGACACACGTCATTGGGATCACTCTCCGCTGTGTTCAGACAAGTGACAGTTAATCATCAGATTAGCTTGAGGATACCAACTTCTGATATTTTCACTGTTTTCTTTTCAATTGATAAATCATTGGCCCCAAAGCCACCGATGGAGAACTGGTTTGATGGACAAAGATTCCAGGCTTCCAGTTAATACACACACACACACACACACACACACACACACACACACACACGCACACACACACACACACACACACACACACACACACACACACACACACACACACACACACACACACACACGTGGACACCCACACTGTTCCGGCCCGGAACAGTGTGGGTGTCCACGTGAGTGTGTGTGTGTGTGTGTGTGTGTCTATGAGTGCGTGGTCATTAGACGCGTACCTGTCTGGCTCCCAGAGCCACCTGGCTCACTAACAGTCCTAATCTCCGTCTCTCCGAGCCACCGGCGGGGAGACACGGCGGCGGCGGCGGTGGTGGCGGCGGTGGCGGCGGTGGCGGCGGTGGCGGCGGTGGCGGCGGCGGCGGCAGTGGCTGAGACACAACAAGGCGCCCAAACACCGCGGCTCCCCCAACGCCGCGTCGCTCCGTATCGCGTGCGGACAGAAGCTAACGAGACGGGGGAGACGCGCGTGATTCTCCTCCGAGAGAGGCAATTTTTCACGCTCTTTTATTTTTTCAGAGGGTCCGGGTCCAAAAATAACAAAGAACAAAGGCAGATAAATGAGAGAGGCCCCCCCTCTACCCCCCCCCCCCCCCCCCCACGCCACGTGCAGGCGAGCTCGCCTTGGCAGCGTGGGCTGGGCGTGCGTGCGTGCGTGTGTGTGTGTGCGTGTGTGTGTGTGTGTGTGTGTGTGGGGTGGGGAGAGCGAGAGAGGTGGTGGAGAGCTTGCTAGCTCTCGCCCGTCCACACATCTGTCCACGCAGCACGGGGCGAGTTCCAGCGACACCCACAGAAGCAGGGCTTAACCTCTCTTCTGCGCACCACCTGTTCATTACCATGGAACCCCCACCACGCCGCAGCCGCTCCTCCTCCTCCTCCTCCTCCTCCTCCTCCTCCTCCTCCTCTCCTCCTCCTCCTCCCCCTTCTCCTCCTCCTCCTTCCTTTCCCCTCTCCTCCCTCCTCTCCCTTCTTCTCCTCCTCCTCCTCCTCCTCCTCCACCTCCCTCCTCCTCTCTCTTTGTTTTTCCCTGTTTCTGATTCCCTGTCCTTTTCATAATTTCAGGTTGTATTTGGTATCATTTCGTTTGTTGGCTGTTGTAATGATGTGGCCTTCGTTGTATCTCCTCTGGCTCCTTATCGTACTGTGTCTCTCTCTCTGTCTCTCTGTCTCTCTGTCTCTCTGTCTCTCTCTCTCTCTCTCTCTCTCTCTCTCACAGGTTTTTTCACTCTCTTTGTTATTTCACTTTTTCAGTGTTGCTGTTTTTCTCCGTCCTTTCATCATTTCTGTTTTCATTTCATTTTATTTTGTTTGCTAGATCTCGAAGTGATGCAGCCTTCTTTGCCTCCTCCACCTCCTCCTCCGCCTCTTCCTCCTTCTACTTCCTCATCCTCTCTCTCTCTCTCTCTCTTTCTCTCCCTCTCCCTCTCCCTCGCTCTCCCTCTCTCTTTGTCCAGCTCCGTCTTTGCTTTTGTTTGTCTCCTCTTCGCCTTCGTCCTTCTCATCATTTCTGTTTTTAATTTGTTTCATAGTGTTTGCTGGTCTGGAGGGGGGAGAGAGGGAGAGACAAGAAGACAGGGAGAGAGAGAGAGAGAGAGAGAGAGAGAGAGAGAGAGAGAGAGAGAGAGAGAGAGAGAGAGACAGAGAGAGAGAGAGAGAGAGAGAGAGAGAGGGGGAGATGGAGAGAGAGGGGGGGAGGGGGGGACTACGTGTGGAGGGGGAAGAAGAGAGTTGATAGATAGTGTTTGAAAGTGCCTCCATCTCTAACCCATGTCTCTGCTCCCCTGTGCCTCTTGTCTGCTCTCAGACCCATTTCTCTCCACATCGTTGGTAATTTGAGCATTTTTCGCCCATGGCATCATTCATACTTGGCCCATTTAAATCCCTTTAGAAATTCAATTTGCGGAGAGGAAATGACAAGATTCAGCTTATTGAGGTACGCCAGGACGCCCTTGAAGCGGCGACTTCAGAGAGCGCTCCGAGCCCCCGGCGGCCATTGTACTCCTCTTGTTATTGCGAAGAGAAGAAAAAAAACATCAAATTAATTATTTTCATTAGATTCAAGTCATTAGTTTTCAATACTTATTTAATTGTGCTGAAAATGAAATAAATGATTATTATTTTCGTCGCATTACAATCTGAAATGTCCTGTTTTCAGATGTGATGAAGTATTTTTCTCCTTGTTTGTCGAAAACTAGGACAGAAATTACGGAAGAAATCGAAAAAAATAAATGATGAATAAATCTATTATTTACATACAGCAGAGGGGTTAAAACATTATAATAAATAACTGATTTGGCAAAATAACATGATAAAAAGTGTGCCTCAAATTTCAGCCCAAAGAGTAGACAACAGCACATCTTCCTGTGATTGTCTGCAGAACTCCAGATATTCATGTGTTTCACTCTTTAATAGCTTTCACACGTTCACACCCCTACCCCACCCCCCCCACCCTGATGACGATAGCAAGGAGCCTCTGACAACTCGTCTCACTTTTTTCACCCACAACTGAACACTCACCGTTTCAATTACCCCTCACCCCCCCCCCCCCCCCACCACCACCACCACCCACCCTTCCCCCGTCCGATCTTAGCGTTTCATTTCCCCTTAAAGCCGCTGCTTTAGTATCTGATGCTGGGACCGAGCATCCATGCGTGGTATTATGAAGGAGAGGGACGGGCCCCTGGCCCCTCAGAGCTCCACAACATACTAAATAATCACACACCGTTGGAGCATTCAGAGAGTGGGGTGTGAACTCGGTGTGGCTAGGGAAACTATAGTACTAGTAATAGTTGACGATGTTTAGTTCCTCCCCCTCTCTGCCGGGAAATAGGAATTCATTTATCGGGAGATTGAGTATTATTTTTCAATAAGTGTTATGACATCCTACAGACAGGGCAAGCTTCAGAGCGTCTCTTTTCATTATTGGCTGCTGCCTCAAACTGACAACATACAGTCAATCTCAGAAGAAGGAACTAGAGTTGCCACTTGATTTTTGTCATTGGTTCATCAAGTCGTTTTTATAAAAATGTATAATAAAATATTATAGAAAATGTAATTAGAGATTCCCATCAAAGGGTGTTGAATTTTAGTTCAATAATCTACAAAGCAAAACAAAAATAATGAGAAAATATGTGAAATTGTAAAACGCTAATTTTTTCCACTGGATAAATTAAATACAATCATTACTGATTTAATATCGGCTATTTGCTTCAGCACTTACAAGCACTAACAATATTTAAGTGGTGAAGCTAAAGCATCTGTCGTCAAAATAACGTAAAATAAAGGAGACAGATAAAGTGAGGAAGGAATAAGCTCTAAATTAGGAACTCACTTCAAAGGTTTCCAGGGATGCATACCCTGTAACAAAAGCAAAAGAGAAATGAATAATAGGAAACGTAATAAAAGACAAAAGGCGCAGATATCACGATATCACCAAAGGCAGCTTGACGATTAAACAGTATGACGCCAGGTTTTATTGCCTCCCAAAAGCTCAGCATAATAATGTTTATTTTGTTGTGTAATTCGACAGAGATCTACCCTCTCCCCCCTCCCCTTGTGTTTCATCACCTCCTTTCCCATGGCGAGCAACAACACCGCCACCGTCGTATAATAATTACAGTGCAATGAGCACACAACCATAAACACGACCGACCCTGTTCAGACTTCTGACACGGAGATAAGATAGCGTAGCACTAGCAGCTCCCAGCCCGTTATGTCTGCGGTTCCCACAGTCGTGGCCGTTCAAAGGTCTGCTTCGACTCGCCCTGCATGTCCATAAAATCCAGGAGTTCACAGTGAAGTACAGAGCAAACAATGTCCTCCAGAGATGAGTAACCACCGCTATCAGCGTCCACAGAGGCTGCAGGGCACCGTGTGAAGGCTTTCACTCCTACTCCTGTTCCAGAGAGGAATCAGAACAAAATGGATGACGAGGATTCACAGGAATAGATGTGCATTATGATGACTAGAATTGTTAGTGTGTTTTACTTTCAGTTGAATCTCATTTTTTGTATGCATTTTTTTTAGCTATACGTGCCTTGATTAAATATTTTACACCATAATAATGAAAAAAGGTGCAACAGCATAACAATGACGGGAAATGTAAATGCTTTTGAGTATCCAGAACTCATTTGTAAAAATGATCTTCTGACATGATAATTTGAAACGAATTAACCGTTTAATTAATCAGTCAGTTGGATTTCAATTGGGAAGAGAAATGTATTTGTTTTGTTAGAATTGTTTGAATGTTTTGGCATGAGAAGGAAAGAAATGTTTCAGATAATGCTGCTACAATTGTGCGGTAAAACTAAATCATCGGAAGAAAAGCTTAAAATAGCCTGTGTGGAGAGAAGGATAAAACCAGCCTGAAACCGAACAAGTATATAACGTTCCATAGCTGCAATCTATAAAACAACAGAAATGCGGTGGGATTAAAGTTGTACTTTAAGATGGCAAAGTGGCTTCGATAAAGCAGATTTATGTTTTTTATTAGAATGTTTACGATGAACATTAAATCTTCATTAAATCTTTTAAAAACAGACAAATCTCCCCAAATAAACGACCTTTAATTGATTAAATATATTGTTCCCATCTATTTCCCGAGTGTTTCAGTGAGATGATTCATCCTCTAACATGTTATCCTGGTATATTTTGTGATAAATGGCTCATCACGGTTTTGTGGATGAAAATATCCAAGGTTATGAGGAAAATAACGTACACTGCTCCTCTCGGAAGGATCAGCAAGACCCATTTATCATCTCACTCTTTTCAATAACTATTAAACATAATTCTCTCTGTATTCATAACTCCTGCTGGACTACTTTACAACAGGAGATGACGGTACAATTCTTTTATGGAGGAAATACAACCTTAATAAAGGACACTTCTACAGCAGGACAAATTGCCATATTACGGACTGAATAAGTCTGTGTGTTTCCTCTGAGAGGTGTGTGGGCTGGAACAGACTGTACAGTTATACACAGAGATCATCAGTGTGGAGGCTGGAGGCTGGTTCCCACCTCCACCAGCATGGAGGCTAGAGGCTGGCTCCCACCTCCACCAGCATGGAGGCTAGAGGCTGGCTCCCACCATCACCAGCAGGGAGGATGGAGGCTGGGGACGGCTAGCCCCCACCATTACCAGTGGAGGCTAAGGACGGCTGGCTCCTACCTCCACCAGCATGGAGGCTGGAGGCTGGGGACAGCTGGCTTCCACCTCTACCAGTGTGGAGGCTGAGGACGGGCTGGCTCCCAGCATCACCAGTGGAGGCTGAGGACGGCTGGCTCCCAGCATCACCAGTGGAGGCTGAGGACGGCTGGCTCCCAGCATCACCAGTGGAGGCTGAGGACGGCTGGCTCCCAGCATCACCAGTGGAGGCTGCCTCCCACCTCGGCTGCCTCGACACGGTGGGAGGACGTGGCGCAACAGGCCACGGTTTCTCTTTCTTTCTCAGGTTTATGGTGTCCTGTTTAACAGCGCGGAGGTGGGCAAGTGTTTGTGTTCACTATAAAAACCTGTGAGCAACTCTGCAACTCTTTCATTGTGTGGCTCTAGTGTGCGCCGCGATGCAACACGGTGTGTTTTTTTTGATGGCTGTGTTTGTGTGCTCAATTATTGAGTGGTTATCCTTTGTGGGGGAGGAGGGGGGGGTAGATAGCAGAACTGATAAGGATGAAAGGAACGGAGTTGTTTCATCCTATCGAAACAGGATTTATCGTGGCTGTCATATAACGGAAAAGGAGTGGTGAATAATATATGGCTGTGAAGTTGGCCATTAACGCCCATTGACCGCAGTTTAGTGGTTGTGTCCCATAGAAGGAAGAGCCCAGATTAAAAAACAGACCGTAAAACATGTTATTTACGCAGCAGCACAAGGCCATCCTACCTGGGATTCACATTCACTGGTCACAAAAAAGTATCAGGAAATTCTCGGTTTACAAATAGTTTGGTAAAAAGAACCAGGTGTTCATAGAACATGATGTTCCTATGAACACCTGGTTCTTTTGGTTTGTGGTTTTCTCTCCTCTCTAAGTGTCCTGATTCTGTGGTGCGCGTTCAACCTTCCTCACCACCACGCCGTGCGGAGCTAACTGCCATCCGCACCAAGTTCATCAGCGGC
>NC_140287.1:11295467-11302967 GCF_964030765.1 Micromesistius poutassou
AGTCTTCACGGGCGAGCGGGCGAACGGGCCGTGTTGACATTCATCTGACTTGCCCCGCACCGCATGGCCCACATAACAGGAATAACCCAGAGAGAGAGAGACATAGGGAGAAAGAGGGAGAGGGAGAGAGAGAGAGAGAGAGAGAGAGAGAGAGAGAGAGAGAGAGAGGAGAGAGGAGAGAGAGAGAGAGAGAGAGAGAGAGAGAGAGAGAGAGAGAGAGAGAGAGAGAGAGCGAGAGAGAGAGAGAGAGAGTGGAGTGCTTTTTTGTTGTCTACAAAAGGAGATTTTCTGTGGGTGAGGTAAACACATACCTAGGGCAGCGGTTGAACAGTTAATTAATACCATATGAATGCTTAATGTGCCCTAGCAGCCCGAGGTTGCCTCGAAACCTCCCCAGAAATCTACCCGTAGCCCCGGGCAACAATCAAAGCAATTAACCCACGGTGAAACATAGCGTAGATGTGTAGATGTGTATGGTGTGTGTGTGCGGGTACGCCAGCCCAGGCTAATAGGCTAATAAGGAGCATGCCTTACCTCAGACGGGCTAGGAGGAGCGGGCCGGGGGACGGAATGCCCTCCTTTGTGTCGGGTGCGGCTCTCAGCATGTAGGTCAGCCTGTAACATGTTCAGGGGCCTCCCTGCAAGCTAGCAGAGGGCATGCTAATAGCAGCCCAGAGTTTGCCTCTCAGACCTCTGAGCTGCTCCTAGGAGCCATAATTGGGTGTATTTTTATTTGTTTTTCGTTTATGTTGCTTGAAATAATTACCATTAATGTCACGGCCTCGTTAGTTATTGTGTTTTTGATGTTTTAAGATGAAAAGAAACAGGGCTGGCTCTAGCCCGTTTGGTGCCCGGGGCCAGATTAGGATTAGGAATTGGATCATCTAGATCATCATTTATCTTAGATTACGACACAGCGCAAAGACAATGATTCAAACAATAAGCATGCTATGATAGAAAACATGCTAGTTCAACAATTTTCTGGCGAGACCTGAAAGAATATTTGTAATAACAAATTAAATATCATTTACAATCACTGAACGAAGATAATGACGAAACTATCTAAATATTGCTGAGAATGGAATTGAGAATCCAATTAATGTTATGTCAATATTAATGTCATGTTTGATTTTCAGCGATAGCAGCCATCATAGCAACGATAGAAAACGTTATATTCAAAAAAAATTCTGTCGAGACCTGAAAGTATATTCGTAATAACTAATAACTAAACATCATGATCACGGAAAAATTATTATGAAAAGAAAGTACATGTTTCTCACCAGAATTGTTATCAAAGCCGACAAAGAACCTTGAAGGTCACCTGACATGGATGCGGTCCAATAGCAATAACAATAGGCAAAAAAAACATGGGCATCTCACCATATTAGAGCCGTTATTGTGAAACTACTACTAAGTTTTCCCCTGTGGACCAACATAGTTATACTACTATACCACTACTATCGTGGTGTGAGACTGGGCTGCCAGTATGTACCGTTCCTGTAGCCTTAGAGAACCACCGTTTTTCCACTTCCACTGCTGAGTCCTGTGGGCCAATATTTATGTTAAACTATTTATGTTAAAACAAAACTATATTTATGTTAAAACTGGTTGTTTTTCAATTAACTTACATTTTGAAATAAGGCCATCCTATTTGATTATAGGTTGCTACAAACTGGTAAATCATAAATGGAATTAATTGACCATCCCTCTCAGAACATATCCAGGCTACCTTTAACCAGTGAAACATCGCTCCTCAGCCAAAAGAGACAGCACCAAAAGTTCTGATGTTTTGGATGTCTTTGCTTAACAAGATGCGCGTGTGTGCGTCTCCGCTCGCCCATGTTTGTGTGTGTGTGTGTGCTGATATTTATTTTCTCCGCTCTCCCTCAGTTACAGTACAGAACAACCGGCAGGCTGGCACTGGAACGGCACACATTTGCGGGGCATCTCGTTTCCACTGTAGCCCATCCAACGCAAATACAAAGAACAACTGTCACATTCAGAAACTGGAGCTGAAATGACTGGCCGCCGATCCGATTCATCGTGTCTGTCCAGGCTCTTTTTTTTTTTCATTCGCTGCCATGAAAAAGTTGGAACGGCGGTGAAAACCCCCTACGATGGAGAGGAACACAATTCGAGTTGTGTTGCGCTATAGTGGAGGATTTAACAGATGGAAGTGGGATTAAACAAATCCGAACGCATGGATCTCATGAATTCATGATTCACCATTATGAATTCAGTTTGTGTCTGTGTGTGTGTGTGTGTGTGTGTGTGTGTGTGTGTGTGTGTGTGTGTGTGTGTGCGTGCGTGTGTGCATATGGTGTGTGTGTGTGGGTGTGTGTGTGTGTGTGTGTTTGCGTGCATGTGGGCGTGTGTGGGTGTGTTTGTGTGTGTGTGTGTGTGTGCGTGTGTGTATGTTTGGTTTCTAAGGAGCCAGTTCCATGGTTACTATTCCAAGTGAAACATGTTTTTCCATTTAAATGTACAGTATAGAAGAGCGAAAGCATAATTATAAACTTCTGTTTCGACGCAGGTGCCAGATAGAAATGCATAAGAAATACAGAGAACTATTTTCATTTGCAAGGGCCAGAAAGGGTTTCTTATAAAGAATTGATTCTTCAGTTTCCAAAAATCGTTCTTCTGTAACTTAAATCACAATTAAAGCAAAAATTAAACATAGAATATGCAATGCAATTCATCAGAAAAAGGTCTTTAAAAAATAGATATATTATGCATCTAGACGATATAAAAAAAATGAATCAGTCTCCACTTAAAAGCCCAAACGAGCAAACATGACCACAGGTTAGGTGCCCGCGGGTCTAACGCCGTCAGCTGCAGCTCTACGGTGGCGTTTTGTTCTCCTGATGCTCCGTACTGCAGTGCTGCATTTTAAAGCCTTGAGTCAGATTTCATTTACCAGCTCTTTCATCTGTTTTAACTCAGTGAGGCAAGGCGCTGCAGCCACGCACACGCACACGCACACGCACACGCACACGAAGGCAAACACACACACACACACACACACACACACACACACACACACGCACACACGCGTGGAGAGGATGTGCCTGTTGGCGTGGAGATGCACGCTCGGTGTGTCTGAACCTGTGTGTGTGTGTGTGTGTACCGCGCCTCTGTGTGTGTGTATGTGTGTGTGTGGATGTGTGTGTGTGTGTGTGTGTGTGGGGCCTGGTGTTGTGCGCGCCCCGTGGTGTGTGTGTGAGAGTCCTGTGCGCGGCTCCAACCCAGAGCTATTATGTGCAGACAGCAGGTATAATATCTGCAAACCATTGCTGCTGCGCGGGATAAGTAATGGCCCGCAGACGTCACTTTTATCTGCAGCCCCACTCCTGCAGCTGGGAAGCTGTACTCCCTGCCGCACGCAGGTGGGGCTGTGTGTGAGCATGTGTGTGTGTGTGTATGATCGTGTGTATGTGTGTGTGTGTGTGTGTGTGTGTGTTTGTCTGTGTGTGTGTGTGTGAGGGTTTATCCCCCAGTCCTCCCCCTGTATGTATTTGCCACACACAAAAGTGGTCATGAGGAAGGGAGATAGGGGGGCAAGAGTGACACATTCATTTCCTTAACGGCCGCAGCGGTGGTTGTGGGGATGGGGGTGGTGGCGGTGGAGGTAGTGGTTGGGGGTGGTGGAGGTAGTGGTGGTGGTGGTTGTGGTGGTGGAGGTAATGGTGGGGGTGGGGGTTGTGGAGGTAGCAGTGGCACAGATTTAATATCTATTTTTATTTAAGAAGCTTTGGTGGTATAAAAAAAACGGCCCCTACAGTTGTCAACACCGGGGCCAACCCACCGAGCTGCGGTGCCACCGGGGGCATCCCATCATGCATTGCAAAAAATAAGAATGGCTGGGACAGGGGTATGTTTTGGAAGGGGCAGATAGAGGGGAGAGGAGGGTGAGGGGGTGGTGGGGGGGGTTGGTGGGTGGGAATTTTGACGGAGACGGAGAAGGCAGGAGGTGGAGAAATGAGAGTGTGGGAGACGAAATGGCGTGCGAGATAGAGGGCGAGAGACGTTTAAAATGAATGAGCAATGAGGAGGCGAGGAGAGAAAGAGAGGTGAGACAAAGACAGAGAGAGAGAAAACGAGAGAGAGGGAGAGAGAAAGAGAGAGGGGGAGAGAGAGGCTGGGAGAGAGGGAGAGAGGCGCTTTGTGGGCCCAGGCTCCATGGGAGGTTCAGCCCAATCATTTATAAAAGGTAAATGCTGTCAGGATGCAGGGCGTTTAAAGGCGCAACGCCGCAGGTGTGATTTATGCTCTGACTACACAGCTATAAATCAACGCTGCCTTTGTTTCCACTGGCTGCTGCTGCTACTGATGCTGCTGCTGCTGATGCTACTGGTGCTACTGGTGCTACTGGTGCTACTGGTGCTGATGCTACTAATGCTACTACTGCTAGGGATGCTATTTCCAGTGACACTGATGCTACTGATGCTACTACTACTAGGGATGCTATTTCTATTTCCAATGATGCTGATGCTACTAATGCCACTACTGCTAAGGATGCTTATTAGATGTATGCTACAGCTAGTGATGCTGCTGCTGATAGTGATGCTACTGCTGATAGTGATGCAGCTTCTGCATCAAGATACCACCATGGCTTCCTCATCTTTAGCATCTGTAGCATGCAGTCATGCACACACGCACGCACACCGGCAGACACACACACACACACACACACACACACACACACACACACACACACACACACACACACACACACACACACACACACTATAACACTATAACACAGTGAGTTTGGAGTAAATACGGTGCAGGAGAGCATGAAGAGGGCCACGGCTGGATGGAGGGATGGAGATGGATGGAGGGATAGATGAGGAGAGATGGTGGCAGGCGGCTGGAGGGATGAATGATAGATTGACGGATGGAGGAAGTGTCTCTGGAGGTCCATGGAGGGGGGCTGTGGAGCGTGACGCTCAGCTTATAGTTTTTGCCGTACTTTTGCAATTCTATTTTCTTTTGTGTTACAACAGTCCCCTGAATTCCACTTCCTGATACAAACCAGACTATTCAGAGGAACGGAATCTTGCCCTTTGCAACGACAATGAGGTGATAGATGGTTGAGTCTGGCCTGGACGCCCTTCTCCGCGCTTGTGTTTTGTCTTAGTCACAGTCCAGCGCTTATGAGATTATCGGAAGTTCGAAGACATGCTGTATTAATACAATGACTTTGTGTGCGTGTGTGCTGTGTGTGTGTGTGTATGCGTGTGTTTGCGTGTGTGTGCGAGGGGGCATTGTGAAGGGATGAGGGGGGGGGGTCACACGCTCCTTGTTACCCGCGGGACGGTCACATGGTCTGAATTCTCGGACTCCTGTGCATAAGGGGTCGCTTCTTCCTCTCGGCCGCACACTGCCACGTCCGTGCCCCGACGTGCGATCGCTTATCGCTGAGTGGGGCGGAGTCAGGGGTCAGAGGTCAAGCGGATGGGGGGGGGGGGGGGGCAATAAGGGGAGTGATTGTGTAGTGTGGGAGGAAGGGTGGTGAGAGACAGCGGAGGTCTTACAAAGGGGCCGGGGGTGGTATCAGAGAGTGCTACATCAAAGGGTATATGCGTGCATTTGCACGTGAGTGCCTTTCACTGTATGGATAAAGTGCGTGCATATCGAAGAGTCCCATGACAGCCACGGTCATGCACTTAATATTTGCATATATGTGAGTGAGGACATCTGCGGCGTCAGCACACACGCAGAAATGTACAGACACACGCAAACACCAGCACGCACACAGTGACACCAATATCAGCACACACTCACTGACATACACACGCTTGCACGCACTCACACACACACACACACACACACACGCACACACACACATCCACACACAGCCAGATATGCCTCTTCAATATTGTAATCACTTCAGCGGTTCCGGGGTTGGTGGGGTCACTCGTAGACACGGGTGACCTGGAAGTATAGCGCCTGAGGGGAGGACATATGATGGGACCACGGGCTGCCAGGGTAATTAGGCTAATCACTATGGGCCGCGATGGACCCCTCTGAATACTGCCCTGTCACTGTCGCCGAAACACACACACGCTGTCTTCTGTTTGGCACTCGGGTACAAATGTTTTCCATGACTTATATTGGCTCATTGTCAGTCAGTGTTGTCGGCGTGATTCAGAATGTAGAGTTGTAGTGTTACTGTCTTTAGGGAGGGAAGAGCGACAGTGAATACGTGACCAGAGCAATACATTTAGTAGAGGGTTAGGTTTGAATCCGGATCCTGTCGTTGCTGAACTGATCCTGCGCACACTTCCTGCTCACTCCTGCTCTCCAGGAAATGTGAACTGCAAATCTAAAATATGATATACTCCACCGTGCAGTGCGGAGGAACCAATCCCACACTGCCATCATTAAACCAAAAGCGATGAATTTACACATAGCTGTACGTGTTCAATTCAACTGAAGTCTAATTCTTATTGGCTGGTTTTCATTCAGAAGATGAGAACAAAAACAACCAATGGTATTGAACAAAGCGGACGACATCGCTCTGCACTCAAACCTGTAATACAGGTGTAGAAATCAGCCGGTGTCTCTCTCCCTCTCCCTCCCTCTCCCTCTCCCTCTCCCTCTCCCTCTCCCTCTCTCTCCCCCTCCCTCCCTCTCCCTGGCCGGTGGTGGTCGTGGGGGGGGGGGGAGATGGAGCTGTAACACGTACGGGCCGACCCCTGATGGCTGCTGACCCGCTGGCCGCTGCGTTGTGATTTCCCCCGGGTGCTGCTCCTCTCTGCTCCTCCTCTCTGGCCCGTGCTCCCGTCCCGGGGGGGGAGGCCATTAACACTGACCCCCGTCGACCTGATCCATATGTATGGATGGGCTGCTGCGTTATGTTCTGCCTGCCTGCCTCCGCCCTGCCCGCCTACCCCGTCCCCGTCCTCTGCCTTTCCCCCCCCCCCGTCCTCACTGCCGGCCTCACTGTGCTGCCCCCCGCCCCCCCCCAAATCGGTTCTTGTCCGTGGAGATAGTTAACAGTAATGGCCGACAGACACGACCGCCACTAAAGAGGAGGAATGGAGGGGGCGGGGGGGGGGGGGGGGGGGGGGGGGTGGTTTACAAGCTCATTATTCAGGCCGCGACGCCGGGGTACGGGGCAGAATGTAATGGGCTGTGTTTGCAGACGGGGGTGGTGGGGTAGAGGGGGGTGGAGGGGGGGGGGGGGGGGGGAGAGAGGGTGTCTTGTCCTTTCAGGAATCCCTGGGCACGGGTCATCAGTGTAGTGACTGATAACCATGCCCCCCCCCCCCACCCCCCCCCACATCAAACAGGCTGCTCCGCCGGCCCTGACACGTGGGGTCAGCCCCGCGGTCAGGGGGGGGTGACGCTGTCTGGTGTTCTTCAGGAGTCCATCCTCTCCCAGGTCAACGTGCTCAGCTTCTCATGTCTTCACGCCTCTCTCCCTCTCCCTCTCCCTCTCCCTCTCCCTCTCCCTCTCTCTCTCTCTCCCTCTCTCTCTCTCTCTCTCTCTCC
>NC_140287.1:11307967-11312967 GCF_964030765.1 Micromesistius poutassou
GGACTACTCTTCCTCTCAAGTCTATCAGCGTGAGCTAACTCACCCTTCCTTCCCCCCTGCCCTCGATCCTTCACTCCCCCCCATCTCACCCCTCCTTCTCCTCCCCCTTCTCCCCCCCCCCCCGGACGGGCTCCAGGACATTTTGCTCTGCTAACAAAATGAACGCGTGAGACAAATACAAACACGTGGAACACAAGTCGATTGATTGCCTTTTTTCCCTGCATAATGGTGTTGACATGTCAAACTGCACGCACCTTTAAACATATTCCTAGGATGGCCTACTTCCACTGCCTGTGCATTAATCCATAGCCGAGCAGCATCCACGCCTCCACCTCCAGCTCCCCTAGGCTTTGACTTTGGACAGGCAGAGGTTAGAGGAAAACAACCTGAAAACAGCCTTATCTCCGCGCACATGGATGTTTGTTAAGGCTCCCCATTAAGTCACCCCCCCCCCACCACCCCCGCCGAATTTGCATATTAATTGCATTTCGGTTCAACTTTCGTCCTGTTCCGCGGCGGCGGGTGAGGTGCCTCATCCCTCTGAGGAGACACAGACATCCGGGGGGAGCTCACCTGCGACGGAGGACAAGAATTGAATTCCGCAGGAAATTGCTTTAACTTGCGCCATAATCGAATTAGCACCCACACACACCTCGAGTGAAGGACCCGCAGGCGTGCGCGCGCGCGCGTGTGTGTGTGTGTGTGTGTGGGTGCAAGTGTACACATGGGTACACACGCCATGACAAACACACACACCACACACACACACACACACACACACACACACACACACACACACACACACACACACACACACACACACACACACACACACACCCACACACACCCACCCACTCCACACACAGAAGGGAAGAATTTACATCTTCTGAATCCAAACCGTAAAACGCTCACCGCGCCGCAGTATGCTAATCCGACGGGCCACTATATTACTGTTCTTTGTCTACTCTAATACCCGCCGTGCTCACCGTTCCCCCCCCCGCTCTGACGCTCCAACGCTCGGCGTCTCTTTACCTTCTCCACGGCGTTTGATAAGACATCTCAGCATATCCCATGCGTTGGCCCGCGTCTTGCGGAACGTCTGAGCGGGGGTTTGAATGGCGTGATGGATCGGGCCTGGGATAAAGAACACAGCTGTAGACGCCCGGGCCTGTAGCGCTCATTCTTATCCTGGAGAGGAGGACTCAAGCTGTCTGCGTCTCACATAACGACGGCGCTCGCATCCGTACTTAAGTACCACAGGTGAATGGGCATTCTTTCCTGCTTATCTGCAACACAGTGTGTGACCATATGGGACTTATTTGAACGTAGTGGCTTTGATTGCGCTCGCTGGGAGAAACATGGAATTAGTTACGGTGGGCCTGTTTACTGCCTTCGTCGCAATAGCTTTATTTTGACTCGCCGAGGTAGTCATTATCATCTACACCCCAGAACCACTTTCAGCAATAATCTTACAAATGGTGGACTGGTTTTTGATTGTATTTTGTTTACAGCGTGAGTCACGGCGGCTGTGAGGCTCGCTGATCACTCTGACTGACTGGAGCTGGGGGAACGGAGACTCCGGCTAAATTTCTCAGGGGGATGTTTGGTTTTATGAGCGCGCTTCTTCATTGCCTGGAAATCCAATGATCTCCGCTCAGCCCGACGCGGGACGGAGCGGCCGTTACTCAACCGTTTCCTCCCCGTTTCTGCCTCGCCTTTCTTTTGTTGCTGCCTATCGATCGCTGGAGCTTAGTAACACGTCACATGGTTACCTGGAGGTCTGCACTAAATACATGGACACAATAAAACACAATTGAGTACATTACAGTACACAACGATACAATAATAATAATAATATCAATAATCACGTGAGAAATGTACTCATTGTCTCAAGTCCTCAAATCGCTTTCGATCAAAGCGTCTGCTAAATACCCTAAATAAATGTAAATGTAATCATAAAACATTTGGTTTGTATAGAACCCTTCCTTGGCTTGGACAATCTCACAGTTCTTTGACAGCGCATTCAAAACAATAAAAACACCAATGCAGTAGAATGAACACACCTTCTGGGATGGATGAACCGACATTGCGCACAACATTGTGCGTCTCCAACCCCTGGATTAGTGCGACCGCAGAACGAGCTCATCGGATGCCTCCGCACCCCGCCAGACACGGCGGCCCCCCGGTGCTAACAGGACCATTAGTATGCAGCTACGCCACAAGCCCCCCCCCCCCCACCCCCACCCACCCCCCCCCTCTCTCTCCAGTCCAGTGTGGATAATAAGGGAGCAGTAGCCTGGGAGACACACACACACACACACACACATACACACATCCCCTGTAGTGCTCTCTGCAGCTATGTTCAGAGTACACACATGCACACGCACACACGCACACGCACACACACACACACACACACACACACACACACACACACACACACACACACACACACACACACACACAGAAACGCACAGCCCTGTAGCAGCCCCCACAGTGCTCTCTGCAGCCACTTTCACTCACGTACACACACACACACACACACACACACACACACACACTTGCATGCACATGACTACACTGCAGTGTTTTTTGTTGTCAGAAGATTTTACTCTGCTTCTCTTAACATGATGCCTGTCCGATCCGTCTCATCAGGGCGACTGCGGACCCCCAGCAGAATCAGACCCCCAGCACCATGTGCACATCTACGGACTGTGCACGCATGCATACACAGCCTTGATGTGAATGGCTGCGTCTGTGTTTGTGTGTGTCTACATATATATATATATATATATATATATATATATATTTTTTATCTATCTATATATATATATATATATATATATATATATATATATATATATATGCATATATATACACATATATATATACAGTATAGCATTGATGCACTGGAAGCACTGGAAGCATGTCTGATATCTATGTGTGTGTTAGGGTTAGGGTGTGTGTGTGTGTGTGCGTGTGTGCGTGTGTACATGCTTATGTGTGTCTACGTGCACATATAGCATGGATCTGCAGTGGGAGCGTGTGTTCCTGTGTGATATGTTTGTGCGTACTGAGTGTGATATGTGCGTGCATACTGGGTGTGATATGTGTGCGTACTGTGTGTGATATGTGTGTGTGCGCACTGTGTGTGATGTGGGTGCGTACTGTGAGTGTTTGCGTGCGCATGTGTACAATGTGTACAATGTGTTGTTCAGGGTTGGGCGGGTACATGATGGGACGCACCGGGCTGCTCTCCCACAGATGCAATTAGGCTAAATGGGATTAAGCCTATCACATTTCAGACAGACCGGCCCCACAGCCACCTAGGGGAGGGAGGGGGAGGGAAGGGGAGGGAGGGGGAGGGAGGCGGAGAGAGAAAGAGAGAGAAAGAGAGAGAGAGGGAGAAATGGGTGTAGGAGGAGGGCGGTGGTGGTTGGGGTCGAAGGGTGTAGGCTAGGGATGCATGATTGGTGTGTCGGTGTAGGGAGGGGGGATGCTGCGAGGAAAGGGGTGGGGGAGATTTAGTGGAGGTGGAGGGGGGGAGGGAGGGAGGGGGGGGGGGGGGGGTAAGGCTAGAACAGCAGCGGCAGGAATTCCATCCCATAGTAAGACTGATCCAGCGCTCCACACACCGGTTGCTATGGCGAAGAAGAAAACCCTTGTTTTCTTCAAGACATATTTTTATTCTAACATATTCTTCTATATTTATCTATATGGACGTGGTGCCAATCAGTGTGACCCTACTTATGGCTGCATTGTATCGGGGCTGTGTTGTGATGTAGTGCAGACCTTTTCATTGCCAGCCTCCTCTGGCTGAATGTCAACATCAACAAAGAAACAGTGTGGGGGAGGGGGGGGGGTTGTGAGATGGGCTGTGGGTCGGCGGGATGGGAGTGAGGGCGGGATGGGAGGGAGGGGGGAGGAGGACAGGGAGGGGGGCCTGACATTTTCACACTGGGTCGATGCTGCCCACAGATTCCTCCATAAAAGCAGCATTCCATTGAAGTGTTTTGTTGTCCACGGATTGGAGGATGGAGAGGAGGAGCAGAATAATGTGGTTTTTTATGCTTTGTGATTCAGACAGATAAAGACGGACCTTCCAGACCGCTGAAGACAGCACTGCAGGTCTTGCCTCCATAGGATTTGAATTTACAGAGCGATCAGGCTGAGCATTAGCTCACATTAATGACTAAACACCGAACTGCCTAACACTAACCTCCGAACCGCAATCAACCAATCAGACGGTTGTTTAAACCTGCAGTATATTTCCGTGCAGCATCCTTTTCCCTTTGATGTAAACCATAACCGGCCCCAGTGTTACTGCGGGGGTGTGTTGCCCGTGGTAACACTGGGGCCACACCCGATCACACGTGCTCGCCGTGTGGTAATGGTCCGGTGTTAATATCTCTAGGACGGTGAGCTGCAGCGCAAAAACACAGAACATATCTGACGCCACCTTCCCTCTCGTAGCGGTGTGTATTCATATACACTGTTGAAGCATCACATGATTTACCACCTGAGCCTCAGTATCCGAAAGCAGGGACGGAACCACAATCTGCTTTTCAATCATTTTTCATTATTACCCGCAACCTGGAAATCCAATTGTTTTCCTCAGCAATCCAACACTTCAATCCAATTGAGTTGACAGGTTTACAAATGTGTTAAATGTCCATTTTAGATTCCTATACGGGAGTGTATTTTGGAGGAATAGACATCCTACATTTTAGGCTGTATAACTCATGATCCCAGGAGTACAGTAGAGTAGTTACGGGCGACATCCACACGCTTCCTGGTTTTCACGAGACCATCCTCACACTGATGAGACCCCCAAACACACCAGCCAGCCCTGAACCCGTTTCTGTGTCTCTGTGTACCTTTCCCCCCCCGCCCCCCCCCCCCCCCCCCTCTTTCCCACATTAATCAGGCAGGATGGGGGATCCCTAAGTCTCTGCCCCTGCTGCCAGCTGTGTTTGGGACGGGTCCCGCTGGCCGCCCGG
>NC_140287.1:11315467-11322967 GCF_964030765.1 Micromesistius poutassou
TTGGGGGACAATACTGGCGGTGAAGTCAAAGAGGGCATCCAGCAGGTTATTAGTCTCGCTGGTGACTTGAGTCTGAGAGCGGCAGGACTAGAGAGGACTGGGGGGGACGAGGGAGGACTTGGGGGGGGGGGGGAGGGGGTTGCTAGTGGGCCAGCGGCCTCTGGGCGGGAACAGGCTGTCCTTAATGGCCGTCCCTCTGGACCCCTGCAGCCAGCGGCACCCGGGCTGCTATTACAGCCTCTCTGGAAGGGAGTGTTCAGACTCAGGGACAAGGTGACTCAGGAACAAGGAGACTCAGGGTACAAGGTGACTCAGGACCTCTGAATGGCACAGTGTTCCGCAGCTCGACCTCAGGGTGATAGGAGATGGTATAGGGAATAGGGGATGGTATAGGGGATAGGAGATGGTATAGGGAATAGGGGATGGTATAGGGGATAGGGGATGGTAGGGGATAAGAGTTGGTACATGGGAGAATCTGCAGAATTGCTCTGCAGAGATGGAAAAGTTTTTTGATGAAGAAAAAGAAGGAAAGTTTTGGTTTTGTCTCCATGCGCTGAAGAGAACAATTGCATTGTACAATGTTTTTTGGTCATAAACTCCTTATTTTGAACAGTAGATTTGTTCTTGCAGGAATCCATCGACGACCACTCAAATGATGTTCCTGCCATCTGTGCGATCAGACAGCCTGCATGGCACTGCAACCGCTGCCTTCCAGAAACAATATGAAGGCTCAATTTAGCAGAAGAAAGGAGGCAGAGGAACATTCAACTAACTGGCTTTATTTATTTTAGGCATGCACGCACATGCAAGCACACACACAACCACCCACCCCCCGCACACACACACACACACACACACACACACACACACACACACACACTCACACACACACACACACACACACACACACACACACACTTGTGTGTGTGTGTGTGTGTGTGTGTGTGTGTGTGTGTGTGTGTGTGTGAGAGTATGTGTGTCACACACACTTGTGTGTGACAATGTCCACATCTCCACAATCAAACTCATACACACACAGACACTCTCCACACAGGCACGCAATCACACACCTCATGATCCTGCACACGTTCATCATGCAGTGGACATGAGAACAGAAAATGATTTATTGTTACCACAAAAAAAAAACACCATTGAGATTGAGAAGGGATAACAATCATTTTCTTTGTGCAATTTTCTTTTGTGTTCAAAAAAAGCCCTCAATAAAAAATCACGCATCAACCTACAGCCTCCCAGATGTCCGTCACTAGTAGCGCTTCTCCCTCGTGTTGATACGATATCTCCTCCTGACCTGCGACTCGCACACTCTCCTACGGATGCGCGTTGGCAGGGTTTCCCATTGTGCTGCAGCTCCTTCCTCCAGCAGTGGAACTCGCGCACGTTCTTTAGTGACTGAACCAGAGGAGTGTTCAAGGGGTCAGGGTTAGTACACTGAGACAGTTGTCAGGGCTGTCGGAGTGGCTCTCGGCTCATCGGTCTGGTTCTGAGCAGCAGGACCGCCGTTGGGGGGGGGGCTACCATCCTCTCATGATGAAGGACAGACTCAGACCGGGGCCAGTGGAAGTGGATTATCTTGGCGGTGTCCACCCCAGACCAGGTCTGTGCTCGTACACGGAGCCAACGCTCTTAAACAGCCACATGGTCAGCGCTGAGCTGCCTTGTGAAGGCGTGTAGACACAGAAAGCCAACGTGGAGATCATTCTCAGCACAGTGCTAGGACACTTAGTTCTTATTCAGACGTTTTTTTTTCATGCTGAAGGGTTGGTGAATTACGCACATCTTGGATTCTGTATCTTTGCAGGAGTTTTAGACACTGACTGAAACACACACAGATAGACACAGAAAAAGAAGAAATTAGATTCAGAGATTCAGGGACGAGACTAAAAGAATGGTTTTGTTTTCTGGAGTGGTCATGGCACCTATGTTTCTATTTGAGAAATAACAAGAACAAGTCCGCTGTTAAGACCCTCTATGTCTGTGCTGAAACCACCGTGTATGTGTGTTTACTATCGGTGGTGTGGGAGTGTGGGTATTCGATGTGTGTGTGATTCTTTGCACGGCTCTGTCTTTTGTTCCCGGTGCGATAAAGAGGCTCCGTTGTTCGGAAACAAACACATAAATATGCATTAATCTGTTCTGGTTGGACGAATCTGAAGAACTGTCAAGCGTCAAATGTAAAGGTCATGCTTTGCTCGCTGTTAGGGGAGAGAATCCCGGAGACCACGGTTAGGGCAATATTTGAATAAACTATGCAAGGATTTACAAGCAATGACCTTCAGGGGTTAAACCGGCTTTGAGGAGGAAGAAGAAGAGGAGAAAATACTTTGATATAAACGCATTCTGTAAAAACAGGATGGCAGATTTCAAGCACATCCGTGTGGTCGGTGCGGAATCTTTTTTGTATATTACTGAATAATATTTGTTCGAAGGCAGTGTAAACAATATTCTGGTTATTTCAAAATGGTTATTTATCTGCTGAATAAAGTCTCTGCTTAACCCCAACTCCCTCTCTCTCGCTCTCTCTCTTTCTCCGTGGGGTGTGACAGCCTAGTGGATGGGGGCCGGTGGAGGTCCTTCAGGCAGTGGGTGGGGGTGGGGGTTGGTTTGGGGGGGGGGGTGACCTTGGGGCCTCATGTGTGAGCCACACCGCCATAGCCGCCACCACGACCGCCACCCTGCAAAGAGTGGGGGGGGGGGCCCTCCGCTGTCCCACCCTCCCTCGTCTCCGGGCGCCTCGGAGGCAGACGCCACATGGTGGACCCCTTGGAGCCTTCAGCCTGGGGAGGAGACGGGGGAGAGGGGGCGAGGGGGAGTCGACACCAGCCCGGGTCACAGGGTGCCCATGTCTGTGTCACGCTCAGAGAGGGACCCTTCCAGCAGGCAAGCAGGCAGGCTGCTGTCGCCTGCTGCCCCCTCCCCACCCCCCCTCTCTCCTGCCTCTCTCTCCTCCCCTCTCCTCTGTCTCTCTCCCCCCTCTCTCCCCTCTCCTCTCTCTCTCTCCCTCTCCCCTCCCTCTCTCTCCTCTCCCCTCTCATCTCTCTCCTCTCAATCCTCCTCTCCGCTCTCTCTCCTCCCTGTCTTTCCCTCTCCCCTCTCTCCCTCTCTCCTTCCCCCTCTCTTCTCCCTCTCTATCTTTCTCCTCCCTCTCTCCTTTCTCTCTCTCCCTCTCTCCTCTCCCCTCTCCTCTCTCTCTCTCCTCACTGTCGCCCCTCTCCTCTCCCTCTCCCCTCTCTCTCTCCTCTCCTCCGTGGCTCACCCGCTCGTTTGCATGTGCTTTGTGTAGATTAGAGCGAGAGTCTGTCAGGGATCATTATAAATAATAATAGAGCTTATAGCTCCCTTAAAATTATTGTTCAGCGCAGTTGATGTCGCACCCCAGTAGGGGTGTCTGTGTGTGTGTGTCGTTGTTCATGCGTGCGTGCGTGTGTGTGTGTGTGTGTGTGTGTGTGTGTGTGTGTGTGTGTGTGTGTGTGTGTGTGTGTGACGTATTTGAAGAAATGTAGCTAGGTTTGTGTCCTGGTCTATTTTTTAGCCTGGTCAATGTGGCTCATAGAATAGTTGTGTTTTTTGCTACTTCTACACATTGTGTGAAATACATGATTTGGATGTTCCATCACTTTCCCAGAAAGGAGAGTTCATACTCCTGTGAATTGATCCAGTGTGAACGAGTGTGAATGTAAACACATATCAGTGTGAGGAGGAAAGTCTCATCTCTGCTAGGTGCAACAACTCAAAGAAAGAGAGGATTCAGCAAGTGGTTAAAAATGAACAAGATTCAAATCTCCACTCTCCACTCAAACCTTCTGATAGTTAAAACAAAATATGAGTCAATCCCATGATGTTAAAACTTAATTTATAGTTCTGGGTCTAAATCCAAGAACATTTTAACATGCATTACGTCAGGTAAACGGAGCCATGCTTATAAGTTAATGAGGAAAATAAAATAAAACTTTTTGCCTTTTAGCTCCAAAAGGGTACAAAACTCCCACCATGACAACAAATGAATGCAGACAAAAATGGGCGTTTGGATGTTGGTTCTGTAATCGCGTGATGAACGACGGCTCGTGCTCTTCAGGGGACACTGCTTGAGGAGATGTTGTAAATTGCCCCTGGGATCCCAGCAGTCATCCATCAGCCCCGCTGCGGTCGGGGCCGTGGTGTGGCCCCCAGGACATGGGGCCCCCGCTCCGCCAGCCAGCAATCTAAACGGTGACACGCCGCCCGGAGGCCCCCGCGGGGCTGCCCGCGCGCTGCCTGCTAAGAAAACACATCACGGCAGAGGGATCAAGGTTTGTTTTCCCTCTCTTTTCTAGGTCATTATTTATTATGTGGAAATATCTGCGTCCTTGCCGCCCAACCCCCCCCCCCCCCCCCCCTCCCCCCTCCACCAACACCACCAGCACCACCGACATCACCCCTCCGATTGACAGATCTCATTATAAGATAAATGTGACAAAGATAGCTCCTAATGCTTGGGAGGAATGTAACACCATTAGCGGGTCATTGTGTGGTTTCTAATGTGTCCTCTTAAGCTGCTTACTGAACTGGTGCTGTTGTGTGATACAGGGATTAACCTATCACAGAGGCTGCTGCCGAGCAGGGAGGAGGAGTTGGGGTTGAGCCGCCATTGATGGGAAAGGTTCCTTTTGGACGGCCGGTGGATATATATTTCCGGGCGCTAGGACGGAGTGTCACGATAGAGTCTGATTCCTGAATACGGGGATGAACGAGCAGGGGAAGGATTTCTGGAGGGTAAGCTCCCCCCCCCCCCCCCCCCCCCCCCCCGCGCAGAGGACGTGTGCGTGTGCGTGTGTCTGTGTGTGTGTGTGTGTTTGTGTGTGCGTGTGTAGTGGTAGGCAGCATTGACTTAAGTTTTTTGTGCTTTTGTGTTTTTTTTCACTTGCAATTTATTTTATTATTAAGAATATTAGGTGACATAAGATTCAGCTTTGTTGTAATCAATGTTAAAACAAAGCATATATAAACGTGTACATATGCAGGTATCATCCAAACAGGTAGGGCAAAGTACAAAGTGCAAAGTAGCCAAAAGTGCAGCTATGGCACTAAGTATGATAAACTCTTTTAAACACCAATAATATGTTTCTATATGTATGAGGTCACAGAGCAGTGATGTCAGCACATCACCAACTTAAGTAGAGTGAAGTACTACTACAGTTTATATTCAGATTTTACCAAGCTGACAGGTCGGTTAATGTACTGAGATGTCTTTCTTTTTAGAAAGGTTTACGATTGGGTGCTATTACACATCTGAGTGACACATCTGAAAAGGGATAGAATAATTATTTAGAAGCTATTGTTTTATTCTCTGTACAAGAACCATGCAGCTGTCATCATTTTAAAATATTTTCTAATCATTTATTCAATTCTACTTCACGGTTGGCAGGAAATGAAGTCACTGATTATTCAACCCAAACCCAGTGATCCGATTAGCTCACCTGATTCTATATTGTGTATGTACACTTTTGCATGACTCATAATCAAAGTATAAAAGAAAAAAGGGACAATTACATGAGCTTGTGCAGATTTCTATGCTAATGTGCAAGCTAAACACAAACAGAGACATAGCGCTGAGTAGCTTAGGAAGCTGTTTCTTCTGAGGTTACGCTTCAGGGCTCTCACAGAACAAGCATTTCTGTTTTGTCACGAACAATATAAATGTTTTCATTTGTTTATCAACACAAATTCAGAGGAAACTACTTTCAGCAGGAAGCTTAAGTTATTCCGAAATGCTTGATGGAATAATGCTTTTGCAGATTGCTGTACTGTAAAAACAACAAAAACAAAACACGATTGTGTACAGTTGTTTTTATGGCTTTAAGACATTCACCCAAAGGCCCACTACTGAAAATCAAATTTCATGGCTCAGCAGGAATTATCATCGCCTTTTTGATTACATTTCCATATGACCTTGATCCAAAAGGGTAAAGCAATCAATACAATAGCCATTTAACACCCTTGTAATTGTAAAAGTGAAATAATAATAATTTCCCGGGCCTGAGAATCTCTTTTAGCCCCTTATTTATTTATGGGGCATATGGGGTAGAGGGCCTGCGAGGCGAGATGGATGTGATGAATAGAGCTCTGAGATGCAAATTAAACTGTTAGTAATTAAACCCTGATCATGATCACGTCGCGGCTGCTCCTGGCTGAACCCCTCATTCTCCTCAGCCTTGAGATTCTCAAAGAACACAATGTGGCTGCTTGGTGTACCATCTTCAACGCGTTGCTGTTTCCATTCGTGTTCCTATTGGTTTTGGTACGTGTTATTACCAATTGTTGTTCCGGTACATGCTATTAATGTTGTAATGTTAAAACAAAGCATGTATAAATGTGTACATATGTAGGTATCATCCAAACAGGTAGTGCAAAGTACAAAGTGCAAAGTAGCCAAAAGTGCAGCTATGGCACTAAGGTACGATAAACTCTTTTAAACACCAACTGATATGTTTATGTTATATGTATGAGGTCACAGAGCAGTGATGTCAGCACAGCACCAACTTAAGTAGAGTGAAGTACTACTACAGTTTATATTCAGATTTTACCAAGCTGACAGGTCGGCTAATGAGATGTCTTTCTTTTTAGAACGGTTCACGATTGGGTGCTATTACACATCTGAGTGACACATCTGAAAAGGCATAGAATCATTATTTAGAAGCTATTGTTTTATTCTCTGTACAATGAACCATGCAGCTTGTTGTTCCGGTATAAGTGCTATTACTTTAAATTTGAATTCAAAAGGTTTTATTTGTCACATATTCATGCAGGATGTGCAGTGAAATGTTTGAGAGACATCTCTCTATTTCTGTGCTTAAATACATACTGGTATACTTGTTGTTGTTTCGATACATGATATTGTTCAGAGATGCTGTGTTTCTGCGGCTCGATAACAACTTTGTCAAAGCGCGGACAGACATGTTGTTAGCATACAGACACACGGGACCGCATGTAAAGAAGGGATCCAGGGACGCTCGTCACAACAGCCAGGCTAATAGGAGTGTTTATTCAGCTTTGTTTTAAGGAGAGGTCATGTGACCAGGGGATAGTAATTATAGCACACCCTTAATTACATTAGTAACCTCCTGTCTTTTCATATTATCTCCGACGCACAAAAAACACACAGACAGAGATTTGATTATGTTAATAAGCAGCGTTTTATACATGGTAATGGAGGCCCCAGTTCAAAGCCATTAGTGCTGCGAGGAACATCCGTCTGAGTGTGGGAGCTCTCGAACGCAGCCCGGCTCAGAGTGCACATTGTTTAATGGTATTGATCAACGCTCTGCTGGGCTCTGAGGCTGGCACTCATTACTTCATCTTATTCATGCTGTCTTGGGTAACGATTCCCCCGCACTGCAATTACTGTCACGGCCTTCCACAGAACCACCACCAGATAGAAGAGATGCAGAGAAATGAATTCACGCAACAAAACCCAGAAGTCATGCATCGCTGGAAAAACTGCCA
>NC_140287.1:11324328-11341828 GCF_964030765.1 Micromesistius poutassou
ACAAACACACACACACACACACACACACACCTCACCGTTCACAGCCAGTGGACAAATGACACCCAGGGGATTTGGGTGCATGCAATTAAGATCAGGATCAATGACAAGTCAATCATGAGGCCCTGTTCCCCTCTCCTTCCCCCTGCTCAGCAATTCCTCTCCTTCCCCCTGCTCAGCAATTATTCCCCAGCTGCTGGGGTCTGCCCTGGACCACTGGAGGAGCCATTACATACTCTCTCTTTTCCTTTCTTCCTCCCTTCACTCCCTACTTCAGTTCCTTCCTTCCTCCATTCACTCCCTACTTCCTACCAGCATTCCTTTCCTTCCTTCCTTCCTTTCTCCTTTTTAACACCATGTTTTCTAACTCCTTCTGCCCCTCCCAATCATCTAAAAGCAATAGCTTTTCTCTGTCTTTTAACCCCCTCCTCCTCCTCCTCCTCCTGCCCTCCTCCTCCTCCTTCCCTCCTCTCCTCCTCCTCCTCCTCCTACCCTCCCCTTCTCTTCCTCCCCTTCTCCTCCTCCTCCCCTCCACCTCCTCCCCCTCCGCCTCCCACCCGTCTCCTCGGTGACGCTGCGTTCTGCTCCCACGAGGGACATTGATGGTCTGCTCTCAGACAGTGAAGTGAGTCAGTGATGGTCCGCTCCCACTCAGTCAGGAGGTACAGTGATGGGGGCGTGGCCATTAGTGCCCCCCCCCCCCCCCCCCAGTGGGGGTGGGGGCGGGGGCGGCGCGGCCCGGGACGGGGGGCAAAAACTCGGACACAAAGTCACGGTTTTAATCAGTGCAGCCTTTCTGTGGGAGGCGCGTTCCTCTCCTCATCAGCGGCTGCACCTGGGTTTGTCTCCTTATTTGCGTGTTTCAGCTGAATTCCGCGGCGAGCCGTGTGCTGCTGAGCTGCAGACGGTGATGAATAGTTGTCCGCGGTGAAGAGAGGCATGTGATTCCTGCCATCATCGGCCATAATAGAACAGCAGACAGGAAGACAAACAGGCGGGCAGGCAGACAGGCAGGACAGCGCTATCTGGGACCAGATAAAGGAAGCAGGTGTGAAAGGAAATTAATGTAAATCCATCAATCTTCAATTAGAGCCCAGCGCTCCCCCCCCCCCCCCCCCCACCCCCCCACCACAAAGAAGAGCACCGTCTCACCAACCAATAGGAGCACTCTGTGGTTCACATCCAAGCCCGCCCACTTCACCATCCTCGTCTTGCCAAAAATGGATCCGCCATAATAACACCCAACAACCCGTACTGTCGCACACACACACACTGAAAGAACAAGCACACACACAGAGATGCTCTGACACACACACACATACACACGCACACGCACACACACACACACACACACACACACACACACACACACAACAATAAAACAAAAGCTTATGCATTGGAGCTGTATAACACCATTAAAGAAAGAAAGAGAGAGAGAGAGAGCGAGAGAGAGAGAGAGAGAGAGAGAGAGAGAGAGAGAGAGAGAGAGAGAGCGAGAGAGAGAGAGAGAGAGAGAGAGAGAGAGAGAGAGAGAGAGAGAGAGAGAGAGAGCTACTAGGCAGAGAGATGTTCAGTAGGTGCAGGTGCAGCGTGCTACATTGTGAGCAGCAGCAGCAGCAGCTAGCGTAGCTGCTATCCATTAGCAGCCCAGTGTGGGGCCGGTGATGCTGAACCTGGAGGCCAGAGGCTCCGTGGGCCGGGGGAGGAACGGCAGTTTAACCTCATTTGGTTCTAATTGCAAAGACAGAAAGTCCACCTGCCACATAGCATAGGGCTGCATCCCTCCCCCCCCCACCGGTCCCTCCCCTGCCCCTCCCCCGTCTCTCCCTACAGGGCGGGGAGGAAAGGAAGACACTGCAGAGAGAGTCAACCGGACGCAGAGAGAAACAGATTACCATGAAGTAGACAGGAAAGGATAACAGGTGTTGTTATGGTGGGGCCGTGTGGAGACTGAGACCCCTCCAGGTGGTCTTTGTGTTTCAGCGCGGCGACGTTCACGTGCCTCATGGCGGGGGGACCCCCACCAGGAGGTCTTTGTCCCTGAGCACGAGAACCTTCACGTTCCTCCCCGACGAGACCCTATCTGATGATGTCACATGCTGTTTATTAGATGCATATTCTGCATTCAGACTGATCCAAATATTTGTAATATCTCCCCTGAGGGTAAATATTTGAACGGCTCGGAGCAGGCCATATACACCAGATAAGACGGAGCAGCTCTGGAGGTTTTAACATTTCAGATGATTGTTATCATGTCACTTTCTCAGTGGGTCTAGAACGTTATGCACAATATCTGCTCCACCTTCAGCAGTGTTCTGCGCTGGCGGCCCTGGAATACGCTGGTTCTCCATCAGAGTCTGCGATGCTAAACATGCTATGCGATGCCAAACATCCCCGCTGTGGGAGCCCAACTTTCTAAAGTCTGAGTTTTGTTCATGAGAATCATCTTTATTGTCGTATTATTGAACTAATTATTCAAAAAAAAAAAGTAAAATAACATTTAGAATGTTTAAGGTTTTCTTAGAGCCCCACTGTGAGGCTCTCAGGGGCCATGCGGCCCCTATCAGCTGACCAGCTCCCCCGCTGCTGCTAATGGCACGCTGTGTAAAGGGTTGTGTAGAGCACATACACACACGCACACGCACACACACACACACACACACACACACACACACACACACACACACACACACCCTCCCCCTAACAAGGACCGGATTGTCCTGTTAATGTGTTACTTCCTGTTCAGAAGTTGCCGGAATGGATCCCCTCCAGTCAGGTCCATAATCCCAGGCTGCTCTGTATCAACTCCCCCCCCCCCCCCCCCCACCAACCCTCCCCCACTAACCCCTCCTCCACTTACCCCTCCTCTGCACACACACACACACACACACACACACACACACACAGCCCGTGTCGGAGGAGATTGATTTCAATTAAGCAAGTTACACCGGAACCCGGTTTAAAAGCCTGGAAGACTACTAGAGAGGACTGGATAGACCACTAGAGGTCATATAGTCTGTAAACAATGACGTCAGATGACATCAGACTGTAAAGATGACTTCAGACTGTTAAAGATGACTTCAGACTGTTAAAGATGACCGACTGTTAATGACGACATCAGACTGTTAACGATGACCTTAGACTGTTAATGATGACCTTAGACTGTTAACGATGACCTTAGACTGTTAACGATGACATCAGACTGTTAATGATGACCTTAAACTGTTAACGATGACATCAGACTGTTAACGATGACCTTAGACTGTTAATGATGACCTTAGACTGTTAACGATGACCTTAGACTGTTAACGATGACATCAGACTGTTAATGATGACCTTAAACTGTTAATGATGACCTTAGACTGTTAACGATGACCTCAGACTGTTTATGATGACCTCAGGCTGTTAGCGATGACATCCGACTGTTAACGACGACATCCGACTGTTAACGATGACATCCGACTGTTAACGATGACATCAGACTGTTAACGACGACATCCGACTGTTAACGACGACATCCGACTGTTAACGATGACATCAGACTGTTAACGACGACATCCGACTGTTAACGATGACATCCGACTGTTAACGATGACATCCGACTGTTAACGATGACATCCGACTGTTAACGACGACATCCGACTGTTAACGATGACATCAGACTGTTAACGACGACATCCGACTGTTAACGACGACATCCGACTGTTAACGATGACATCAAACTGTTAACGATGACATCCGACGGTTAGCGATGACCTCAGGCTGGTGGTGTGGTGCTGTAGTAGTAAACATTTGTTACTATGAGATTAGCTTTGGGTGGTGCCATCATTAGTGTGTGTTATACACAGACTTCCCCTTATTGGATGCTGAACTTCTCTGCGTTGGAGATGTGACGGTGGTACTGCAGTGGGGGTCTCAGGCTACAGGGGACGGGGACTTTGTCGACACAGTATATTCTCCCAGCTTACTCCCCCGTCTCCCCCCGCCTCCTCCCACTGTTCAGGATTTACACAGTGTGCAACTTTGATCTGGAGGTATTAAAGTCAATGGTGTCCCACCAGGGTGGGGAGCCGAGCCGGGCTTATGGGGTTTAATGCCCTGCTAGACATGCAGAGAGCTATCTGAGAGCCACCGAGAGAGAGAGAGAGAGAGAGAGAGAGAGAGAGAGAGAGAGAGAGAGAGAGAGAGAGAGGAAGAAAGAGAGAGCGTGAGAGGGAGAGAGAGAGACAGAAGAAGGAGAAGGAAAGAGGCTATTTCGCCGTTTGTGAGCAGCGGGTCAGCTCGTTGGCGGAGGAAGTGCTGCGTTGCCATGGCAAAATGCCTTTAACCCCCCCTGGAGCCTCTGGCCCGGGGCGGCGGCGGTGGCGAGTGTTGTTGAAGAAGCAGCAGAGATCAGGGCCTTCATCAGTCATTGATGCTGCTAGGAACACAGCCCAGGGCCACAAACACACACACGCACGCACAGACACACACACACACACGCACACACACACACACACACACACACACACACAGGTAGAGCGGGTTGGCTGGCTGCTTACTGCTCCCGGTGAGCAGTCAGCAGGGGTTGAGACCGCCGTTGGTGTGTGAATGTGTGCATGAACGGGTGAATGTTAGGCAATGATGTAAAGCACTTTGAGTGGCCACTGGCTGGCGGACATGCACACAAGCAAACACTCACACACACACACGCGTAAACACACACACAAAGCACAATTGTGTACATGCATAAAAACATCACCTTATCCATCAAACACATCCATCACACACACACACACACACACACACAAACACAGAGGCAAACACACACACAAACAAAAGTTTGGGCGGTCTTCTGCTCCACGTCAGGCGTCGTGGCTACCGTCAGCACAGTCTTTTTATACCAGGAGTATGTTGATGGCTGTCAGAGCCTGTTTAAAACTAGTAAATAACCATTAAGTTCCTCTGCTCTGTCGCGGGCCCAGAGTCTGTTCGCTCGCCCCAGCAGAAGTCTGGAAATCAGGAGGAAGGCGTTTTTTAACTTCTGTTGACGGAACTTCAGCCGAGCTGACCATCTGATTCACACCCTGTCTGTCCAAGGCACGCCACATATTTATTTCCAGTGAGTGATTGCATCAATTTTGTCCTGTTTTTAACTTGGTACGGGTGAAAAAAAATGAAAACACACACACACACACACACACACACACACACACAGGCTTGGCGGCTAGGGTGGCACACATTGCTGGCTGCAGGGAGCCAAAAGCACTTTATTTATGTTTGGATGGCAGCGAGCGCTGGGTTCTGCTTGGCACAGCCGGTGTGCTGTGGTCTTTGGCACCTCTCTTCTTCCCTCCTGTCCCCCTGACACACGGAACCCCCCCCCCCCACCCCCCCCCCCAGCTCCACCCGTCCCACCCCCACCCGACGCACCACCAGGCCTCCGTCGTGGTGCTGTGTGTCTTCATGTACATGTCTCCATGTGTGTGTCTGTGTGCGTGTCATTTGTCTATTCTTGTTTTGGCTTGTCGCTTTGTGTTATTTTTTCCTTTTCCTTTTGAATGACATTTTCTTTGCGTCATTTCAGTGAAACGATACTGGAAGGACTCGCTTGTTGATTCAATCTTTTCTTCGGGACATTTGTTGGTGGGTTAAAAAAACAAAACCATTGAACATGACCACTAATAGCATCCCTACGGGAAGTGAGGAGTTGGATACCAAAGAACACTTAGAGAATAAAGTTAATCTGGAGTGTATTTAAAGTCATGGGACTGCAAATCTCGAAGGAAAGGAAAACGAGTGCCTGGGCCAACAGCTAATCTGCTGCTTTAAGGCGCCGAATCTGCTACTTGAAACTTCCTTAAGACTTCACATGCGGTGCGTGACTCACCTAGCAGCCCAGCCAAGCGCAGAGTTTAATCTCCACTCTGCCCTGCTTATGGGGGAGAGAGAGGGAGAGAGAGGGGGAGAGGGAGAGAGAGAGAGTGAGAGAGGGAGGGAGAGAGAGAGGGAGGGAGAGAGAGGGAGAGAGAGGGGGATAGAGAGCGATGGAGAGGGATGGAGAGAGAGGGAGAGAGAGAGGGAGGGATGGAGGGGGTGGAGAGAGAGAGAGAGAGAGAAAAAGAGAAAGGGAGTGATGGAGAGGGAGGGAGTGAGAGGGATGGAGACAGAGGGAGAGAGGGGCAGAAGGATGGAGAGAGGGAGAGCGAGGTAGAGAGGGAGAGAGACGGATGAAGATATGGAGAGAAACGGAGGGGGAGAGAGAGAGGAAGAGAGAGCGAGAGGGATGGAGGGAGTGAGAGGGAGAGAGAAGGAGAGGGAGCATGCTGCCAGGGCATCCACTGAGCTGCCGTACCCCACTCCCCCCCCAAAAAAGACTCTGAAAGTTACAAGGTCGGCACCACATCTGCTGCTGGCAGCACCTAAAGTAAGCAAACATCCTCCAGGACGGCACCTCCTCCACCTCCACCACCTCCTCCAACTACACCACGTCTAACTCCTCCTCCACCACCCCCACCTCCTCCTCCACCTCCGTCTCCTCCACCACCTCCACCACCTCCACCTCGACCACCTCCGACTCCTGCACCACCTCCACCTCCTCCAGCACCTCCACCACCCCGCAATACGGCCGTCTACCCCCACACACTTAGAGCCTGGCTGACCCCCACTCCGGTGTATAAATATATCACTTATATCTCCTATATTTATAAACCCGGAGCACACGCACCCGCTGCCTTAAAAGGAGAAGGCCCCCACTTTCCTCTGGTCCCCTCCTCCGTCTGAGGTGCCTTGAGCCTGCAGACACTCAGCTGCTCCATGGTCCCCTCAGCTCTGGGCCCTTCAGCCAGGAGCCCTTCCATGGTCCCTTGGAACCCTCAGGAGCACCTCCATGGTCAGGATCGGAGGAGCCGGGGGGGACAGAGGCCCCAGTTGTCAGGGCCGTACAGACACAGCCGGCCGCTCACCAGATAACCGCTGATAACCAGGGCTAATTCTGGTCAGGGAGAGAGAGAGAGAGATGGATAGAGGGAGAGAGAGAGAGAGAGAGAGAGAGAGAGAGAGAGAGAGAGAGAGAGAGAGAGAGAGATGGCTAGAGGGAGAGAGACATGGAGAGTATTAAGCGAATAAGGATTGCCAGCAGCTGGATCTCTGTTTGTCTGGTCGTCTGTCTGTCAGTCAGTTGCGTTCCCTGTCCGGGGACTGCTGATGCTCTCACTACAGCGTCGACTACACACCCGACCATTTGGGCGTTGTGCGCAACATTTTTTTTAACTCACGCATATTTGAAATAGTGACTGATTAGACGTGGAGAACAAAATGGCCTAACAGCATAACATTGTTTTATCTGGATGGCTACAGAACCCTTCTCTGTTCAGGCTGTCAGCTGCTCTCTCTCTCTCCCTGCCAGCTCCACATCTCGCTGACACCTGCACAACACATTGGCCATCCATTCCAGTCGATCTGAGAAACGCACACACACACACACGCACGCACGCACGCACACACACACACACGCAGGCACGCACACACACACACACACACACACACACAGACACACAGACACACACACACACACTCAGGTCCACGTCGCTGAAACCAGCGCAGCAGGAGCTGCTGCAGTAGAACCTTCAGAGAGCGGAGCACATGACCTGTCTCCACCAGATTACAGATTAGGGCTCAGCGTGAGAACGGGGTCCCGGGTCAGCTGGTTCTGACAGACCCGGGCCTGCAGAGACTCTACCCAGACGCCCTCCTGGCCCAGAGAGGAAAGAGATGTTTTGTGCTGCTGTCCATGTGGATATATGCTGTGTGTGTGTGTGTGTGTGTGTGTGTGTGTGTGTGTATGTGTGTGAGTTTGTGTGCATTTGCCTGTTATCGCGTATGCACACAGGTGTGTGTGTGTGTGTGTGTGTGTGGGGGAGAGCGCGTGTGTGTGTACGTGTGTGTGTATAAGTGTGTTTTTGTGTGTCGGTGTGTATGTATACGTGTGTGTGTGTGTGTGTGTGTGTGTGTGTGTGTGTGTGTGTGCAGCCTTGCTCCCGGAAGAGGAGCAGTGGCTCAGTGCTGTGAGGACACTGCTGGGTAATGTCTGTGTCACCGCTGTGGCCGCGCAGCCGAGACACACAGCAGACACATTCTTGGCCACGGCCGAACACAGTCACCGGCCCCACTGCTGCACTCACGAGCTCTCTCCTTCTCTCCCTTACTCCCTCTGTCTCCATCTTTGTCTTGGTCTCTGTATCTCTCTGTCTCTCTCTGTCTCTCTCACTCCCTCTGTCTCTATCTCTGTGTTGGTCTCTGTATCTCTCTGTCTCTCTCTGTCTCTCTCACTCCCTCTGTCTCTATCTCTGTCTTGGTCTCTGTATCTCTCTGTCTCTCTCTCTCCCTCTTTCCCTCTGTCTCTGTCTCTGTCTTTGTCTCTCTCTCTCTCATTTGCTCCCTTGCTTTTTCTTTCCCACACACACACACACACACACACACACACACAGACATTAAGACGCATGTGCATGCACACATGGACACACACACTTACACACACACGCACGCGCACACACACACACACACACACACACACACACACACACACACACACAACACACTCACAGAATGGGTAATTTCACAATTAAATAAAAAAGAAAAGCAAATATTTGTAAAATGATCATTCCCATTATCCAAATTGGAACACTATTTACCCTCAACTTCTCCAACTACGTTTTATTAGTTTAACGTATTATAATTCAAAGCCACATGTTAAGATCAATATTACATCTGAGTAATGAGTCAGGTTGAACAACCGTCCGGTCTGGTGGTCCACGAGTGTCCAGCCTCTCCTCTCCTCTCCTCTCCTTGCCCGTCCTCTCCTCCCCTCTCCCCTCCTCTCCTCTTCTCTCCTCTCATCGCTCCTCCTCTCCTCTCCCCTCCTCTCCTTTCCTCTCCTCTCCTCTCCCCTCCTCTCCTCTCCTCTCCTCTCCTCTCCTCGTCCCTCCTCTCCTCTCCCCTCCTCTCCTCTCCTCTCCTCTCCTCTCCTCGCCCCTCCCCTCCCCTCCTCTCCTCTCCTCTCCTCTCCTCTCCTCTCCTCTCCTCTCCCCTCCGCTCCTCTCCTCTCCTCTTCTCTCCTCTCCTCTCTGCTCTCCTCTCCTCTCCTCTCCTCTCCTCTCCTCTCCTCTCCTGTCCTGTCCTGTCCTGTCCTCTCCTCTCCTCTCCGCTCTCCTCTGGAACTGAAACGAAGCTAACCAGCTCCCCCTTCTGAACACTCTGCCTTCAGCAGGGCGGTTCAGTGAGGAAACAGAAGATCTACTGAATCCTCTCCACCAGCCCAGATCAGGCCGTTTGTCACAGATAGATGGATAAACAGAAAGAGTTTGATTCGTTGATTTTGTGATTATTTGGGATTCCTCTCTGGAATGGACAGGAGTTTATGGAGCTAGTTCTGTTTAAATGATGATATCCAGGCTGTGTTGTTCCACAGGAAACAAGAGCTCAGATTCAAATTATGTGGATTAGCAATCGTATAACTCTGCTTTAATACTTTAATACTTGAATAATGCGTATAAAGAAACATGTACAATTCTTGTCAAATAGGAACAATGAAGATCATCCGTTCAGATGTCAACAAAATAAGCCCCAAAATGCTTAGTACTTTAAACTCCAGTAAAACGTACGTACATACACAACGTCTAAAGACGGCTCTAAAAATAGGAAGGCTTGTTGGCTCTAAATCACACGTTCCAGATGACGTTCTGTATTCTGCTTAGTGGGTTGTTCTTATGCATCACTACAAAACAACTGTTTTAACACAGTGTCGTATATATATATAACTGATCACATCCTGGATACATGAGCCCACACACACACATCTCGTGTCTCACAGTGGGTCTCTCCTCAGGCTCTTGTTTGCTGGTTCATTTCCTATTGTGTGGGCGTCAAGGCAACAAGCCCCAGAGAAAAACAACACCAGCGTCTTTTAACATTATTGCTCATGGGCAGACTGACGAGAAGTATCATGAGGCCTATATAATGTATAATATATACTGTATATCATATATATAATATACTGTCAGAATCCTGCTCCCTACTTTTGGTATTTCAGCATTCAACTTCAGTTTTGCATTATGATTGTTTTTTTTTATCCTTCTGCAATCTCCTCACAGACACACAGACAGAGACACACAGACACACAGACACACACACACACACACACACACACACACACACACAGCTAGGTTTTACTGAGACTTTTCGGCAGCAGCTGTAGAGGTCAAAGAGGAGACGGGTGACTGGAGGGGGCGGGGGGGGGGGGGGGGGGTGTGATAGTGGGGGCTGGTGTGGGTGCAGCGCGCGTGTGTGTGTGTGTGTGTGTGTGTGTGTGTGTGTGTGTGTGTGTTTGTGTGTGGGTGCAGTGCGTGTGTGTGTGCGTGCGCGTGTGTGTGTGTGTGTGTGAGTGTGTGTAGATGTGGTCTGACGGTCAGGTGCGCTGCCACCACCAGTGATCATTAGGGTTACAGCTGCCCAGGCCAGATTGTGGCTCTTTCTGCACCAGGCGAGATGTTTCTATGCCCAGGGAGAGTAGTGAGCATCTGCCTGTCGTCTCCCCCCTCCCTGCAGACAGAGACCTCCTACCGGTCTGTCCAACTCAAGCCCAACTGGTAACAAGGTCACCCAACTCTCTCACTTTCTGCTCGTGTATACTCTTGTCACTCGCATGCGCACGCACACTACACACCACACACTACACAGCCCCCGCACCGCACACAACACACACACAGCACACTGGTCACTACGCATTACACACTACACCACAGAGCACCGCACACACTGCCAACCGCACACCACACACTACACAATGCACACTGCACATTGCACACCACACACTACACAATGCACTGCGCCTCTGTAGTGCGGATTCTTATCGCTCGCTGTCTCTTTGTCTGTTTCTGTATTTCTCTTTATCTCTCTCCCTCTCTCTTTCTGAACCTCTCAGTCTGTATCTGACACTGTCTCTCTCTTTCTATCCCTCTCTCCCTTTCTCTCACACTGAATCTCCTTCCGTCTCTCTCTCTCTCTCTCTCTCTCTCTCTCTCTCTCTCTCTCTCTCTCTCTCTCTCTCTCTCCCTCTCCTTTATTCTCTTTCCTTCTTACTCTTAAAAAAACTTCATGTTCCAGTCTAATTTCCAACTGGAGCAGAGAGTGTTTCATATATTTCCTTCTCTGGAGACGTGATAAACTTTGTGCGCAGCGTTATCGGTTAGCTATGTTAATTACATAGCTTGATGCTCACTGATAAGTGGACACTTTCATCATGGCAAACTAATTGGCTCAGAGCACTTCAGCCTCCTATTTCCAATAGCTCCTCGCCGTCGTTTATTCTTTTCATCTGATCAAACCAGGGCAAAATTATAATTATGCGTGAAGCTCCGAGGGACATTTTGAGTTTGGATAATGTGTTCATCCCAGAGCCCAAATGAAGCGAGGCGAGCAGTGAGGATTGTGTTCTTATTAATGATTCAGACATGTAGGATATAAGGACTTATTATTTGGGGGTTTCTATGAATAGACCTCAGTGATATGAGGATGGACGACGTATGAGACATCACACATACATAATTGCAGAAGACTTCGGCCTTTCCACTGTGGCTATACTTCAGCTAAAGGTTCACAACGTTTACATTGGGCATAATGATGGCTGTTTTTAAGACTTATTATATTCAAAATAAGATTTGATATCCTGCTACTATTTCTTCTATTTCTGAAACATTTCATCACATTTGTTTTATGTTATGCACGATGGGAGAAAGAGATGGAGGAACATGGATATGAATTCTTACTTACATTGAGACTTGAACAACATCGTATTAGAAAACAGAAATCACGTGGCTTCTATTGTTGCAGCCGGAGTAAAGGAAAGGCTGAGGCGCATAGACTGTCCTTCACAGGGAAACAGAAGGATGATATTCAGCATCCACAGAAACCCATTATCCTCCTTCCATTCATATATGTTTCTTTTGAAATCCTAATGTACGACATGTAACGACGGATCTCGTCCCTCTGGGTTAGAAGGCGCTAGAAGCTTTGAATCGTGTCACCGCTCCAGCTGCATTCAGCTGTCAGGCTGAAGAGACGGACCGCTCGGCACCGAGGGGGCCTGAGACGGAACAGGTGTGTGACACCAACTTTCTGCCTCACAGATGGAGACAATGCAGCCCACGGTCGAGAGCGCCGCACCTGGGCCATTGTTTAATCACACAAAATGGCTTTTAAGTGCAAATTTCCGCTCGGTCCTAAAAGGAGAGATGGCCTCTGCACTTGCATTACTCATCTGAACCAACATGTGTTGTGCTGCTCATTTGCATAATGGGGCGTAATGGAAATGAGGGGCCAGCTTTGTGAAGCCAAGACAAAAAGAAGAAAGAACAGCGGAGAGATGGGCTGATGTCCCCCCGCTCCCCCATACATCTGCACACTACAAAGGTGTGATGTCTTGAGATTCAATGGACCACTTCCACAGCATCCTTTAGGGCGAGATGGGGGTCCCTACTCAGAGACACAAATGATGAGCGTTTTATAAAATGGTCATGTAAGCACTCTCAAGTATTGACAGTGGCACACTCACAATACATTTTACATCTTATATTTTTTACAATGCTATTTGCAGTGTTATTTATTTGTAATGTATATATTTTTTACAGGCTACTTATATTTCATGTATTTCATATGTTCACATTTTCACGTTTATTTCATTGTTTTTTCAAACTGTGTTAAAGATAATCAGCAATGTGTGTAAATGAATAATTAACAATAATTCTCTCAGCTCTTTCCGTGTCAGCCGCTTGCAGACGGGTTTCTCTGACGTTGCATCACATGTTTTCACCAGTCACTCTCTCAAGGACTGGGTGAGAGCGAGCATCAAGCATAGAATCACAGGGTTGCACCTGCTGCAAAAAAAAAAAAGTATGATTCGGATAATGTTGGCCTCGGCGCTGCGTGCTAGCTATAGAGACGTGTGTGCTCTCACCTCTGGTTGCCTCGCACATCACAGGAGCAAAGAAACCACATCCGTGAACCAACAACCATCTCAGAACCATGAGAAGAGGACCTCCAGGCTAAGAGGTACTGTCCCAGAACAGGACCTGGTCCGTCCTCCAAGGCTCAGCGCTACTGTCTGAGAACCATCAGAGCAGGACCCTGTAGAAGTCCTGGAAACATGATCCACACCAAGCTCGTCCACATCGTCAACAACAGCTGCTGGGCCACAACTAGAAGGAGTTTGCACTGAGAACTGCAGCTGCGTCGGCTGCGGCTCCATCTCCATTGTTTCACAACCACCACCACCTCCTCCTCCTCCTCCTCCTCATTACGTAGGGCTGGTGGGCCTGCCCTGCTGTGCGTCGTCCCGTACAGTGGTGCACATAAAACAGCAATGTGTGGCTGCCCCCGCACACAGCACACATGCACACTCTGAGTCATAGCGCTCCTTTCCGTTCGCTGCCACTGCAGACAGTAGTCATAATACTCTGGAAGCTCCGACCTGCAGAGTGCCTTGCGGTGGATCGCTGCACCGTAGGTTGTCGTTGGTGTGGTAACGGAGACTTTTAAAGCTTGCATTGTGACGCCATCTGTAGACATATCTCGGTCTGTCTGCTCAATAGTTTGAGTGTGCCAGGAAACGACGGCAAATGCATGTTCTGTGAATTATTTTTATTGCTGCAGTAATGCACCTCACCCTCAAATGTAAGAAAGTAAGAGTAATCCCTTTGAGCTGAACAACAGAGAGGGTTGTTTGTGAAACGTCCTAACAGAAGCTGTTGATTATTCGTTTGACTGGATAAACACCGTTCCGCGTGATTCGCCAGTTAGATCTCTCCCAATAAGCTGTTGCTAAGCTCCTCTCTGTTTCTTACTCTCTCTCTCTTCCGAAGCGGCACTGGGGCGCCCGGGTATTTACTTTAGTTTAATCTACATGAGCTTTCTACACCCAGAAACACGTCGGCATAAAACCTTACATGGACAAACAAGCGAGCACCAGAACCTCGCTGCCTTGTTCGCCGCGAAGGTAGATTATCTGAGAATGTGCGGGAAATTTCTCCAGGGATGTTTTGGCGCAGAGTAATAAAACTCAGAGAGTGTTGCCTTTGCCAAGCGGAGACATCTGGTCACCTTATCACAGATAAGTGGGGGCTAGTCCTGGCATCTGCTAGAATTAATCCATTTTGCAAACACAGTTATCCTAATCTCCTAAATATGTCGTTCCACGACTGTAACAAACCAGTGGGAGGAATTAACTCTTTCTTCCATCAATTTCAAAAGGACATCAATCACGGCGTCTCCGTCGCCATGGCGATCGCACAGCATCACCCGCTCACAGGAGGGAAGGAGGGAAGAAAGAGGGAAGTTCAGGAAGTGGCTGTCGCGAGCCGCACCTGGCGGGCTTCTGTCCGCGGCCGCGGCCCTGAAGCAAACCACCTCGCATCCCGGGATGAATATTCATGCGGGCGGATTTCTCTTTTGTTGCCTGCCTAGTCAGCAGTCACAGAACACATGGCGAGGGGTTGGCAGCACCCAGCCTAGGTAGAGCGAGAGGGAGGAAGGGAGGAAGGGAGGGAGAGAGGGAGAGAGCGAGAGGGAGAGAGAGGGGGCAGTGGCAGTGGAACCAGGACCTGTGAGGCTGACTGACATTTCCATCTGTGGCGAGGCCTGGTAATTATCGGGGAGAGGAGCGCCTGCAGCAGCCAGCCATCTGCTAGGGGAGAGATGGCTCAATGAGGTATGAGCGGTGTGGTGCGCGCCGTACTCTCCAGCACCGGGCCACCGACATGAGGGCTCGCATCTGCTGCCGGGGAGCCGCCCGACGCAGCCCGCCTCGCCTGGCCCAGAGCGAGGGAGAGAGACGGAGAGGGGAGAGAGACGGAGGGGGGGGGGGGGGCTGACAGGAGGGAGCAGAGTAGCCAAGAGCCCCCCCCCCCCCTTGCACTCTCCCCTCGTCACCACCCTACTTCTGTCTAAACCCTGCCGACCCCACCACCAGCACCAACCAGCACCAACACCATCAACACCACCATCACCAGCACCACCGCCACCGCCTCCTTGCACTATCATCGGGTGGTGTTTTGGTGGCAGGAATGGTGAGGCTGGCCTGGACCAAAGTCCCACTTACTTACTTCCATACCCACACGGGGTGCCGCTGGGGGTGATGGGTTGGTGGGGTTGGTGGTGGCGGCGATGGTGGTGGGGGTGGCGGTGGTGCTAGTGGGGGTGATAGTGGCGGTGGTGGCAGTGGTGCTGCTGGTGGTGCTGGGCTCGTGGCACAGGAAACATTCATGATATGTGTGTGCACAACTTGATCGTTTTGTGTGTGAGTTTGTGTGTTTTTGTGAGGTTGTATTTTTGTGTCTTTTTGTGTTCCTGTGTGAGTATGTGTTTACGTGTCTGTCTGTCTGCGAGTGTGTCTGTCCTGAAACACGTATGCGATCTAATCCCGTTAAATGGCGTGTGTGCGTGCGTTTCCTTGTGTCGAAGGACTGGAGGCGCGCGCCTCTGACTCATTCATGAGGCACGCGCCAGTGAGTCATGTATTGGGGAGGCTCCATGCGGCCTCCACACACACCTCGGGCTCCCTGTGGAGAAGCCATGCTCCTTGCATCGTGTGTGTGTGTGTGTGTATGCGTGTGTTTGTGTTTGTTCATCACCTTTATTTTTGTATGTCTCAATTTAACAATAGTAATGCATAGATGCATATGCACACACACACACGTACACGTACACACACACACACACACACACACACACACACAAACATGTACACACACACTCACACAGAGCATGGCTTCTCCACAGGGAGTCGAAACCCTGTAGCAGAGAGCCAAGATGGTTAAGTGCAGCATGCTACCCATAAAGACATCTGCCTGTGTGTGTGTGTGTGCGTGTTTCTGCTCGCATGCTTGCATGACCTCCTTCCCATGTGACTTTGACGCTCCTGGATAACTATTTCATTGTCCTTAAAATCCAACCATTGACATGACACCATTGGCAGGTTAACATTCCTCTTTAATAAATAGTCATTAGCAGAGGTCTAATGTGGCTAATATAGTTTAATGGCTAGGGGTTGTTTATCTGTGACATTTTCATTTGCATGTATTGCGTCTCCTTGTCTTTGTGTTGAGTCCTGAGTTGTGAGTTGTGAGAGAGCAGAGCGAAGAGCGCATCGCCGTCAGTTGAGGGAGAGAGATTTTAAAAATAGAGACGGAGAGAGAGATAAAAAAACCTGCACGCGTAAAGAGCGTAACGAGAGGAAAAAAAAAACAGGAGGATGAGGGATGGGAACGTTGGTAAGAGATAAAAGAATGTGCGTGCTGTGCACATCTCTTTGCTGGATTCCGTCTGACTGTTTGGACAGATTGGTAGAATTCAAAATGCAGCAGTGGCTTCTGATGTGGCGATCTGCCTTTGATCCCGCCCCAGCGCTTGTGTTTTTGTTTTTTTCTCTGCCCCAAACGTGTGCGTGTGTTTGTGTGTGTGTGTGTGTGTGTGTGTGCATGTGTCTTCAACGACGTCAAATTCAATTCGATCAACGCACCGGTGGCACCGATGTGTTACAAAACTATTCGCCGCTCCGCTCACCTGCAGCCACACGATCAACCACATCACAGCCACACGGCGTCTATTGTCACCGCCGTGTCCTGTCCCCCCCCCGTCCCCCCCCCCCGTCCCCCCCCCCCCGTGTAGAAAGACAAACAAACACACTCATCAACGCACACTTCAGCGGCGTCAACCTGCGAAACTCGACAACTCCGGGGCGCGTCTGGATGATCAAACGGCCGCCCGGGCTGCGTAAAAAGCGCACCCATCTGAACGACCAGAAACGCGCGCACACTCCGTCTCCGCGGCAACCACAGCTGTCATATACCAACAAAAAGAAAGTCTTTGATAAGGAAAATGTCCATCCCTCCCATCCCTCCACCAGCCCCCCCCTCCTCCTCCCCCCTCCTCCTCCATCCCTGTGTTTGTGTTTTTTTTATTTATTTTTTACAGATGTCGCAGCACTCTGAGAAATTTGCGACGCGTCAACAGCGCGTATTCCTCATTGAGCCGCATTAACTCTGAGCCATGTGTCGAACAAACGGAGGCCATTCTGGAGCCCTTAATGACAAGGCTGCTCCCCGCCTCCCCCTCCTCCTCCCCATCCCTCTCGCTCTTATCAAATTGCTCTCTAAATGAAGTACAGCTGTGTGGACCAGGTGCTGCCACCGCCGCCCCCCCCCCCCCCCCCCCCCCCCCACCCTCCATCCCCACCCGCTTTTTTCTGCAGAAAGAACAGGAAATTATGAAACCCCCCCCCCCCCCCTAAATCCTTCACAAATGCGGCACGCAAAGCAAAGGATTGATGCGCGGCTGGCCGGGTCTCTGGGCTCGTCTACGTGTCCTATCTGATGACGTGTGTTTGTTGATCCTCGTTCACTCATGTTCCTTATCTCACACCCAGCGCGGGCCGCGATGGGAGATCCAGGGTCACTGAATGGAACAAATGTGT
>NC_140287.1:11346828-11349553 GCF_964030765.1 Micromesistius poutassou
CTGTCTGTCCACCTGTCCGTCTGTCTGTCTGTCTTTCTGTAGCTCTTGGAGAGGAAGAGGAGGAATGGAACGAGGAGGAGGAAGTAGGAAGAGGAAGGAGAAGGAGGAGGAGGAGGAGGAGGAAGGGGAGGAGGAAGAGGACGAGGGGGATAGGGAGGAGGGGGAGGGAGAGGAGGGAGGAGGAGGAAGAGAAGGAGGAAGAGGAGGAGGAGGAGGAAGAAGAAGGAAGAGGAAGGAGTAGGAGGAAGAGGAGGAGGAGTAGGAGGCGCAGTGGGCTCCGCTCTGCTCCTCAGGCCTGTCCTCCTTGTGCACACAACACAGATGGTTATTATGGGGCTGCACATAAATTGATTATGTTGGAAATTAACTGTTGCTGTCAAAGGCAGCCGCCAACCTGTCCCAGTGTGTCCCAGTGTGTCCCTGTGCCCGTTGATGCATAGGATCCAGCTGATGGGCCAGATGTTTGCACAGCGTGCCACTCCTTTTAAGGTCAGCACAAAAGTGGTATGGTGGGGGGGGGGGAAGGCTCAGATCTTCCTCTCTTTGTACTTCAGGCCCCGCCACTTCCTGGCGTCTTGGCTTTTCAGGGAACTGCACTAGAAGCATTGATTTGTTTCTATTGTGAGTTTGTTGTTGTCTGTCGTCTTTCTCTAGTTTTGGCAGTCGCTTGTTTTTCTCTCAATCTTCAGACTTGAGATTTGAGTGTTGAGGATTTCTAAGATAATTGCCACAACTGAAGTGTGGTTTTGGTTTTGTGTTCTCCGTAAAAAAAAGTGGAGAACATTTACACTGTGAGCAGGTCCTGTTCACCTGTTAACCTTTACCTCACCCCGCAGTTTTCTGTTGTTTCCAGGCATGGGTTCTCCACCAAAGGAGAAAGTTTCCTCTGAGAGCCATTGCCACACAAGCCGGTAATCACAACTTCCAGTACTCACCCTACTGGGAGCCAACTGTCCGTGTAGCGGTCCACGGAGAGCATCACGCTCCTCTGACCCGTGGCCCCTCTATGGCTCTGCATGGCTCTGCTCCAGCTGCCCAGGACAGTGTTTCCTGGTGGATGATCATGCATATAGGTGACCCCCGGGGGGGCAGGAAGCAGGACGGCGAACTCAGCAGAAAGTCAGGTCCCGGGATCGCTGCTACATTGTTTTCCTGGTCTGACCTTGATTCCGGGCCCACTCCGGCATGTTTCCGTACGCATGGCAGAGTTCGGAGGGCTGCCAAAATCAGAGGCCAAACAGGGAAGAGAGGCCCCCTGTGATTCACACACACACACACACACACACACACACACACACACACAGATGTGAGCATGCGCACACACGCTTGCGCTGTTATACTGCACAGATGCACGCATAGAGATATGGACAGACACGTAAGCATTAAATACACAGATTCAGGTGTGCACACACACACACACACACACACACACACACACACACACACACACACACACACACACACACACACACACCACCGGCACCCACAGCCCTGGACCAAATCCAATCACAAAGGAAGGTGACCTTCAATGGAAAGAGTTGCGTCACTTTGAACCATACTGAACACTGTTCGAGAATAAAGGGTGAAAGTTGCAAAGCCCCTCAGAGGATGACAAAGGCAAATTTTTACGTGACTAAACCAGGTGCGAAAAGAGCTTTGGCCATTGGCCATCATATATTCCTTGTGATTACTGAAGTCTGCTTTATGAGCTAGTCAATACTTTTCGGAACATTTTCTCGGTTATCTCCGTCTGTGTGGCCACATCAACCCTGCGTTATAGAAGCTATATCCTGGCCTGCCCAACGCCCGTAACTCCAACTCATCCCGCCACATGGCTGGACAGCTGAGGGGCTGAATCGGGGAGATCTCCAGACCCGAGCAGGCAGGCATGGCGGCATGAATATGAATGACGGTAGGTGATAAACAGAGTGGGTCTCTGGGACGTGTGACTGGGTCTGTGTGACACATAGCCCTCACACCCCAGATGTAGAGGGGCGAGGGGGGGACGCCACTCAAACCATGGCACGAGGACAGCAGCCAGCAGCGGCATCGGGGGGGCTGAGAGAGAACGGCTGCAGGGAAAATGATGGAACCGGTCAAAACCGGAGGAAAAAAGGAAATGGTCACAGTCATTTCAAAGCTCCCAACGCCGTACAAATACAGCTAAACCCAGCAGTAATGGGTTTTATTTCTAGGTGCTTTGAGTGGGATTACTACAGTGCTTGGGAAGGATTCGTCAGTGGAGTTTCTCCCCCGGTTTCTTCCCATTACCTTCACACAATCAACCCCCGTTCCTTTCTTTTGAAAACCTGCTCTGGCTATTTGAAACATGAAAAGGCATCAGAACAGGAGCCGAGCACTCTCAAAGGTATAAAAAAGAAAAGAAAGCGCAGTTATTAACCATGATTTTTAAATTTTCCTTTGAGTCAGTTTATCTCCTGTTACAAAGCTTCCAGTTTTTGAATATCTTTCAATATCCAGACGGAATGAAAGGACGCGTGGAAAACAATGTTGTGGATTCTGGAGCCATGTGTGTTCATTGTTCTCTAAGTTAGATTAGAGCAGAGAAAGGATGGAGGGTTCCCGGTGATTTACACCTCGGCTAAAGAGAGGCAGAAATCTGCTTTTCTTCTCATCTGTATCAGCCTGGAACACCTTGGGCTGATAGGGCTCAGAGGTAGCTAGGACTCCACCTTCATGTGTGTGTGTGTGTGTGTGTGTGTGT
>NC_140287.1:11349753-11394753 GCF_964030765.1 Micromesistius poutassou
CCTCCGAGCGCCGTTGGAGTAGAGCACAGCTCCAACACCACACACACACAACACACACAGCCCTGAACCACACACACACACACCCTCAACCACACACCTGAACAGTGTTTCTCACCTCCCTCCCCCAGCAATGTTAATGAACGCAAGGAACAACTCAAAAGTTCACGACCGATCACACATCAGTTTCTGTCCCGACTTGCAGCACAGAGGGGGGAACACAGCTGCGGTCTCTCTGTGAATTTTTATAAAAAGATAAATCCTCCTTCCTCCTTCCCTCTTCCTCGACCCAACCTGTCCGCTGGCTGTGTCAGTCAGTCTCTATTGTCGTCAGCCCTCAGTGACACCTGTGTTTCTGCAACACGGGCTACAGGGCTATCATCAGCCTGTCAGAAGGGCTGTCTCGTTTGGCAGCGGCTTTTGGAAAGCTTCACTGTCACCAGCTGTCAAACTTTAAGTGGTCGTTTTTTTTTTTTCTAATGAAGAAAACGCCATTGATAAAAAAAAAAAAGCAAACAAAGCACAACCAAAAATGTGTGTGCGTGTGTGTTATTAGAGTTGAAAAGAGGGGGATAAGAGAGAGAGAGAGAGAGAGAGAGAGAGAGGAGAGAGAGAGAGAGAGAGAGAGAGTGAGAGTGAGAGAGTGAGAGAGCCAGGGGGAGGGAGAGAGAGAGGAAGAGAGAGAGAGAGCGCGAGAGAGAGAGAGAGAGAGAGAGAGAGAGAGAGAGAGAGTGAGAGAGCGAGCCAGGGGAGGGAGAGAGAGAGGAAGAGAGAGAGAGAGAGAGAGAGCCAGGGGAGGGAGAGAGAGAGGAAGAGAGAGAGAGGGAGGGAGAGAGAGAGAGAGAGAAAGCTAGGGGGAGGAGAGGGGTATAGAGCGAGAGGGAGAGAGAAAGAGAGAGATAGAGAGAGAGTGAGATAGCCAGGGGGGAGAGGAGAGAGAGAGAGAGAGAGAGAGAGAGAGAGCGAGAGAGAGAGAGAGAAATAGAGCGGGTTGGAGCAGTTTTAGATAACAGGTGCATGTCTGGAAGCAGTTGGTGGCGGAGGTGGTGGTGGTTGTGGAGGAGGTGTTGGTGGTGGTTGTGTTGGTTGTGGTGGAGGAGGTGGTTGTTGTTTGTCATGCCTCATGGCTGACCGGCACCAATGCCACTAATCAAACACATCAACAGCCAATCAGAAAGAAACAGAAACACTGCTAATGTTGTCTGATGACGGGTCTGCAAGCGACCCTGGGAGGTGTACCCACTTTAGTCAGTGAACCTCGCAAAAGGGAAAGGGCCTCATGAGGTTTGAGCCGTCTTTCGCTAAGCACACAGAACTGGAACATCTTTTTTACTGCCAATGAAGCGACTCCACCGGACAGACCACTGGATCTGAAACACCTCCTCAGCTTAACTCTCAGACTAGGGGAGGAGGAGGAAGCCCAGGTGAACGACCCCGGGCCAGCTCCTCTCCAGAGGAGCAGAAGTCCTGAGGGAACACGAGAGGCACCAGAAGGCTCGGCACACCTGATGAAGCTCAGAGACATTGTGGTGGAGGCCCACAGACCTGGTGGTGGAGGGTGGAGGCCCAGCAGACCTGGCGGTGGAGGCAAAGTGGTAGTGGTGGAGACATGGTGACCTGGGGGTGGAGCCCAGCAGATCTGGCGGTGGAGGCATGGTGGTGGAGGTGGAGACATGGTGACCTGGGGGTGGAGGACCAGCAGACCTGGCGGTGGAGGCACGGCGCCATGGAGGTGGAGGCCCACAGACACGGTGGTAGAGGCAGCAGACCTGGTGGTGGAGGCCCACAGACGGAGGCTCAGCGGACATGGTGGGGGAGGGTGGAGGCCAGCAGATGAGTAGCAGAAGATACTTGCCGGGTGAAAACAACCCACTGAGAGGAAGGAGTAACGATGGACGAGGGGAATGTTGAGGGTGAAATATAAAGCTTGTTACCGTTAGCCTTATTATAGGATCAAGTTATATTGTTGATATACAGTATATAGTGTTGAGCCGTCTTCGATTCGATCAACTTTTGGGTCACCGACCCTTATTGTCTGTGTCAGCCTTTATTGACTCTACACATCCTCCATAGATGTCCCCGACGTCTACAGGTCTGCCCGTAGGGCCAGAAAACAGTACATTCAAGTCAGTCATCTGTCAGATGGCTCATTATGAGCGTCCATGATTGCACTGCAAGGCAGCTGACGATAATGTCACAGCAGTGGGGCGTCGCTACGGTCCAACACCATCAACACACAGAGCTTTATGCAGAGCGACAACCTGAGACAAACGCACACCGCCACACACACACACACACACACACACACACACACACAGCGGTGCCCGTCCTTTGTTGCCGCGGACACAGGGTCAACCAGGGTCAACCAGAGTCGCGGTGAGGGCTTTCTGAGGCCCTCCGCACACACTGAGGTGTTGACAGGGCCGAGTCGTCTCGCGGGGCACACACAGAAACAACAGGGAGCTAATGGCGGCTAATAGGCGTCGCGGGGGGACGCACGGGACAAAGAGACCCTGAACGCACCACGCTGAGACCGCAGCTCAAGGACCGGGGCCCCGACCGCCGCTGTCATCTGATGTCAATCAGCGACTGATGGGCAGTGGCCCCCGGTCAGAGAGAGAGAGAGAGAGAGAGAGAGAGAGAGAGAGAGAGAGAGAGAGAGAGAGAGAGAGAGAGAGAGAGAGAGAGAGAGAGAGAGAGAGAGAGGTGACGGTGTGTTGGTACAAGCATGTATGTGAACCTGCCTATTATTAACCCCCCAAAGAGACCAGCGGGGGTCTCTTCATGTCAACCTGTGTTTATCCCACTTCTTGCCGTCAGTTGGCTGATCAGACAAGTGTCAGGATCAGCAGGGGGGCTCTCTGTGGAGAGTTTAAACTTAGTTTGGATGCTGTTGTTGTCTAATCATAGATAGATATATCACCTGCAGATAGCCTACAGTTGAATCTAAATTTTAGATTCAACTGTAGGCTATCTGCAGGTGATATATCTATATATCTCTAATGTGCTCTTTAAAACAGACAATGTTGTTCAGATGTTAATGTGTCTGATAAATAGTCAACCTCTTGCTTTGAAAAGGGTGTGACTGTCATAGGCAGTGTGTGTGCCTGTGTGTGTTAATGTGTGTGTCTGTGTCTGTGTATGTGTGTGTTCGTTAACATTACGGTGGGCTACTATTCATGGCCCTCTAGTTCCCTCTTCTGGCGGGCGGACATTTAGTATTGCCATATACATAAGGGAGTGTTGATCCTCCACGTGTGTTCTAATAAAACTCTTAATGAGTCTGCCGATGATTAACATGGATGCTGTTGTATTACCAAAACAGCAGCATGAGTCTTAGTATGATGTTCTATTGGAACCTCGTCACGAGGACCTCTGTGGCCCCTCAACATCTGCTGCCTCTACTCCGCCGGCTTCTCAGGAATACAGACGAGGGAGAACGCATCCAGCCCCACTAATTACTAACTGTACAACAATAGAAGCGTTTGGAGCAACTCAACTCAAAGATACTTATATCTCTCTCCCTCTTCGCTCAGCCATAAATGAAGACAATAAAGAGATTGTAACTTTGTGTTTTTAATATCCTGCTCTGTAAAGGGATCACGGTGTGGTTGGCTGAACACACGCTAACTCACAGACAGAGAAACACACCCAGCGATCAATCAACACATTCGACTGTGAAAGCTGAGGCCCATCTGCCAACAGATGTGCAGCCTCCAAAAACCCCTCATGTGCATATTTATGCTTGTTGGATTCTGAGAGATTGCTAAAACAACATATAAACCAGTATAGACACGTGAACATGGCGTTCGTCTGAGATCTGTCTAGAGCCTCACGGTCGAGCCTATGACGAACACACATCTCGTGTGTTTCCCACCTGCTACGTCCATCTTCCTCTGAATATTCAATCGCTGGGCGGTGAGACACATCCGTCTCCTGGCCTTCGTGTCTCCCGAGGCTGCCTGCTCCAGCCTCGGCCGCACAGCCGGCACAGCAGCCATCCAAATGGAACGTGTGTGTCTGTGTCTGTGTCTGAGAAAGAGGGAGCGACAGAGACCAATAAAACCAGGCTTAAATGAGTGAGTGAATCAGAGAAAGAGTGAAATTGTGAGTGAGAGAGACCCCAGTACAAATCTGCTGGGATGTTCTTTGCATACAGACTAGGATGAGTGCAACTATGATGAACTGAAGGTGAGAAACGCTGTTCAGGCAGAACCTTCCTCAGGGTTGGAGAGCAGAGGAGAGGAGATCAGGAGAGGGGGTCATGGGGCATGAGCAGCACTTGGCTCTGATAACTGATAACCCATTGGTCTCTCTCTGCTGCAGGTGATGGACTCAGAGCAGACCACGGGACTGGTCTCTCTGACTGTGTTCCCTCTGTTTCTGCACATATTTCTGTTTCTCTCCATCCCTCTGTCGACATCACGGTGATCGCCCTCTGCAGCCGTTCACCACGCCCGCGTCACCATGGCGCCCACAGATGGTACGCTCCCGCGGTCCTGCCCGCTGATTGGAGGGGAGCGGGTTCTGAGCGGAGAGCAGCTGGTGAGGGATGATATATCACCTGGTTGGCATTTGGCGTTTGCTCTTTCATTTTCAGGGTTGTCTGGTTAATGCTCCAATACAGCATCTGGCAGGAAGGGAAGAACGCGCGCGCGCGCGCGAGAGAGAGAGAGAACCTGTTCTTTGGCAGATATTTACAAAGAGCTGACAAGCAGGTGTTGATCAGTAAGACCTCTAGTCAACAGTATGGAAGAAAGAGAGTGTGTGCATGTGTGTGTGCGTTGGATAGTACAACTTTTAAAATTAATTTATTATAGGCCTACATCATGGATTCACTGTTTATGTCAAACACCTTTTTATGTAAAATGATTTTTTTTTGATTCATACTATTTATCACTAGATTATTTCTTCTAAGTATTATAGATTCATTAGATTTGTCTTTAGATACTAGTTAAAGATACACAATTATCTCGTTTGTCCTTTGTGTGTCCGTTATAAGCGTTACTCATATGCATATAACCGACTGGTTTGCGCAAATTAGATTTGAGGAGCGATTGGAAACATGACAATTTTTACTTCACAATTTCCAACTTTCCAATATCACATGCCATGCTTCATTTTAACACTAGAGGGAGCTGATGAATAAAACCTACCGAACCAGACAAAGCAAATGAATAACAAACTGATTTAAAATGTTTTTGTCGAGTTCAAACCAACAATGAGAAGAGTAAGATAAACACGATCTTTAATAGCTGGTCTAAGAGTGGAAGTGGAACAGTTGAAATATAGGGGATGATCAACCATACAGTACGTTTACACTTTTGCAAAATAGGCCATAATTCACTTTTTACCATTATTTTTTACTATTCTTAAGAACTTTTTGAGGATTTCTCTTTTGGATCCTCGAATATATATTTTTTCATGACCAATTATATACCTGGACTTAAAAAACGGACAAAGAACAAACCAGTAAACACACACCAGTCGAGATCATTGTTCTCTTCACTTGAAATTGATACAATCAGAAGCTTTCCTTTCACCAAGCAGAGACTTTTAATTTTTCACCCTAAAGTACACAGAAAACAAACAGGTACAAAAACAGCGACACACAGCGATGAAGGCACCTTGCTCAAGGGCAATGCAGCCAAAGGCTAAATAAAAGTCCTGTGCATTCCTCAGACTGACTTCAAATAAAAAACTAAATGTATTTAATTCTTTATTTTGGTTGTGGTTCATTTTGTTCAACAGCTATTTTGGGTGGAGCAGGAATCTCATTGTTGAGTATTAAGGGGAGGCACAATAGCCTACAACTTATTTTACACCATCAGTTTATTTTTATTTTTGATAGAATTACTGAGAATGACTTAAACCATTTTCAATCAACTATTTGTTGTAATTGTGTATAATTGATGACCATGTACTGAACTGAACTTATATTCTTAAGAAGGTGCTACAATTCCAAAGATGTTTTAAGCTACAATATCGATGACATTTCCACATCTTCGTTAGGGACAAAAAAAGCATGCAGGTTATAAATAAAATGTAAACATGGGTAAGCACAGGTCAAAGATCATGTCGCTATAATTCCAGTGCATTTGTCAGCCAGGCATAGACAGGCCAAGAATCAATTGATATTAACACAAATGTCAAATACAGAACTCCTTTTTATATTTTCTGCTACCAATGGTGAGAAAATCACCAGGAACTAGAGATGACTTCGCTCTACATTATGATGTAGAACTATCAATGTCTTGATACTAATCCCAGACCGGATGAACAGTAGCCCTTGGTGTGATGACGACATGACCTGATATTGATTGATGACCGGCCCTTAATATTGTTCTGCATACTCACCCATTCTGACACCAAACGTCATTAAAACACACATCCTGCCACCCAAAAAGGGGATGGCTGTTTAAAAATAAGTAATAGCATCTTGTGCCTTTTTTCTTACCCAGATCAAATATTCAATTTTGTATCACCATTTCAAGCAGTCAGAAACACAACTCATCTAATGAAGTGTATATCCTGGTTCCACTATCTGTTGTCTCCTGCTGTTTACAGTAGACTCAAGCCATCCCATGCTTATCGAGCATGTCATCACCAGGAGGCCCCCCCTCTCTATGAACAGAATACAATACAGGACCGACACAACGTGTTACATTTGAACATTTCATCTGTTCCCAAGCCCCTGATGCTGGTTTGAATAGATGACAGAAAGCAACCCCCTCCCTCCCAGATATATGCTCAGCCCGACTGTCAACCGGACATCAACTTCTGGAATGAGAGTCTAAGTGAGAGAGATATAAGAGAGTATAAGTCTAAAGGTCAGGGATGGAACTAAAAGGAGGAAAATAATACATTTATTGAGACCAGATTTAACTTAATTCAAACCACCTTTAAGAGTATAAACGGCTACAGCTGAGAAAGTATAGGCTCATCATTGCATGAAATGTGACACATTTAATGCTAAGCCAATAGGCTTAAGGGTTGATGATGTTGATAAATTGCATGCTCCTATTGGTTGACACCAGACCACATCCCCTCACGGCGTTGGACGTAGAAATAGGTCGGAAGGAAAACATGCATGGAGGTTTCACCAGAACTCCAAACCCAAAGAAAAACCAACAGAACCTGTGTGTGATGCGTAAATGTAGTGATAAGGAGAGGACAGATCAGATGGGCTTTGTGACGTATAGTACAGCATATAGTAGAGCATGAAACACCTTTACTCAAAAGATTTACTGAAAGTGTTAGACAAAAGTTTAAATCTCAAGGGCAAATTAAACATTCCTTGATCAAACTCTGAACACTAATCCAAGAAGAAATGATAACAATGATATAACTATAATATTACTGTAACAATGTTGAATCACAGCAACAGTTGAAGGAACATTAACATGTAATGGCAACAGATATATGGATGGTTCATAATGATCCCTGAACAAATAAATAAATGGTACGCCTTTCAAAAAGGTGTGTGAAATCGTACACAACACAACGTTTAATTCCAATAGCAACGTTTGATACAACACCACAAATGGGCTTTTACAAATGGTCTTGTACAAACTTGCATAGATAAAGTGATGCGGGGCAGCCCGTCATAGCGTGCCCCAAATGTAACATTCTCTTTTAATGGTTTGTTTTTACAAATATCCTGGAGACGCAAGTCTGTGCTCCCTGCAGGAAGGGGTCAGAGGTCACCAGACCCCAACCACTCAGAATACGACCTCACACACCCTAACGTATGCAAGTTTGCAGTGTTGGACCGTCGTGTTTTTGTGTTTGTTTGTATTGTAGGGGGGTGGGCCACCAGTATCGTCTGGGGGGACACGCGTAACAGAGACCCTGCTTCACACTGGTGTTTTTTGTCGTTTTTTTCGCTAAGTTTCATAAGTTCGCTAAGTTTCGTAAGTTTCGCTGTTTCCATCACAGATTTGGATTATAGAGTATGGCTATTAACAATGTGGCATACAACTGACATCATAGAATCGTGTTGGTACAAAATAAAGGGCTTGTTGACTGCGGTGTCTCCGTGTGCTTTTCCCTGGGCGCTCAGACATCACCCTGCCTCCTACTCGGACAGACGGAATGATGCCCTTTTTGGCTTTCTATGGAATTGGTTTTCAATTTAAGGCCATTTCTTTCCATTTGGTTCATCTACCAACTGGGTTAAAAATAAATAAATGAATAAAAAGATAATGTGTGATGTTTATTTGGGTGACTGTTAAGGGGGGGGGGGGGGGTATGTCATGGTTCTGCTGAAATAGTGAGAGTGGGAACCGCTTCTTTGTCACATATTCTTCTATATATAATAATATATATCAATATGGGTATGTGAAAACACGTAATGTTAGAGGGCATCGTACGCACGGCTCTGGTGAAGGTTAGGAAACACTGACATCATCATCATCAATACGAGACATGCTGCACAGCAACGACCCCACCGCTGCGTCACCACCGCTGCGTCACCACCGCTACGTCACCACCGCTCCTCTACCACGCAACACGTGGAGGAGAAAACAACATGTTTAACTGTGCAGAGAGAGAGAGAGAAAAATAGAGACAGAGACAAAGAGAGAGAGAGAGAGACAGACAGACAGAGAGACAGAGCTCAAAAAAAAAATCAAAAAGCTGACGTCACTCTGATCAATGCTACCCACAAAAAAAACATGTCAAGCGACAGAAAACAAATATGGCAAGGAGGGCGAAAAAAACATTTCTTATCCCCCCTTTTTTTTTTTTACCGTCTTTTCTTTGCAAACGACAAACCGAGAGAAACAGCATTGAAAGGTTCCATCAGAAAGGGACTCCTGAATAAAACAAGTTGTGGGCCCGTCCCGTCAGACCCCCCCCGGGCAGCTCAGGACCGAGTCACAGCACCCAACCCGCTGAAGGCTCCAGTGTTCAGAGCACCCACACACCCCCCGGTCCCCCGCGGTCCGACGCCGGCTCATCCCCACGCCAGCCGCCCTGCCCCTTGAGCAACAAGTCAGACACGGTTCGGGACCGCTTCACCTCTGACCCCTGGCGGTGTCCTCATAGGCCGGGCGCGGGGAATCGTGGGCTCCTCCCATGCATCTACCATGCAGAGCGATGGACCTCCAAAGCAGCCAATGGAGCGGCGCGGTCAGCCGCCACAGGCCACGCCTTTAAAAAACGAAGCGCTTGAAAGCTGGAGGGAGAGAACGTAAAGGCGGTGTAAAACACAAACTGAAGCGCGGCCCTTCCGGGGTGGAGGAGGGTGGGGGGGGGGTGTGCGGCGTCACGGCACAGCGTGTTCCCTAGGTGGGGAGGGGGTCGTCGTCACCTTTGCTGCACTTGCACTTGCAGCAGAGGATGATGGGCGTGGCCAGGAGCAGGAAGGGGGAGGCGACCAGCAGGAGCAGGCCGAACCCCGCGAAGATCCCGACCACCTGCAGGGGGCAGGAGAGAGCGAAGAGTCTAACCAGGGATGGAACGAGAGAGTGAGGTCGATATGTGCCTGATGGCAGTGACGGACTGGGATTAAAAAACGGCCCTGGCATTTTCACCCACCAGCGGCCCACACGGGGGCGCACGCACACGCGTGCGTGCACGTGCCCGCTACACAGATATAACTTCACACGCACGGAAATAACACGCACTTTTGTAGCCCCATTGGTGATGAACTCTAACTATAATATGCATAAAGACTGCACCAAAAACATGGATATATCAATGCACAACTCCAAAAAAAAAAAAAAAAAAAGCCTAGAATAGATCTTCAGAGCAGCCACTCCATAATACAAACGTGTCTTAATTAACGTCATGCAGTTAACAAGGTGCGAAGGTGCGAGCTCTTCTCCGCAACCCTGTCTATCACGTCATCAGCATCCAAGTTCATTAGGACCTCTTTCTCTGTCGGCATCAGCATAAAGGCCTCCAAATTATCCTGTGACAAGCGTGTCCTTAGGCGATTCTTGATTAATTTAAGAGTGGAAAAACTCAGTTCGCATGCCACTTGAGTAGGCTACATGACAGTGTTAGTAGGAATTTATATGCCAACCATATATTGTTGTAGGCACAGGTGAAGAGGTTTAACTGCTGGAGAAGGAAATTGCAACAGATTACACGATGCAGGTAGCACATTCCAGGTTTATTTCTGTAGTAGCCTATCTTCCTCTATCTCCGCGGCATCATCAAATTCCGACGCTCTGACGTCTCTGTGTACTCGTTTAGAGGAGACTTTCATTGTCAGCCAACAGTAATCTCCTTCTCTCCTTCTGTCGCTGAATTCCTCAATTCATAGTTTAACCTCAGCAGACTCTCTTCCAACAACCCCCTAACACGCAGACGCGGTCTGATTCGGTTTTGAAATTCCCAGAAGTCATTGCTTCATATAACTTTTGTAAACCAATAATAAAATAAAAAATACAGGCAGATTTGTTGTATTTCAATTTCAAAAATGCACTTTTTAAACATCTGAATAAGGCTACAAAAGAACGTAGACCGATGTAAATATTGAGGGCAACCATGACTGTGTAGTAGAGACTCATATCTGGTATAAATACTGATCAGTTTGCAAGTATGTGGTATGACTAGGGCTTTAGAGATAAATGGCTGACTTGAAGCCGTTTAACACTATTAATGCTTGATAGTGGGCTGAGTGACAATGTGGGGCCACGCGAACCTGACAAGCATGCCGCTCCGTGATTGGCCGGCCCAAACGGCCCACGAGCGGCCGCGGCCCTTCTGGCATCTGCCTGAATGCCAGACCGTCCAGTCCGTCACTGCCTGATGGTGAAGATTCTCCTGCTGTCGGGGTAGTAGGTTCAGTTGTATAATACTGCTCATGAGACGGTTTAGATCTTCAAAACTAACAACTGAAAGAAACTCCAGAAAGTCTACATCATTCTAAAATTAAAAAAAATGGCAGAAATTGCAATTTCCGGGCAATAACTAGTAGAAAGGAACGTAGGCATAATGTTCACTAGTGATGGCAGTTTGAGTGCTTCGCCACATGGGGGCGCCAGAGTCCAGGACATGGACAGTGGATCAGTGGCAACAGTGGCTCACCACACCATGTAACTGCTCCTGCAGCACATAGAACGGCTACCAGGACAAAGAGCATCTAACAATGCAAATGCATTGCAGACGCTGTCTTTACACAGCGTTACCGAAAGTGGTGTGACGTCATGAGGAGGAAAGTATGAGGGTTAGATACTTTATGTCATTGGGGGGGGGGGGGGGGGGGGGGGGGGTGAGGCAGGTGTGGCAGAAAACATGTGACATTTGCCAAATGTCACCTCTAAATCGGAAACACACACACACCTTAACCGAGCAGCTACAGATGGTGAGAGAGAGGGAGAGATATATATAGAGAGAGAGCCAGGGCGGGAGATAGACGGCGATAGAGAGAGAGAAAGAGAGAGAGAGACAGGAAGCAGAGAGAGCTTCACCATCAGCGCCAGCCCCCGGTCCTGGCAGCTCTTATGTATTTATGAGCGCGTCAGATGGTGTTTTTTTTAGAGATGGCGAGGGGGTGGAGGGAAGCGTGGGGGGAGAAGTTTGGTGGGGGCTTTTGAGGCGAGAGAGCGAGAGAGAGAGCGAGAGAGCGAGAGAGCGAGGTCCAAAAAAAAAAAAAGCAAAGGATGTAGCTGGCACCCACGAGCCGAGCGCCGTCCGTGTTCACCATGACTCAGGGCTCCCTGCTGGGCAGCAGATGCTGGCGTGAATGCTAATGTCCACAGCAAACCACCCGCGCTTAGCGCAGCCCTTAACACCACGAACACACACACACGACCTGGCCGAGGCACACCGCATCACTGTTAAGAGGACGGAGGATAAACGCAGGAGAAGAGAAAGGAGATTGTTCCATACGGCGTCGCACACTCTATTATTTAGACGCCGGGGAGCGTAATTGAACAGCCGTCATTTACAATTCAGCGGGGTTCGCCGACCGCACGTTTCACTAGACGCCCTCCGCTGCGCCGCCGTGATTGAGGTGTGCTCCCCTACTCCTCTCCTCCCCCACTCCTCCTCCTCCGTTCCCTTTTCTAAATAATGGCAGCGCTGCACCTGTCACTGCATGTGTGTGCGTGAGCAGGCGGGAGGGAGAGGAGTGAGAGGGAGAGAGAGAGCGAGAGAGCCGGTGAGAGAGAGCGAGAGACAGAGAGAGAGTTTGAGCGAGAGGGAGACGGAGATGGACAGAGAAAGATAGATGGAGTGAGAGATATGGGGAAGAGATAAGACGTGCTTGATCTCCTGCTGCAGTGCAGAGGGTGTGACAAAGTGAGAGGAGACAGGAGGAGGAGTGAGATCAGGAGAAGACAGGAGGTGTGAGGGCAGGAGGAGACGGGACGAATGATGACAGGAGGAGACGGAAGGAGACAGAAGGAGCGAGGCCAGGAGGAGAGGAGCAGGGAGGCGTGCATGTGCTCACCTGAGTTCTGTGCCAGATAACCGAGGCCCTGGAGTGTCCCAGTTTGTTTCGACACGGCCCTTTGTCATAGTGGATCAGGAGGAAGTCGTCCTGTTGCACAAAACACAAACACACACAACAACACCACACACACACACACACACACACACACAACGCACACACACTTTACAGACAAGCGCTCACAGTGCATGCCAGGTAAACGGCCCACACAAGTCCAAACATGTCAAAGATAATTGTTTGGACTCACAAAAGGAACTACGTTCTTTTCTATCACGAGTTCCTTATTACAATATGAATTGTCCGAGGGAACCTGCACCAACCATTACCCCACACACACACTGTCACTGCAGATACAAGCCACACACACACACACACAAGCGCTTGTACACGCGCACGCACACACACACACACACACACCCCCCTCCCCCCCCCACTCACGTCCAGGGACTCCAGGCAATACCAGCAGAAGGCGTGCTTGCAGTTCTTGCACATCATCTGAGCGCAGCCCTCGTCCCTCTCGATGTACACCTTGCACTTGGGACAGCGCTTGATGGGGGCGTCATCCTCCTCGTTCTTGTAGAAGGAGCTGGAGGGTGGAACCACAGAACACAGAACACAGAGCCGTCACTTTGCAGCGTGTCATTGTGGCAGAGAAACAACGATTCAACACGTCCCGCCTATAAAAGGATCCCTCGTCATCGCTGATGAATGATCCACACCATGCCACTCCTGCTGAGCCTCTCCTGTTCCTCTCTGCTCCTGTACCTTCAGGAGTCCCGTTGTCGGGACTGCTCTAGGTAAACGGGCTGACGGGGAGCAGAGAGGTGAACGGGGAGCAGAGAGGTGAACAGGGCGGTGATCTCTCAGAGAGAGAAGCTTTAAGTCCCTCTCTTTCCTTGCCCTGTTCTCTGTGTATCGATTGAATGGTTTCAGGGTGAATTAAGGGCTCGTGCAGACAGTCTTCCACCCACCACCACCTCACTGCCCCTTCAATCTGACAGGCAGCCACAGAGCAGAGGAAAAGAATTTCCTGAAATTGCTCAAGGGTGGGGGAGGAGGACGAGGAGGAGGGAAGGAGGAGCGGGAGGAGAGGAGGAGGGGGAGGATGAGTGGGAGGAGAGGATGCATCAAACCAAATTAAGCAGTGTTGCCTTTTGTTTTGCTTTGCTTACTCATCCACTTTGTTGCAGACAACGGACAAGTTGCATCATGTTCACACATCAAGCGCACACGCGATCCAGAGTCGCCAATTAAATGGCTCTCCTCTAGGTGCTGAAGAGGCACGCCTTGACAGGAAGCCTCAGAGTGCGTTCAATATTCATGACGTTCTTCAGAAGTTCACTACTGAGAAATGTACAAAGATCTGTTGTCGGTGAGGAAAGGGAGTCAACAAAGGATAACCTGCAACCGAATTCGGTCAGCGGTTCTGTGGCGATGCTGTATGGGCCGTATGGGCTGTATGTGCTGCCGGCAGCACGCAGCGTCAGTGAGAACCGCCTTGAACTTCAAGTACAGCATTTGGTGGCTATCAAAACCGGCGAGCCAAGGAACACTGCAACAACAGTCGGCCCAATCTCTTCTAGAAAATGCTGATGTGGGGGAACGTTTTAAGTACCGCTTAGGATCGGTTTCCCCACAACTGGCACGGCAGGTAGATCAAGTTCAAACCCCAAGCGGTAGCTTAACCTCCAGGACTAATAGGCTGCTGTTCCCTTTAACCTGCTCCACCGCAGGCTCTCTTGAGCTGCAGACGGGCCGCCGAGGAGCAGCGCGGAGCGAATAAGGTGCAGGGAACCTGCACCAGGATGCTATGGGGGTCGGATGAACCAGGTCTGTGGGTTGGCCTCTCTCTCTGTCGGGTCTCTCTGTCGGTCTCTCTCTGTCTGCCCAAACCGCCCCACTGTAGTACATCCTGAAGCCCCTGGATCCTCCTGCACCTCCTCTTCCTCCTCACTCAGGACCAGGTGGAGGAGGACAGCTCCTTGAGCCCTGAGCCCCCCTCTGTACTGATGTGTACGTCTCTCCCTCTATGTACTTCCGGCACAACGTACTGGAACCTGAGCGCACTAATGGGATCTCACTAATGGGGGACCTGGTGTTGTTGTTGTAATCCTGCACAAGCAAAGAGTGTCTGAACATAACCACCGAGGACCTCAGGCTCTGCAGAGACCCTACCTCCAGGGTATCTACCTCCTAGGGTATGCCCCAGGGTACCCTCCTCCCAGGGTATCTTCCCCCCAGGGCATTCTCAGGCTAACCTGTTCATACTATTCTGCGGTTCATGGGGTCAGACAGCCCATCTCAAATATAAATATATGAACGATGTGTGAAGGATCAATAACAGTTAAGAGCGAGGGAGTGCCAGACATAGATCTACGAGAGAGAGAGAGAGCGAGAGAGATCTATGAGAGAGAGAGGGAGAGAGAGACATAGATCTAAGAGAGAGAGGGGGAGAGAGAGAGGGAGAGAGAGACATAGATCTAAGAGAGAGAGGGGGAGAGAGAGAGACATAGATCTACGAGAGAGAAAGACATAGATCTTGAAAAGAGAGAGATATAGCTCTACGAGAGAGAGAGAGAGAGAGAGAGACAGATCTACGAGAGAGGCAGAGAGAGAGTGCGAGAGCTTTATTGAAATAGATGACGTCATAGAGGGAGAATGTAGAAAGGGTGTAACGGTGGAGAGCAGAGTGTTTCCCGGTTCTATGCCAGGACCTTGTGCCTCACCTGTTCTCCCCGGGCAGGAAGGCGGCGGTGGGTAGGCTGCTCTCCGGGCAGGCCACGCCCGGGTGCCAGGGCGCCTTGCAGGCGGAGCAGAACTCCAGGGCGCAGACGGCACACTGCACCAGCTGGGGCAGGGGGGGCGTGGCCGCCTCCGTCAGCTGGCACACCGCCTGGCAGGTGGAGGAGGGGCACCACGTCCGGCATGGGTCCAGCAGCACCTCTGGGGAAGGGGGGGGGGGCGGAGAACCACAAAGACCGCGTCAGGGAAAGGACTCTGGACACTATTCACAATCTCTTGTGTGTGTCTTGTGTGTGTCTTTTTCTTAGTCATACATTTGATGTATTTCTTAAATGTCTTTGTAATGAGGTTATTGGGTGTATTTATTTAAGGGTTTCAAAACTACACCCATTCTGTCACATTTCCACCTTGTCTTCATTTTAACTATGATGACTTCTGCACCCAAATATCTCCCTAACGCTGCTGTTCTTCAGTACGCCCCACTGATTTAACTTCTAAAATGCTTTTCTGTACCGTGTGTGTGTGTGTGTGTGTGTGTGTGTGTGTGTGTGTGTGTGTGTGTGTGTGTGTGTGTGTGTGTGTGTGTGTGTGTGTGTGTGTGTGTGTGTGTGTGTGTGTGTGTGTGTGTGTGTGTAACCCTGTGTATATGCCTTTAAAGGCATATGTAGGTATATGCCTTTAAAGAGTTGCAACATCCCCTCCACCTCTCCCCTAGTATCTAGTATTGGGGGGAACCCAGGAACCCCCAGCCTTTTCCCTCTCTGCCAGTGCTTTGAGGACGTTGGCCGACACCCACCCCCCCCCCCCCCCCCCACACACACACACACACACACACACACACACACACACACACACCCACCCACCCACACACACCCCAGCTCCCCCTCTCTGCAATACGTAGGCTTCCCCCATCACGAGGCTGAGCGTGTATTCTGTTAACAGTGCACCCTACTCCACCAAGTACACAAGTACAGAACTATACTTGTGTACTCCGCCATGTACAGCAGTACAGACCAATACTTCTGTACTCACCAGGTACAGACATATACTTGTGTACTCCACCATGTACACAAGTACATACCCACATTTGTACTCCACCATGTACAGAGTACAGACCTATACTTCTGTACTCGACATGTACAGCAGTACAGACCTATACTTCTGTACTCACCATGTACAGCAATACAGACCTATACTTCTGCATGTACAGCAGTACAGACATATAAAAGGAGAAAGGCTTCCAACATAATGGAAACAGGATGTATCCTGCAGTCAGACACTTTGCAAGGCAACAGCCAGGCCATCCCATCAGCCCCTCCTCATAGCAGTCTCCCAGCATGTATATTTGATCGGGTTGAGGACGAGGGGTTGGGTGAGGATGCTATGGTACCCAGACAGCCAGAAAGCCCTGAATACCAATCAGTAGACTGCCTCCCCTATACAGGCTCCCTGATATGCAACACACACACACACACACACACACACACACCAGCACTCTGATGAGGTGAACAATATGGAGGTCCCCGGGTCTAACCCCATAGGGGCTTTGTCTAAAATCAACATAACAACATAACCATTTCAAAATGGAATTCAAACCGATATTCTTGGGATTTCCAGATGCCCTGTCTGGCGTGAATGAGTGAGTGAATGAGTTTGTGAATAAAGCGTACATCCACCATGAACAGATGTGGAGCAAGTCAGTCATTCCAGTACCTGGTCCTCGCAGAGTGTGACCAAAACAAGCGCTGAGCAGAAATGAGCTTAGCACTGATTGGCCGACTCCCGTGTTACTCACCTCGTTCAAACTGCAGCTTCTTGTACCTCTGCATCATCTCTGTGGCCACCATGCACTCAATCTAGAGATAGAGATAGAGAGAGTGAGAGAGAGAGAGAGAGAGAGTGTGACAATCCAACAGCAAAACAAGGCCAATTTAAAATGTTGGTCTTGAAATTTAAATGTTGAATCATGACTCATTGAATCATGACATGACGCTAAACTGGCGCATTGATGTGGATCATCATTAAAGTCTAGTGAGGCCAAGGGATAGGAAGTCAAAAGCTATCGGGCTCTTTTATGTCTGTGTGACTAGCAAGTCCAAACGTTTTTAAAGATAAGATATATGATATATAAGATATACTTATATACCCTTTTGCTTCTTCTCTCGTTACGGTTGTTTATTCTGACCTCACCTCTCTCATGGTCCTGTCAGTACCTTAACTTATTGATTACCCTGAAACCGTGTCACATGCCAAGAAGAAAGAGCAAACTAGTGTCTTTGCATTGGTGCTCAGATATTGAATTAGTTCAAGAGGCGAAGAAACCTTGACCAAATATCTGTAAGATGATCCAATGATGGTGTTTATTGATTGATAGACATTGTAACAGTGGATATGGGTTGATTATATCGCACCGCAGCATTGACTTTTGTGTAAATTCTATGTAAAGAAACCGCCTCAAAAAAACATGAGCGGCTGCTCCGAAACCGTCCGACGCCGACAGAGGAAGGTCAGCGGTGATGTCCGCCTGACCCCCATGATGCAGAACATACACACGTATCATGTCACAACGAAAGAAGATTCTGTCCCCTGAAAGGGGCCCAAGACTGAGGCCTAGTCCGGCGGTCCTACTGAGTCCTTCAGATCCACCAAGCCAGACCGGTCCGCCAAACTACACAGAGAGAAGAGCAGGCTGCTCTCTCCCCACAGAAGACCCACCGCGTAAGTGGGAGGAAGCCAAGCAGGCTTAGAAGACTGACCCACAGAACAGGCTTCAGGAGGCTGACCCTAAGAGCAGGCTTCAGAGCAGGTTTCAGAAGACTGACCCACAGAGGAGGCTTCAGGAGACTGACCCTCAGAGCAAAGCTTCAGAAGACTGACCAACAGAGCAGGCTTCAGAGTAGGCTTCAGAAGACAGACCCATAGAGCAGGCTTCAGAAGACAGACCCATAGAGCAGGCTTCAGAAGACAGACCCATAGAGCAGGCTTCAGAAGACAGACCCATAGAGCAGGCTTCAGAAGACGGACCCATAGAGCAGGCTTCAGGAGACCCACAGAGCAGGCCTCAGATTAAGAGTGTTAGACCATCCTGTGTGAACCAGCGCCAAAAGGTTTTCAGAGCGCCTGAAGAGATTACTAAAACCTAGAGGGTTTCCTCCAGGATTCAGTGGAAGGCTCACATAGGTGAGAATCCTTCCCTGGTGACCTTGGGGTCGTGTTAAGTATGAAAGTGTTATGTGCAGGACTGGGCAGCAGGGGATTAGGTGTCAAGTGTTAAGAAGATAAGTGTTAAGGAGTCAAGAAGATATTCAAATTAACTTGGAGCTAAAATGGTACATACACGGCTAATGTCACTCCAACCTAATAAAGTAAGGAGACTTTTCTTCCTACCTCCGTTTCCTGTAATTGGCCTCTTTTGGGACAGGCAGAGTCTGGGCAGCTTATGGTGGTTTCAAGGCCCTCTTTAATGAGAAGTTCAACGTACTGCTTCAGGCACTAGAGGGTTGACACACACACACACACACACACACACACACACACACACACACACACACACACACACACACACACACACACACACACACACACACACACACACACACACACACACACACACACACACACACAATATCAATATTAATGGTCTGCTGCTCAATAAAAAGAGGTACTTCATTTTCATATTGATTCTAATATGGAGTCTGTCACTGCTGCATATTACAGTATCTAAAACTCGGTGCCTCCGGCGACACCTTTGAAGATAAGTCAATATTTGTGGATTGAAATATGTGGTTGTATTAATGGTCTCACGGCAAGAGCACTTCACCTTCACTCACTGTTCACGTTCTGGCTAGGACTCATTGCTCAGCAATACTACAGACATCCCTGGATATGAACTACATGACCCACACTGCCCAGGACCCTCCGTCTGTCCCGTCCTAAAGAGTGTGCTCACCAGAGTGCAGAAGACACATTGGCACTGTGTGATGGTGGTCATGGACTCCAGGGGAAACTCTCCCAGGCACAGCTTACAGGAGACCAGGGGGTCCAGGGCCAGCTCCCAGCTGGGCCTGTACCGGGCTGTCGTCATCTTAGCACCGCTGGGAGGAGGAGAGACAGAGATAGAGATAGAGATAGAGCGAGAGAGAGGAAGAAATGGAAGACGATTACTTGGTGTGAACTGCTAATAGCTGCCTCTGGTGGAAGATTCCAGCAGCCTCACACACAGTCACACGCTGGCGTGTGGACTTGATATTTAATTCACCATCTTATATGTGATTAACAGAACTGGCAGGCCATACTTAATGCATAAGTAAATGTCTGGCTACGACTTGCATTTGTCTTCTTAAACGATAGATGTGGAAGCATGAGCATCTAGTCATGTGATACGACGTCAGCCTCCAGAACGAGAGAGAGGAGGGCGAGAGGAGAGGAGAACGGACGCCCAAACACGGACAACTCGATACACAGTGACGTCATCGTCTCTCCGTCTCCATGGCCCTCCCCAGCTGAAATCTTCTGCTCCTGATTCATAATAAAGGAGGCCTCCTCAGCTGAACCCTCCTGATTCATAATTGAGGAGGCCTCCTCTAGATGCTCAGCTGTCACATGCCCCTGTGAGGTTACACTCCAGCCATGAAACAATCCACTCCTGCACGTCATCTCTCTCGTAGGAGACTGCTATTTTGAGTCTCTCTCCCGCTCTCTCAGGCAGAGAGCACCCACTCTGTTTACAGGAAGTTGCCCTACACAAACACACACACACACACTGCTAGGCAACCACGGGGGAGGCGAGGAAGAAGGGGGAGGGGAGAGCAGAGAAGAGGGAGAGATGCAAGGCTGGAGAATGGAGGAAGTGGAGGAGTATCTCTCCGCCTCCCTGTCTTTAGCTCACTCTTGTTGCTTTTACAAGCGATACTTCATACTGATCGGACACACATAGGGTGTGTGGGGTTAGTGGGAGTGTGTGGGGTTAGTGAGAGTGTGGTTCTGGGGGTTAGTGGGAGTGTGTGAGGTGAGTGGCAGTGTGTGGGGTTAGTGAGAGTGTGGTGTGGGGTAAGTGGGAGTGTGAGGGGTTAGTGGGAGTGTGGTGTGGGGTGAGTGGGAGTGTGGTGTGGGGTGAGTGGGAGTGTGGTGTGGGGCGAGTGGGAGTGTGGTGTGGGGCGAGTGGGAGTGTGGTGTGGGGTGAGTGGGAGTGTGGTGTGGGGCGAGTGGGAGTGTGCATCCTTGTGAGAGGTCTCTGGACTGTGAGTAAACAACACAAGCCCCCCTGAGACCTGGGGGGAGGGGAGGGGGCGGGGGATCCAAAGAGAGACATACAGAGACATAATGGAGATGTGTTTAAAAAATAATGTTTAATAAGAGGACTGTGTGCGTGTGCAGTTTCCAGCAGAGTTATTGTTATTATTGTGTGGGGCTCCAGGAGGAAGCTGTCACCCCATCCAGCACAATGACCTCATTACATCCCAGTAGGGGGGCACTAAAAGGTGAGGCTGTGATCAAACTGAATGGAGAAGTGGCCCTAGAAATATCTGACATAATATCAGCTCTGATGCGGCCTGATCCCAAATGGCTAGAAGGCCTGGACTACTTCAGTTTATAGACCAGACGTTGACCGAACAGTGACGCTGTTGTCCTGGAAAAAATCATCCCATCGTTTTCAGAGGAGAGCGGGGGAGATGAGATGAGTACGAGTATGCGTGTGCGTGTGTTTTTATGTGTGAGTGTCTGTGTGGATGAATAGCGATATGGAAAACGACCAGAGAACATAATAAAACATTGAGAGCGAGAAAAATGGTAACAGTGTAACAGTGCCCTCCCGCTTTCAAATGAAGACGTGTGCACACAAAGATGATGCACACACATGAACAGAGTGAGAGACTTGCATGCAGTCCACTTTCTTTCTCTGCTCATTTCAAATATAGCTCTTTGAAATGCTACAGGTCAGGCCAAGGAATTCAAATCAATAAAGTCGGTCTCCACAGTAAATCAGGAGGCAACCATCTGTCTCACACACACACACACACACACACACACACACACACACACACACACACACACACACACACACACACACACACACACACACACACACACACACACACACACACACACACACACACACACACACACACACACACCCCTAAAGTGGCTCACCCTACAACATGATGGGACAGATCAGGCCACGCAAACTTTCATAACCTCCAGGCTGTCACGCCCCGACACGCAACCCAGACGTATCTTCACGCCAAATATCCTAAATGTACAAGCAGTACAATGTCTCCTGGTATCCAGCCTGGAGCCATGACTGAGGTTGGTTAAGCACAGGCATAACTGTATTGTAAACAGACCTTCACAGTTACTAATCTGGTTCTGAGTCTCTTGCTCCGCAAAACTAGCAGTCAGCTAGCACACTTCCCATGACCACCATTCAATGTCATGAGCTGGTCAGTTAGCTATGTATTGTGGAAGATGAATTCTTCACACATGAGCACTTTCAAATGAGTCTCCCTCCTGCACTCCACCACACTACGGTGCTCCCATGATTAGAACCCATCCTGCCCTCAGGGCAGCTTTCAATCAACAAAACTCATTTGCAGATAGCAAAGGTCTGCCACAGCCTTTTCGGGAGGACTATAAAAAGTGAACTCACACCTGAATTCCCTCAGACCGCCTGCACACATCCTCAACTGCAGAAGGTCTCTGTGGCTCTGGAGAGACCAGGCCTCAATCACAGCCATCCTCAGCTACTGAACGTCTCTTTCTGGTGCAGAGAGATCTCTGTGGAGATCCATGCAGGGCCAGGCTACAGCAGCATCAGCTACTGAAAGTCTCTCTGTCTCCGCCCCCGGAAGTATTGGTGCATCAACAAGCCCCTTCGAGCAGGTCAGTGAAAGAGAGGGAGACAGAGAGAGACACAATGAAGAGAGCAGTAGGGCCAACCCTTGCAGTGTTTCCTCTAGGATCTTTTTCAGCAGCGGGGGGAAAGGGTTTTGTCGTACCTGGGCGGTGCATGCACAATTTTTTTGTAGCAGTGATGCTGTAAGTTGGTAACGTAGCAACGCTAGGGGGGTCCGGGGGCATGCCCCCCAGAAGAAAATTTAGAAAAATAACCCTTTAAATGGTTACTTTAAAAACTTACTTTTAAATGGTTACTACTTTAATGGCTACTTAGATTTTTTGGGGAAAAATTTACAGATTGAGCTTCCAAATATGACATAACAACCAACAGAGTCAAGGTATCTGCTGAGACCAGATCATTGTGCAAATGTGCCTTGAACTTAGCAGTTTTTATTTATCATTTTTTATGTTCATTTTCAGCCATTTCTTTGATATTTATCAAAATATATATATATTTCTTTTCAATTTTTTTTTTTTCAGTGGCGCTGACAATCTAGCAGCGGCGGTGTGCCGCTGCTGAATGAATATAGAGGAAAAACTGCCTTGTTTTCACCTGGCCTGGCAGCTTTTCACTGCGTGTGTGCGTGTAATTATATAAGGACACATTAAAGTGTTGCGTAAGTTTCTATTTATATAGCATCTCCTATGGCTGGAGTGAGCGAGGCCTGCTAACAATTGGCACAGCAGCATCACATTATAACATGATTCAGTTCTTTCGCTCTCTTTCCACTCGCTGCACGTGTGCAGAGGGACACACGCAGGGACCGCCGACTGCCACATAGAGGCCATTTTCTCACGAGCAGAGAGAGCGGTCAGCCTCATGATTGGGAGGGGGGGGGGGCACAACCAATTAGAAGAGGGGGAGAGGGGAAGAGGGAGAGAGAGAGTGAGAGCAAAAGCGAGATATATAGGGAGAGAGATGTAGGGAGAGAGATGTAGGGAGATGGGGAAGGAGAGGGAGACTCAAGGCCATATTCCCTTTTTTTTAGAATGGATATGAAAATGCTCTAAACTAAGCATCACTATGATGTCATTAACTAAACTCCATTACGTTCCTCATGGCCTTTGAGTGCAGCGGTGCTGAGTTGATAATGATTGACAGCGCTCGTCTCCTTCCTCTGACTAGCTTGCTTGATAGCTCCCTCCCTCTGCTGTGCTTAAGCAAGCCAATTAGCCCGGCCATTAGCCCTCATCAGCTGTCATTCCTACTCAGGGTTTACCGACAGGAGACAGAGAGAACGAGATAGAGTGACAGACAGGTATATATCACACACACTTTCCGTTATTGTGATATTAGTCGGAATATGTGTAGAGGGAACGTGAAGTTATGCACTTTGTATGTTGTTTTGTATGTGGTGCTTCCTTGCACTTAAAAATAGTACTGTAATAGCATCGTAATCCTAGCTGTCTTTGTAGGATACAGGGAATGGTTTAACGGTTTAACGATTGTAAGTGCTTGGCACTTGTTTCTTTGAACATCCTTACTGTACCAACAGAGATATATTGTATTTCTCTTTCTTCAGACAAAGGTTCTTATTGTAAGTCACTTTGGATAAACGCTTCTGCTAAATGCCGTAAATGTAACTATAAAGTTGATGTCAAATCCCAATGGCCGCCTCCATTTTGAACGCATATAGTATTGGAATGTTAGTTATTCTGTTGGTAGTAATGGTTTATTGTTAATTGTTTAGTAATTTATTGTTAAATGATTAGTCATTATGGGAGGAAATGTGGTGCCACAGCATTTCTCCTGCGAGACTTTAACATTTACTTTAAGCTTGGTTACGGTACCTTCATGCTGATTTTGGATTTTACAGAACTACCACATTGTTGATTCTAAAAATATATATTTTCGAAAAATAAACAGAATGGATTTCTTCAGGAAAGAAAAGTGGATTCCACCGTTAGCCTGTAAACAGTTTTATAAACATGTTCCTCTGAGCTAATATTAGACAGACTAAGTCAAGACACACCACGTTAGTCTGTCTAACATTACAACACATATCTCCTTTAAAACAACAAGATTAAAACAACAGCTGAATATGGGTCATGGGTCAACAGGTACTCAAACATCAGACCTTCTCAGAGTGAGACGTCACTCTTCGTCACTTTCTGCAATACCAACACGACCAACCGTTCTGTAACCCTGCCCTCCCCTCATTCATTTCAGGATCAACAAATCACAGGCCAGGAAGGGGCCATGCCAGAGAGAGTAGTGGTGAACAGAGAACTGGCTGCTCTTTGGTTTCAGGGCGGCAAGTGGAGCTTAAGAGACGTCAAAGTGCCCGCTTTCTACATACCCCACAGTTACGCAATCACAAATGTATTTTGGAAGTGTGTACTCGCATGTGTGCGTGTGTGTCTGATCTGGGCGCCTTAAATACTCTGGGGCAGACAGACGGTGACAGTGGTCATCCCCGGGGAACAAGGACAGCAGATCCACCTTACGATGACATGATCAGCATACATCTCTTCTCCAGCTACAGCTACACGCTATAATCTCTCTCTGCGCAGTAGACAATATCTGGCCTAAATAATTTAAGATAAAGGTGAATATAATACAAGAGAAAGAGAGGGGGAACACCGTAACTTATCGTGAAGAGTTGACAATGATGGTCAACATTGTTAGCTTAGCTCACTAGTAAGGCACAGCTGCAACGTGTTAAGTGACTCCACAACACCTGGAGGGGTCAGAGACAAGACAATGTCTCTGCTGTTTGGATCAGAGGGCATGAGGGCATCTCCCCCCACCAGGCTAACAAAGGCTCAGTAGAGCTACATCTACAGAGCAGAACAAACTCAAGACCCCCTTACCCCCCCCCCCCCCCCGACACAAAGACCCCGTTCAGCCACCAGCATCATTGTTTACACTGCCAACACCAACAGCATTCAGAGAGGATGGCATACAGTAACGCACCCACCCACCCAACCACACACCTAAGTACTGTACAACCATTTTCTCATCAGCAACAATTAGCGGCATCCTTAGACAGCAAAAAAAATACTTCCTCATTTTGTAGTGCAGTAGAAATTAAATTACGTCTCTCCAATTGGCAGAGTACCTGAAACAATGCGGTAAGCAGTTTTAAAAAGGGAACCGTCTCATCCCCCCGAAAGCTTTTGGCTGACATCAGGGTCTTAAAGCTAAGTGGAGACGACAAGCATGCCTCAATGGGTCTATTCCTATTGGCAGACGCACAAAGGCTGGGCGAGAGGTCTTCTCCGCCAGAGATTGGATATTCCTTCACCAGTTGCATTTACCTGGCATTTCAAAGGCCTTGTGTTACGTCTCAGAAAATAAATAAGCAAGCGTTGCCAATGTTTCTACAAATTAAATAGGATGATTTTTACTTTCATAAGACACATTATTCATAACAGCTGTAAATGTTTGGATTTATTTAGATAAAGATGGTAAGATAAAACCAAAGCAAACCTTTTTCTACAGAATGTGTCCAAACGACAAGGATATGATCTATGTTTGTATGATGGGGGCCTTTCCTTATCTTTCATTCATGATGCCAGTCCGGAAAGATAAGGTGAACTTTAAGACCGATAAATCCTACAGACAAAATGCTGCAAAGATAAAGAGGTGCTCATGAACAGCGATGTGCTCCCTCACTGAAATGAGGAGTTTACCACCATCCATCCAGGGAGACGGACAACAGGGGGACCCATTCAGAGTAAACAACATTCAGAGCTAATGACACTCAGAGGTAGTGACACTCAGAGTTGGTGATGGTGATGGTGTTTGTCTGCAGATGTTTTCCACCAGCCATTTCAGGAATGGATGAGCTCAAGAGAAGGAGGAAACAGACTGTTTTCTGTTTTAAATGAACAGGGGACACATTAGGTGTACTCAGTTTGTCAGCTCCTCGTGGACCATGTCTCCCGAGTTATTCCTGAAAATGTGCTGAAAGATTCAAACTGGGCAGCTTGGACAAAGCACTGCTGTCTGGATGAAAATGTCATCACTTAGCAGGCCACATTCCCACCTGCTTGTCCGATACACAGAAAACGCTTATCTATTCAGTGAAAATATGCAGCAAAATGAAATGCCATGAAAATGTCATATTGACATATCATGATACCTGTTACACCCATTTGTTTTGGGATCATCGAACCATAACATTTGTAAATGTTAATAAGCTGCTCTGGACAAGTTACTGCTCATAAGTTAAATGCATAAATCCATCATCTCTAGAAAAACCTCCCATTACTACTGTGGCCATAACCTCCCCCACCCCCTTAGCCTGGTCCCGGCTGACACAAGCATTCTCTCTCAGTTCACATTCAGAGGCCAACCCAGGAGGACACACTGAAAAGGTACAAGAATATGGACCCACATGAAAGAATATTCACACAACTTTTTTAACCGGCTTTGAGTTAGGGCAATGGGAAGCAGGAAGTCCAAAAACTAAGGAAACACGCCAACGTCCTGTTGTCGGGTTTGAAAAAGCAATTTGAAGTGAAAGACACAGGGAAAACTCTAAAAGTGCTAAATTCCCTCTGAGCTACTAGCTAAAGCCAAGTTAGAGACACGAATGACAACACCTTTAGCTAGCATGCAGACAAATCTCCAAGTCTGAAATATACAATTCAAATTAAAAAATAAAACAATCCCCCTGTTGCAAGCAACAGTTTATTATTCAGCATCAATTTAGCACATTTATAATAACTCTATTGTCGTTTGATAAGCAGATCTTTTGTTAAACATCTCAGCCCTAACAATTCAATTCAACAACTTGGTTGTTTTCTGACAGAGATAAACAAGTGAAGAGTTTCTCATTAGTCAGTATTCATCCCCAAATAGAACCACAGAGTTTTCAAATATACAGCATCGCAGCATTTTCCTAATTTTCCTCCAGCTGTTTGCATCCAGTGGGTTCATTTATCATTTCTATTGTCAGAGAAATTAATTGCGGAGCCGTTTTCAGCCTCTTGTTATCGTCACAGTGTACACAACTCTGCCAAGTGTGTCACGTAAAGCAGAGAACGTTATTGCTGGTCCAACCATGTGCAACTCAGAGGAAATATCAACAGTAATTACACCACCCAGATAACACACTAGGCAAAATGCACTGGCACAAAAACCCTCACCAACCCTAGAGTCACTTCCCCTCTAGCAGGAAGTTGGCAGCGTGATCATTAGATAACAGAGCTAACTTGCTAGCCCTCGTTAGCAGCAGACCTACACCTACCTCACAGACAGACAGACAGACTGGTGATTGATTCAGATTAAGAAGCATGCCAGGGCAGCATGACATAATGCTGTAGCAGGATGATCCCGTCTCTCTGAAACTCCCTTCCTAAGGGTTCCTCTGGCCGCGAGCCATCTCTCTCACACACACACACACACACACACACACACACACACACACACACACACACACACACACACACACACACACACACACACACACACACACACACACACACACACACACACACACACACACACACACACACACAACTCCCATTTAATGAGTGTTTCTGCTGTGAAAGAGAGAAGCCACCGTTACCAGGCTACAATACGCACAACATTTGATGTGTGGTGTTGTCCTTGACAACTTGATGATTGTGACCGCTGAATGCCAGCCAATAACACACTGATTGTGGAAGAGGTTTGATATTAACAGGAAAACACTTCAGAATGGGTGTGGGATCTTTAGAAACAGCAGGATGTAACCAGATACTTTAAAGGTGTGCTGCTGGGAGCTCATGGGATTCTTGAACCAATCCAACCGGATTATGGGCAACAGAGAATTAGCAGGTTTGGAGTCGGTCTGAAACTGGAGAGCTGCCAAGGAAAACAAGGTAACATGTGATTGACAGACATGAGGTCGCCTGAACACATCAGCTTGTGGCTCCCAAGAGATTGGCCGTTTCTCAATTCGCGTTCTCGTGTGTTCTCGTGTACTTGCGTTCTCGATAAACGTCATCAGTGGTAGCCCAAGCACTGTTCCAATTCCAAGTACGCGAGAACGCGAGTACTGTCGTAAAACCCGGAAGTGTTCTCGATGCGTTCTCGATGAGGCCATTCTACCGAGGATGCATCGGAGGTGACTCGTGTGGACTTGGGACCGTTAAATATCCCAGAATGCATCATCGAGTCCGCTGCTGTTCCAATTGCAGGTGCGTACTCGCGTTCTCGGAAGTCTGTACTTGAAAGTCCGGACTTGCCAAGTACGTACTTCCAAGTCCGCGAGAACGTAGTCCGCGTACTTGGTATTGAGAAACGGCCATAGTGATTACCTGTAGATTTATAAGCTTTAAAACTGGAAGGATGAGAAGGTGATGAGGAAGATAGAACAAGTGGAATATAATCAGAAACCACAACACTACTTGTTACTTCTATCTGCTCTATCTATTACAGTAATGTGGCTCTGGAAGTAGACTCAGTGGGAAACGGTCAGTCTACCCTCAACAACAGTAGTGACCCCCACTGTATCCATTCTCACATCGCAGCAGATGGTGGGGGACCTTCACACAGTGACAGGGGGGGTGATAGACCTTAGATTTCAACACTGATAGTACAAATATCCTACAATCACCCCGCAGATCAAGTGTGGGTTGAATTCCAATGGCAGGGTTGACAGATCAGTAGTACTTCAGGGTTCCTGTGGGTTGTGTACCGTGTGGTTTAGCACGTTCACGCTTGGCCAATGTTCCTCACCGGGATAGACATCTACAACACGCACAGTGAGGTCCGGGCATGGTAACCATGGAGACCACACACCGTCTCCTCCTGATAGGAGGAATAACAACCAGTGTCTGGGAGCCTCTCCCCAAGGGACAGGGTCGCGCTCTGCTGGGGTCAGAGTGCCAGCGCTCTGCTGGTTCACCTTGCACCTTCATCATTCTGTAGTGGAGTAACGGTGGCCATGACAGACCAGTTATTTACTCCCCTGAAGGGCAGGAGCCCTGCAGAGAGGAGTCTGCTGTCCTGAGACCAGACCCTGAGACCAGACCCTCCAGACAGGAGTCTGCTGCCGTGAGACCAGACCCTGAGACCGGACATCTGAGACCAGACCGCTGAGACAAGACCATAAGAGAGGAGTCTGCTGCCCTGGGACCAAACCCTGAGACCAGGCCGTTGAGACAAGACCCTCCAAAGAGGAGCCTTGGGACCAGACCCTGTCCCCGGGTCTGGGCGGGGGTGAACCCGCTCAGGGCTTTGAACCAATGTTTTGTTAGTATGTACCGCTTAGCCCAATGGGGAAAGTGTGGACTGGAAACGTTTTTCCCTCAGATGCAATGAATCTGAGTAGTAGTAGAATAGTGAAACAAACACGGACCCTGACTGCCATCCAGTTTCCTCCATATCACCGCTGATGTGTGACTGAGATGAGTCCAACATGGCCGCTCTCCTGAGGGCCTGCGGCAGAAGGCGTCAGGCTCTGACAGACAGCATTCACTTCTCAAATCTCTGACAAGCTGTCTTTTATGGGGCATATTTCTGAGGATAGATGTAGCTTGAAGACATTGACTGCTGCAGGTGAACTCACAAGTAGTAGTAGTAACTATATTGTACCTCATAGTAACACTCTTTCTGCTCATATGCCATCGACCGTGCTTCACATGCAGCACTATTATATTCACTCAGTACTCACACACACCTAGTATCTGCATCCATAGCTCTCAGCCTTATGTAATCCTGATGACTTCATATGGCCTGGCGTTCTATGACTTAACATGAAAACCATTTGTCAAATATGTCCTAAAAGGCAATATAAATAATATTACACATTGCCGTTTTTAAATAGGGCAGTCATTGGAAAGGTGTGTGTGTGTGTGTGTGTGTGTGTGTGTGTGTGTGTGTGTGTGTGTGTGTGTACTGGGCCGACACAGACAGCTGAGGAATAGTTTGTCTGCACCCCAGTCTGCCCGTGGCCCAGGGCGGAGACCTGACTGTAAGGGGGAGACCTGACTCTGACTGTAGGGGGGAGACCTGACGGTGACCCAGGGCAGGGGGGAGACCTGTGGAGAGGCACTGCGTGACCTTCTCCTCTGAGGAGCCTCCGTTCCCAGTACGCTTGGTTCATGTTTATACTCTAAAGATATCGGCTTTGAAACGCTCTGCAGCATTGACATACTGCTAAATGAAGAAGATACTAATAATACCAAATAATGCTGTAAGTGTTATGGTTCTGAGTAGGCTATATGCGTCCAGACATGGACTGCCCTATATGTTCACTTCGTATCGCATGTGTAAGACAGGACTGGGTCTTATAAACAAAAGAAAAACCCAAGAATGAAATAGATGTTGTTTATCAGACTCGTTCTAAGAAACGGACCCGACGACGGGTTGTCATCTCCTGCTGTGTGGACAACATGACAGACACCACGGTCCACAACAGTACCTGCTCGGAGACAACTCCGTCCTAAGGGGGGGGGACCTCCGGGAGATGAACCGCGACCTCCAGGGAGACGATCCTCCGGGGAGCCGAACCGGAACCTCCGGGGAGAAGAACCACGACCTCCGGCGAGATGAACCTCCAGGGAGAGGAACCTCCGAGGAGACGAACCGGAACCTCCGGGGAGAAGAACCACGACCTCCGGGAAGATGAACCTCCGGAGAGATGAACCTCCGGAGAGATGAACCGCGACCTCCGCCTAGGCCGAGGCGATCTCCTGGACCGGATTACCGAAGAGCTGGCCCACTAGTTAGAGGAGCACAACACCTTCTCAGACCGCTTCATGTTTAGTACACGTCCCCAGACGTCGTCGAAGCGCCACCAGGAGACCCGCTGCAGCCCGACTGTAAACGCGTTAGTTTCGTTCTGACCGACAGCTGTTAGGCGATCAGCAGCAGGCAGGTTGTACCGAAGAAACTGAGGAGAACATCCGCCGCTGATGTCTGTGTGGGTCGACCTGTCAGGAGAGCTGTGTACAAAGAGCCCTCGTCAGGCGCGGTTCTCGCAGAGCGCACGACGTCCAGCCGTCCGCCTGCTGCACGGACACCGCGCGACGCCAAACGCGATCATGTTGTAGGGAAAGAGCCGGTGGGCGGCGTGTTTACCTCTGGGCGTCTCTCCGTCCTGTCGCGATCAGCTGCTCCGCTGCAGCGACGCCATTAGTGGAGAGCGCGGCTCCGTCCCTCGTGTTGTTCTGGAGCGACTGACGCCACCAGCCCCGCGTTTCAGGAGCAGCAGCGACCCCCGCTGGTCAGATGGCGCTATTAGGCTCATATAAACATGTTTTCTTTATCTTTACGCTGTGCACCGCACACACACTGGAGAACTGCGCCAAATCAGCTGATCGCAACGTCCGTTACCGTGAGATATTCATTCGCTCCGTGGTCAAGCTGCTGCAGTTTGAAAAAAAAGAAAAGGTGGAGCAAAAAAACACTGCTGTGCTTAAGAAATTGTGTATTGAAAATGGAATCTCCTTTGTGAAACTGGGTACGTTTCATAAGATCAGATGTTACGTGTGGGGCTATGTGTGGGGTGCGTACCAAACACCACCTCTCCTGGTATATATATATATATATATATATATATATATACACACACAGGGGTGCACATAACCTTTTTAGTGAGTTACTCAGGTGAGTAGGCTACCAGGTGATATATATATATATCAGTGTGACGGACTGGACGGTCTGGCATTCAGGCAGATGCCGGAAGGGCCGCGGCCTCTCGTGGGCCGTTTGGGCCGGCCAATCACGGAGCGGCATGCTTGTCGGGTTCGCGTGGCCCCACACTATCTCTCGGCCCACTATCAAGCATTAATCGTGTTAAACGGCTTCAAGTCGGCCATTTATCTCTAAATCCCTAGCCATACCACATACTCTGAAACTGAAACTGAAACTGACACAAAAGTTATATGAAGCAATGACTTCTGGGAATTTCAAAACTGAATCAGACCGCGTCTGCGTGTTAGGGGGTTGTTGGAAGAGAGTCGCCTGAGGTTAAACTATGAATTGAGGAATTCAGCGACAGGAGAGAAGGAGATTACTGTTGGCTGACAATGAAAGTCTCCTCTAAACGAGTACACAGAGAGACGTCAGAGCGTCGGAATTTGATGATGCCGCGGAGATAGAGGAAGATAGGCTAGGCCTACTACAGAAATAAACCTGGTGAGCAAGAAATGTGCTACCTGCATTGTGTAATCTGTTGCAATTTCCTTCTCCAGCAGTTAAACCTCTTCACCTGTGCCTACAACTACATATGGTTGGCTTATAAATTCCTACTAACACTGTCATGTAGCCTACTCAAGTGGCATGCGAACGGAGTTTTTCCACTCTTAAATTAATCAAGAATCGCCTAAGGACACGATTGTCACAGGATAATTTGGAGGCCTTTATGCTGATGGCGACAGAGAAAGAGGTCCTAATGAACTTGGATGCTGATGACGTGATAGACAGGGTTGCGGAGAAGAGCAAGCCCCTTCGCACCTTGTTAACTGCATGACGTTAATTAAGACACGTTTGTATTATGGAGTGGCTGCTCTGAAGATCTATTCTAGGCATTTTATTTTTATTTTTGGAGTTGTGCATTTATATATCCATGTTTTTGATGCAGTCTTTATGCATATTATAGTTAAAGTTCATCACCAATGGGGCTACAAAAGTGCGTGTTATTTCCGTGCGTGTGAAGTTATATCTGTGAAGGGGGCACGTGCACGCGCGTGCGTGCGCCCCCGTGTGGGCCGCTGGCGGGTGAAAATGCCAGGGCCGTTTTTTAATCCCAGTCCGTCACTGCTCCCCACACTGGCTATCAGTGGAGGGGAGGAAGTATGACCATATTTCTCATTTTGCTGATATTTCTCTCAACCATACGGTCTCAAACTAAAAAAAATATGTTGGTTCGTGTTTCTGCACTTCATCAAGGAAAATCAATTAATCAATCAATCAAACTTTATTTGTATAGCACTTTTCACGCAAGCAAATGTAACACAAAGTGTGCCAGAAGACCTGAGGGTTCGAGAGGGTTCATAGGATAAGAGAAAATCAGATAAATAAACGGCCATTAAGAGCTTTATAAAGTGTATTTTTTATGTGGGAGGCTATCACGTATTTTTAAACATCCAACATCCAAGTGCATAATGAACATTTCTAATACAAATACTTCTGTATTCATTTTTAAGTACAAAGGTTAAGTAGATACAACACAATAACATAACATTCATAACATACACATATATATATATATATATATATATATCTTTTGCTACAGATACATTTTTTGAAACACATAGGAATACACACAATCTGACACATGTAAATAAACATGAAAAGTGCAAATGCTCTACAACACATGAAGCTGCTGGCCGGTTCATCTCTAAACACAGTGATCTCCATCACCACTCCAGACCCATGTCCGCTTTGCTCCAGACGTATTTTCCTCCTCTTTTTAAAAACATCTTCTCATCGAACCCGCTAAAGCAGATGGCCTCTCTAACGCCCACGTCCAGGATGGACTTAGACGGGTCCTTCCTGCCCCCCCTGCAGTCCAGAAACCGCATCTGTAGCAAGAGGGGAACCCGGGTGCTTAGAGCTCATCATACCACACCCTTCACTGCTTTCTTTGAAGAGGAAACCCACTGTTACTGAGGGTCAATGTGATTGGTCTCCTTGCATGCTGATGAGATTTTTTTTTTTCCATTCCATCAATACAAAGTTGACTTAAACTAAGCTAGTAATAATAGAATACATCAATTGCATGATTTTCAATGTAATAACAATGTTATATAATGGTAATTTAAATACTTACATATTCATCCAGGATGAGGTATGAATCACGCATCTTAAATAGAAAAAAGGGACAATAATTTAATATATGACCCTACATAAGTCCAGAACTGTATGAAACTGGAAATACAATTGTTTTAAATGTATTTGTATTTCATGTAATTGTATTTGTAGCATAAATGATGGTGGCGGAAAATAGCATAGCATTCACCCCTATTAGAGTTTAACCAACAGATAATTCAGCCATACTATACACCTGCTGGTATACACCTGCTGGTATACACCTGCTGGTATACACCTGCTGGTATACTATACACCTGTAGGCATACACCTGTTGGTGTACACCTGTTGTATGCACCTCTTCACACTCGTGGTCCTACCTTCTGATTGGACTCGGGTACGAGGCAGGTGACGCTGCTGTGTCGATCCAGGAAGTCCTGGAACTGCTCGGGGCTGATCACAAACCTCTCTGCCTCCCGCAAGGCGTCCTCCCCCGCGTTCTCCCCAAAGATCAGGAGGCACTGGAAGACCTGAACGCATCACACTAGTCAATACACACACCTGAACGTACAACACTGCAGTCAATACACACACACACACACACACGTACGCGCACACACGTACATGCACACACGCACACAACACACACACACACACGCACACTTTACCTTCCATCGCACAGGGTTCAGGTGGGTGATTTGCTCGGCCATGTCCTCGTCGATGTTAAACGTGTTGATGACAGAGTTGATCTTGAACGCCACTTTGTACTGACGGCACCAGTCCCTGACTCTGTACAGGTTCTCCAGGTGGCTCTTCCGGCCCTGAGTTCTTCCAATCAGCTGATTGGTGTCCTCGTCAAAACTGTCACAGGAAACGGCCAAGATGTCCAGATGCTCACCTGATATTTAGACACGGACAGATGAGTTTTATTTTTGTGTTTCTGTTCACAGAAACGAAACTACCGACAACTTGAAGAAATGCCGCCACCTGCTGGTGCGTAGACAGAGTAGGCCTACAACAACATGAAAACAAATTACGTGTTTTAAATAAAAGTTTAACGGTGGTCAAAGGTCTACTTCGGTAAAAACGTACCGTACTTCTGGAACCAGTTTTCTTTGATCATGCTTCCGTTGCTGACCACACTGACGCTCGGCAGCTGGAGGTCCACTTTGCAGAACTGGACCAACCGTCCCAGGAAGTCGCCCTTCTCCTTCAGGAACGGCTCTCCGCCAGAGAAGTTGATCTTCTCCATACCTAGCAGAATAATAATTAATGTTTCATATTTTTTAAATTAATAAAAAAGAGATTTTTATCCTCTAGACAACGTATTTAGGTTTAGGATAGTGACGTGATCCTTTATTTTGAATACATATCTATAACTCTCTCTCTCTCTCTCTCTCTCTCTCTCTCTCTCTCTCTCTCTCTCTCTCTCTCTCTCTCTCTCTCTCTCTCTCTATATATATATATATATATAAGTACATCCACTATATCTATATCTATATATGTATGTATAAATATGTCATTTTGTTTTGTAATTGTACCTGCTTCCTTCAGAAGTGTGAGTCCTTTCTTTGCCTCCTCCAAAGGCAGGACGAAGGACGTCTTCGCTGTGTGGAAACAGAATCCGCATTTATAATTGCACTTGCGCGTAAAGTGGTAATTGACGCTGGTGGGGGTCGTAGCAGGTCGTTCTTCCTTCTTTGTGTCCAGGGTCCCGCTCACGGACGAGGCTGGTCTCCAATCGAAGATAGAGATCAGACTCGAGATCATGGATTTGATAGTGCTCAAAAATCGCAAAAACATAATCGGCACCATGGTTCAAATTGGGAAAACGTATCAATGACTGCAGGAGCCGTTCTGCTCTTATTTAAAGAGGCTGCTCTTAAATAGTGCTGCAGGTTGTGAGATGCTTAAAGTTTCTGTTTACAAACAATGAGACACACCCCCCCCCCCATTCCATCAGATTCAGCATCATCTAGCCACGTCACCTCCTTGGCATCTACAACAGCTGATTACCATGAAATGAGAGTGAATCATAGAGTCCACTATCACTTTCTCTTTTCTAGAACCGATACTTAACAGAACCGAAACATGGTGTTCTGGCGCCCCCCCAGGCCGGTTCCTGCATTGCTTGCAGGGCAGTGACTTGTTTCGTTTCATATGAAACTGCTGTGGGTTTCAGCTGAACCTCCTCCTCCACAGGCCTGGAGTCCAGTGGACTCCTGATCACAGAGATGGCCAAACGCAGCATGTCTCTGCTCAGCCAGTGGTCGTCGCGTGTGTTCTCTATTGACCTGGATAAAAGAGGAGCTCTTCTGAACTTTGCTCTGACAGAAAAGCCGCAGCAGGCGCCGGAGACGTTCAGGAATATCCAAGAACGCTGCTACTCTGTGTTGGTGTGTGGAGACGACAGGATCCAGAGCGCCAGGTTCTACTGGGGACTTGAAGAGCTCCTGAGGACCGAGCTGCCTGCAGAGTGTGAGCTACTGCCGGTCAGCTCCTACCTGCCTCACGTCAAAGACTCTCTCATCAGAGGCTATTTCCTGAAGGACGCTTCAGAGTGCCCCTCGCTGACCAGGCGGGTGCTGGGGAGTCTGGGTCTGAGTGAGCAGGTCCAGGTCTGCTCGTACCTCAGGGGGGCGGATGGGGGGCGGTGGTCGCAGCAGCTGTGGTCCGGCTCAGAGAACCAGAACATGGACGTTTCAAAAACGTGTTATATTGTTCCCTCCGAGGAAGCTAACTACCACCCATCCGTCCTAAACATGGAGAACTCTGATGTGTTCTACTGTCGAGCGGAGGCCTCCAAGGTTCTGCAAGAGGTTTGTACTTCTGTTCTTATTGATTCACTAAACTTACAGTTGATTTATTTACTAAAGAGTAAATGTCTCCCTCACGTGGCAGAAAGGCGGATTACACCATGAACTGTTTTAATGAGGAGTCTCAAACCTTTGTCAATAATATAAATGTATGAAATGTCAAATAAAGAATAGGGTTATAAATTGTTTAAAAAAATCTACTATGGAGTAATATATTATCCAAATAATAAAAGCATATGCCTAATATACAAATAATTATGGAAAGATATTAAGTAAACTTTAATTTACTGAACGGTATTTTTAATATAAATATTTTCTATATTATTATTTATATTATTCTAAACTAATCTATTTCAAGCATAAAATCCCCCGTACCACACGCAGTCTATCAAACCATCGGATCGCATCCGCTGACCAACGCGTTGTGCTTCTGCTCCACAGAGCTGTGACATCATCCCAGAGTCCAGGGCCGTGCTGGAGCTGGTGGGCCAGACAGACGCGGCCAGACACAGTCCAGACTTCCCCGTGGTTGTCATAGAAGGACTGGACGCTACAGGTTAACAGCATTAGCTCATGGAGGAGGGGATGGCGGTCATTAGGCTGATGTCTGCAAGCCTTCCTGATTAGCTGACAGGCTGCTCTGCTCATGCAGTTATCTCCTAAATGAGCTCTTTGATGGCATTTCTCTTTTAGATCATGACCTCAGCCACAGCGTGTTACAGCATACCCAGGCAATCATATATTTTTATTCACAAATGCATCTCATCTTATTTTTGTCTATAGTTTCAATCCAACCACGTCCAAAATGTAATCAGAGTAGTCATTTCTACTCTTCTTGTATAATTAATTAATAATAACCGTTTTAAAAGGAAAACCTACTTGGAAACTCACCATTCCCAGTTCCATGTCTGACTTTGCCATGCCAGCTATTCTACCAGATATCCCATCTTGTCTTTCTCTTACATGGCCCTCCTCTTCTCCACCTCCTCCACCTCTCATCGCTCATCACAGGGAAGACCACTCTGACTGAGTCTCTGAGGGAGGCTCTGGGGGCCAGGCTGCTGCGGTCCCCTCCCCAGTGCCTCTCCCCCTGGAGGGCCGTCTTTGATCGGGAGCCTCCCCTCATCCGCAGGGCCTTCTACGCCCTGGGGAATTACATCACAGCGGAGCAAATAGGCCAGGAGGCCTCTCAGGCTCCCGTCATCATCGACAGGTAAGAGACAGCCGAGCGGGGCTGCGTGGGAACGTCCCAGCAGCCCGCCGCCGTCACAGGGGAGGGGCAGGGCTCCAGACTGCGACCAAATGGTCGCATTTTGCGACCAAAATTTGAGAGTGTGCGACTGAATTTTACATCTGGTCGCGCATGTGCGACCAGTAAATTTGCCCTTTTTAATTTTTTTATTTTTACACGTTAAACGTGGAAGGGGCGCGTCAATGAATCCGGAATCTGTAGCAGGCCAATGAGTGTGAGAAGGATAGGGAATGGCCACTGTAAGTGGCTCATGTGTGGAGGGGGAGGGTCATAGAGATTATCGAGCGCGGGAAACCGGCGCGGGTCTGTAAGAAGGACAAAGATCTCAACCTGCCGTTCGAACAATGAGCAAGCAAACAATTGATCCATTATTCTGACCTGCGGCACTTGCGGCAAGTGCCACAGTCTACAGAGTCGGAGGATGATGACGATGATGATAACGAAGTTCGGAATATGAATATGAATATTTGGTTAGCATGTTGATTTACGGTGTGTGCCCCTAAAATTTCTGGTTGCACCCCTAAAATTTTCAGTTAGGGGCTGCAGTGCTCCTAGTGAAAAAAGTTAGTCTGGAGCCCTGGAGGGGGCTCATTGGGAGCCATCGCACGCACGCACGCACACACGCACCATGAATGCACGCACACACATGCACGCACGCACCATGAACGCAAGCACGCACGCACCGTGTACACACGCACCACGCACACGCATGCACACACTGTGGGACAGGGTGGGTGTGTCTCCGTCGCTGCGTGGGATGAAGAGTCTGTTCTGATGACCCATGATGCATTGCACCAGTTCCTTACCTAGGTGGCAATCTTGAACACGTTTTTGTGATCCTGAACTCCTGACGGGATGTTATGTTAGATCTATAATATAATATTATATAATCATTTATATTATTATCATATTGTTTTATGAGATTTTGTTTCATTTTCCTAAATCATATCTTTATAATACAAACACGTGTTATTTGGCTCAGCTTGCGTCTGTAAACTGAACATGACATCAGTGATGGTTGAGAAGCTCTGTCGTACGTCCTGGATGCATATCTTCTGATTTAGAGACTTTATTAAGACTCTATTCTATATCCATACACATACAAAGATGTATGTATTCTATCAGACACCATTCAATCCATCATCCATCCATGCCCATGGTCCCCCCCTCTCCCCCCCCCAGGTATTGGCACAGCACCGCCTCCTACGCCATCGCCACGGCGGTGAGTGGTCCGGTCTCCAGCCTGCCCCCTGAGGGGTCTCCTCTGTACCGCTGGCCCCCCGACCTGCTGCAGCCCTCGCTGGTGGTCCTGCTGACCCTCGACCCCCAGGAGAGGAAGAGGAGGCTGGAGGTCAGGGGTCTGGGCCAGACAGACGAAGAGCAGGAGCTCGACCACAACCTCCTCTTCCGGCTCAGGTGAGGTCCAACCTTAGGGGTTGTATATTACCACACACACACACACACTGATTCACATACTGTATCACCACATGTTTGCAGCCCGACATGCTGCCCTCCACTCCTCTATTCATAATCATTTTAGACCATAGGATTTATTAATATGATGATTATTTTACATCTGTCCACTATCAATCTGTTTACAGAAGCGCTATCACCAGTCGCACATCTTCCTACGTGACCAGTATGAAAGGGTGTCATAGGGTGCCTGTGCACTCACACGCTCACACGTTCACTCACTCAAACACTCAAACGTTCACACACTCACACGTTCACTCACTTACCCACTCACATACTCACACACTCACGCGTTCACACGTTTACACGCTCACTCACTCACACGCTCAAACGTTCACACAATCACACACTCACAACTCACACGTTCACACGCTCACATACTCACACGCTCACACACTCACTGTGAGGGGGGGGGGGGTCCGCTGATGAGACGGAGCAGGTGATTAGTGGCTGAGGCTGTAAACCCACAGCCGGTGAAACCCCCAGACCTGCCAGGCAAGACTGGTCGATGCCCCCCCCCCCACCCCCCCCCACCCCCCCCCCCAGCACCACCAGCAACACAAGCACCGCCGCCGCCACCAGCACCACCAGCACCACATGAGCATGAGAGAGACATAGACAGAGAGAGATAGGGAGATGGGGAGAGACATGGACAGAGAGACGTAGGGAGAGAGTGGGGGGAGAGATAGGGAGAGAGAGTGCGAGAACTAGTGAGAGAGAGGGAGGGAGACATAGACGGAGAGAGATAGGGGGAGAGAGGGAGGGAGAGAGTTCCTCAGCAGCTCATTCCATCACGTCACCGTGGTGTTTGGTACACACAAGCCATTGTTCTTTCTTTGAGGGGGCGACTGGTTGAACTCAGCTGCTGTTCCTCCTCAGATGGTCCGGAGAAGCACGTCGTTTATCACTGTCAGACGATCTGACGAAACGCATCTCTTTCTCTCTCTCGCTCCACGATGCGTTGTAGGAGATTACATCTGATCCCTTACAACGTGTCTCTTACAGCTACCATTATGGATTTGATTAGAGCTTAACATCTTCAACATGTGGATATTCGTTTCTTCCCCCCCCCCCATGTGTTTCAGAGTGGAGGAGGCTTATCGGAGGGTGAGAGGCCCTGCTTGTGTCACTGTGGATGCCGGCCCTTCGGCAGACAAAGTGCTCCAGCAAGTGCTGCTTTTAATTAGGGAACACTGTCGCTTGTAAACACTGAACCCTCTGCCTCGCGGACAGCCCATGCAGTTCTGGGGTTGCAGTACCGCCTGTCGCCACTAGATGCCAGTAAGGTGTTACGCAGCAGTAGATGAAATGGAGGGGTGAGATGTGAATGGGCTAAGGGATTGTTTTTATAACAAGCAAGTGTTGCATCGCTAGAGGCCCGCATTTCCCTGTAAAATCACAACTTAGCTTTAGCCTCCCTCCCCCTGTTCTCCTTCCTCCCCTCTCTCTCTCTATCTCTTGCACACACACACACACACACACACACACACACACACACACACACACACACACACATACACACACACACACATGTCCTTGATTGGAGATACAGGAATAGGCATATCGCTTCTATTCTGATCCATCAGAAGACCTTCTTATTGATAACAATGCAGCATCCTTAGCATCAGCTGCTAACTTACCCGTTATTTACTTACCCGTAATTTAAAGTTTTATCCACGATAACAAGTGATTAAAAAGACCATTCCAATAAACAAAATGTTGAAGTGAAAACGTCTGCCTTGCTGCCTGTTCCTGTGTATCTCACCTGCTGTAAACGTGCGGTAAAGAGAAACAGACTCCATGCCAACCCTTCATTAAGTCTTCATGGCACATGAAGTCTGTGTTATGGCCATTACCACAGCCTGTGCTTCTATTCATCCACACAGGCTTCCTTCATGTGGTGAGTGACCGTCTTAACTACTGGATGATGTGTCCATCAGTAAGACGTTGTGGTCAGGGCCCTCATCTCTGCAGCACTCTGAAACTAAAACAATGTACTGTACATGATGCTCCTATTGGCCCCGGCAAGAGTGTCACAATACATCATCTTCCCCACACACACACACGCACACGCACACGCGCACACGCACACGCACACGCACACACACGCACGGCAACGTTGACTGGGGTGTCTCCTGTAAAGGTTTATACAGGGAGGGGGTATTGTATATTCCGGCCCGTGTGATGGGAAGATTAATTGGGGGTTTTAATAATTATGAGCTTGGCGACGCTGTGGGCCACAGAAGACAGAGTGGACCCATCTCTTTACGGCGATGCATCAGCAGAGAGAGCGTCCGCCTCACACCCCATTCATACAGCAATTAATGGAGCACTGTATATCAATGTCATCCCTCTGTCCCCCCTCCCACATAAGCACATTGGATTAGCCCCACCCCACTTCTCTCTCTCTCTCTCTCTCTCTCTCTCTCTCTCTCTCTCTCTCTCTCTCTCTCTCTCTCGCTCTCTCGCTCACTCTCTCTGTTCTACCAATTACTTCATTTCAGCGTCCCCTTGATGGGGGCGAGTGAGTTGTGCAGCGGATGCATATCTTACAGCCATCACATATTATCTTGTACGTTGGAATGAAACATAATGTTTATGGAGGAATGGATTCCAATAGAGGGGGTTAATGGTATGTGGCCTAATTGCGCTGGATGCAGCAGTAATGGGTAAAGGTAGGAGTGTGTGGGCGTTGTTCTCTGGGCCAGGGAGGGCCTGCGCCGCGCGCGTCTTGATTGATGTGTCGGTGGCCGGACGTTAACTCTAAACGTGAAGACGATATTGTAATTTGAATTTTGCGTCCTATAAAAGTAACTCAGTCGCCCTCCACCTTCTCCAGGGAGTCAAAACCTTTTATGAGGTAATAAAAGGAAAAGCAATTAGTGGCACTTTAGTGTTGGGTTAAGGGACTCAGCCGCCACTGAATGGCTGTGTTGTTGTCGTTTGCGTGATGCTAAAAGAATGAAGACGATGTCAGAGCCAAGTTGGCCTCAGCCTTTCCGTCCGGGCGCAGGTGGAACGGGTAGTTATTGCACTGCACACCTCGATGTGTGAGTGACTTTTTTAGTGAACATTGCTTCCATACAAACCTGGTGGAAGAAGTACACGAGTATTTCAAAGTGAAAAGTTGGGCTTGGATTGAGGAAAGTTAATATCTAATACGCTGAGCTTCCCGTGTGTGACCGCACTACTGAAGGGCCGGAGATAAAAGTCCTCACACACTCATTGAGAAGTCTGTCTGAGAAGAGCAGGTATATCACACACACACACACGCACGCACGCACGCACGCACGCAGGCACGCACGCACACACACACACACACACACACACACACACACACACACACACACAATCCCCCCCTAGACACACATACACACACAGACCCCCCCCCCACACACACACACACACATGCACCCCATTCGAAAACACACACAAACACACACAAACACCCCACACACACACACACACACACACACACACACACACACATTCACACTCACTACTGTACACAAAAACTTGCCAAGTACACTACACACATATACACACAAACATAACCAAGCTAACAATGTACACAAACACACACTCACCTACACACCTAGGCACACCTAAACACACACACACACACACACACACACCTAGCCACACACACACACACACACACCTAGACACACAAATACACGCACCCACCTGGCCCTGCGTGGAGCCACTTTGCACTACACTCCTCAACCTCAATATTTCATCCGCACAACAGAGGTGGAGAAAGCCCCCATGAAATAATGAAGGATGCAGCGGGGGGCTGCAGCGGCCCCCGCCCGCCGCCCCCCCGCTCTAAGTAATAGATCAAATGAAAGCTGTCCCTCACATCATTAATAATGCCTTGTGGGGGTGGGAGGAGACGGGGAGGGAGGGAGGGAGGCAGGGTGGGTGGGAGGGGGAAAACGGGAGGACGCTGGGGGGAGGCACCGGATATGGGGGGGTGGGGTGGGGGGGTTGATGGGCGTGGTGAGGGCAGCATGCAGGGCATCTTGGGATGCAGTTTGGAGGTTGTTGAGGGTGAGGTCTGTGGGAGTGGGGACCCGTCCACCGAGGGCCCCTGTGTGACGGGGCCCCTGTCTGAGGAGGTCTTGCGCCGTACGGCCTCCTCCAGCGAGCGCCTGATTAACGTGTGTGTGTGTGTCTATGTTTCTGTTTTTTTGCTTTAAAGTGGGTTTGGGGGTGAGAATAGAGTGAGTTTGGGTGTGAGAGTATAGTGAGTTGGGGGTGGATATAGATTGAGTTTGAGGGTGAGAGTGTAGTAAGTTTGGGGGTGGATTTAGAGTGAGTTTGGGGGTGGATGTTGGAGTGGAAAAGGGGAGGGTAAGGGGTATGGAGATAGGAGAGAGGTGGTGCTGAGGAAGGAGGAGGAGGGGTAGGAGGGTGTGGTGGACCCTGGCCAGAACAGAGGAGTAGAGTTACCGGAGATGCTGTCTGTTCTGCTTCCTCCACTCTCAGCTCCTCCAGCTGGAAGGTAAAGAGATGATAACAAAGCTCATCGTGATGCCAGCGTCTCCACACTCAACTCCCAGGCCTCCCAAGGTTGCAGGGTTTCTTGAAAATACAATAAAACTGAACTAATGTTTACGGCTCTCCCTCCAACCATCACAACCCGCCTGAAAGCTCTCAGCCTTTGCTTGTTTATGCTTTGAACACATCACAACATTGAATGATTTTTGATGGACGAATCAAGCATGTTTGGAATTACGTCATTATTGAATAAAGTAGAATCACACTCTACACACTTTTCTACTAATCATTGAGGTTACGTTGGCCTTACAGGATTTGAATTGGAGTAAAGCACCGTGGTTACATCATCAGCACAATGCTAGAGTTATTATTATTAAAACCATAGCTCAGTCAGACTGCCAGTCCCCTGCCTCTCATTCCCATGTCTGCCTCCGCCATTTGTACCACTTAAGAAATGCTGCAACCACCTCTCCCCTCCAGACTAACGTCTGGAACCGAAACACAAACCCTCGCTCGCTCTCCCTCATGTGCACAAACATACAAATACACACGCATGCATGATCGCACAAAGGCACACAAAAAAACACGTGCACACACACAAGCACATTCACACACAGACACAAACGCGTGCATGAGTGCACAGAGGCACTAACAGAAAACACATACAAGCACATGCCACACACCCATAGACACATATACACACACACACACACACACACACACACACACACACACACACACACACACACACACACACACACACACACACACACACACAAACACACCCTCAGTCATATACGTGGAACTGTCAACATTACTAGCGCCATGGCCTCTAAGCCCAGCAGGGGACGGCAGGCAGCGGACCCCCCTCTGTGCGGGTGGTGGGGGGTAGGATGTAAAAATATCAAGCATAAAATAAAGAGTTGAACTGTGGAAAAATACGCCGCACAACAACAGGGCAGAGCCCAGCATAAAACAGGAGGAGAATGTCAGGGAAAGGAAATTATTTGGCAAGGGGAAGAGGAAGGAACCGAAAGAAAAAGAGCCATTTGAAAATATCCCATCAAAAACACATGTATAATTCAACAGCTTTTCATCAACCGGCTCACTCTGTCACAGCGTCCCTGAATACCTATCGCCCTGGCAGAGAGGGACTGAACGTGCAGGTACATACACAGCCGCCTTTGTTTTTCCCCCAAAATACCATTAAATATTCCAAGGCCTA
>NC_140287.1:11399753-11403118 GCF_964030765.1 Micromesistius poutassou
TTTGTATTCACACACACACACACACACACACACACACACACACACACACACACACACACACACACACACACACACATGTGGCGCTCGCACTGTCGTAGCTCATTGTCTCATTGGAGGACCAAATTCTCTGGGCCACGGGCCAAGCAGAGAAGGGGGAGGTAACCTGATTCCAAATTCCAAATCGCGTTTGAGTTTTCATTTTTTCAAAGGCGGAGCAGTATACCTAGTGCTCGTTTTACACCTAACGCCATTTCTAGCCACTGGGGGACCATAGGCAGGCTAGGGGAAGTCATATTAATGTTAGAAAACCTCATAAAGTGACATTTTCATGCCATGGGGACGTTTAAGTTAAGGATACCAGCCACCAAAAGCATAAGCACACAAGACACACGCACACATGCACGCACACACACACAAACGCATGTGCACACACATCATTAGTTATTTTTGTGTCATATACCACAGAAGGTCATCAGTTGTGCACCCACACACCACACACCCATGGACACACACACACCCACAGACACACAGACACAAACACAGACCACACACCCACAGACACACACACGCACACACACACACACACACACACACACACACACACACAGTAATGAATGAATGCCCTTAGGGAATGCACTAACTTCTCCCATAATTTAAAGCTTGAGAATGAACGCTATAAACACCATGTTTGAAATGATCTCCCTCTCTCTGTGTAATCTCTCTCTATTTTAATGACTTGTTGTTGTCTAAAAAAGTAATTTACTCAAATGTTTTCAGGGTATCTGCAGTGAAGCGTGATCACTCAAATGTATTCAGACTGTGTAGTTTGAGCCTTAAGACAAACATGCTATGGATTTACACATTCACAACTTTTCCATCTGCACACCCAGCATGCATGCCAAAAGCAGAGATATTAAGGTAAACAAAAATGTGAAATTATTCGCTGAATCGAATAACATCTTAAAATGTTAAAATGTCTTTCGTCTCATTGTTGCTATTCATGAAGGGAGTCTGCTTTGTGTCATCTCAGACCACAGGAAACCTTTTTCTATTCTGTTCTATTCAACCCTGATTGTTTCCATTATGGAAAGGTTTGAATGATTCAACTTTCCAAAATGCTGTCCTGCGTATGGATTCAGTGGAAGGATCAGAAGCAGTCATCGTTCATGGAGGGGACTTTGGGGGCGGGGTGGGGGGGGGGGGGGTTGCTGAGTCTCACCCTGACCTCTGTCTGACCTCTGTCCCCCTCAGGAGGGAGCAACAAAAGGCCAGGATAGGATAACAGTGATACTGTTACACACACGCCTGAACACACATACTCACACACATACATTGGTACACACATAGGCATTTATGCTCATGCACATGTACACGCATACTGAATATGCATACTTAAATACTTACATTCTTACACATACACTCTTACACACAAACCATTCTAACCTTCACAAACACATGCAGAAGAAGAAAAACATAGATATACATAGATATACCTAAATCTCACACGCATGAAAGCAGTTTCAAGTCAAACAGCAAAGATTGAAACCGTTAGAAAAATAAAGCCTCTATTTATCATGTCTGGAGGGGGGAGTCAAAGTCTTAGAGGAAATCTCCGGAACATCTCAGTGCATTTAATATGTAAGCAAATCCGGCCAGCGGCCCCCCCACACATACACAGCTGGCTAATGGAGACCACTGGGGAGGGTGGAGGGGTGGAGGGTGGAGGATGGAGGGTGGAGGGGGGGAGGGTGGAGGGGGGGAGGGTGGAGGTGTGGAGGGGTGGAGGTGTGGAGGGTGGAGGATGGAGGGTGGAGGGGGGGGGGTGGAGGTGTTGAGGGGTGGAGGTGTGGCGGGTGGAGGGTGGAGGATGGAGAGCTGGAGGATGGAGAGTTGGAGGATGGAGGGGTGGAGGGGTGGAGGGGTGGAGGGGTGGAGATGGAACACAGGGGTGGGGGCAGCGGGTCCGTCTGCCCGGGAGTGATTCACACCTCCAGGGTGCGGCGTTATCATTTGGAAAGGTCAGAGGTCGGGTGAGTTTCCGTGTTCAATGTCAGAATGACACCGGGTCGCTGGACGCTCCCGGAACAACTGCTGACTCCGCCTCGCCCTTCTGGCCCGGAACGGACGGTGTGTGGGGCCGTCGGTTCTCCTCTCCTCCTCCGTCTCTTTTTATTTCTACTTTGTTCCTGCTGCTTGATGAAGGATCTCTGGTGCTTTGGTTTCTTTCCTCCGTCTCGTCTTCATCCCTGGCAGAGGGACAGGACGGACCCTCATGAACATCAGGTTAAAGAACACAAGAACTTAACAGTGTATTTACTGCCTTTATCGCAGAGAGAGAGAGAGAGAGAGAGAGAGAGAGAGAGAGAGAGAGGAGAGAGAGAGGAGAGATGAGAGAGAGAGAGACAGAGAGACAGAGAGAGAGAGATCGGGACTTGACATTAGAAGATGACAGCGTTACAATTCTTAACAAGCCATTTCAATCAGTGCAGCTGAGAGTCATAACAACAGGCAGGCTGTCTCAGCAGAAACACATGTACGAACACATGTAAGGAACGCACAATAAGGAGACACCAGTTATCTAATCCTCTCTGTAGCCCACGGTGTCACTCTCTCCCACGACGACGTAAAGATGGAAGCAAGACAAACATGACAATAAAGACCGAGCTATTATCGTTCCCCCTTTGAATCAGTGATACTCATCTGCCCCCACTCAGCCCTTAACAGCCCCTGGGTCACCGCGCTCAGCACCACGCTTCACTATATTTAAATCGCTGGCCCACATTACGGAGCAGCAGCCCCACAGTACGCCATGTAGCGCCGTTATTTCAGCTCGCACACACACAGCCAACTGTATTCATTGGTTATGATCCACAAATCGTTACGCTACGGCTTTTGGAAGCAGCCCTCGTTGGCTTAGCGTGGGTGTGTTGGTGTGTTTCGCTCTCTCCGTGGCGCCCCGAGCGTAGAGAGAGGAGGTCTGATGGGTCTTACTGCTAACAACGGCTGGGATGCTCACACCTGTTTCACCAGCAATATAAACAAGCCCCTTTACCGGACCGCCGCTCCGGAAGGCTCCTCAGCCCTCATGTTCACACCGCGGCGGGCCCCGTCCCCGCAGGCCAATTACAGACCCGGGATCAGCTGATAGCCCCGTATCGGTACGGCACCACGCCTCCGCTGGTTAACGACTTAATACTGGCGAAGATGTATTTCAGTTGCTCCTCAGTCGGCCCGCCGTGGGATGCGGGTGAGTGGCGGTATGGGAGTGGGTGGGGGGGGGGGGGGGGGGGGGGGGGGGGGGGGGTGAGGGGAGGGTGAGGGGTGGGGGTGAAGGGCTGGTTGGGGCGAGCATATCTCATGCAGCG
>NC_140287.1:11403318-11418318 GCF_964030765.1 Micromesistius poutassou
GAGAGAGGGAGAGGACCTCTCTATCACCCTCTGTCTTGGTTGACCACAGAGGGGAGGAAAGGGAGAGGGAGAGGGGAGGAGAGGAGAGGACAGGAGAGGAGAGGAGAGGAGAAGAGAGGAGAGGAGAGGAGAGGAGAGGCAGGGAGGGAGAGGGAGAGGAGGGGGGAGGAGAGGAGAGGGCGGAGAGGAAGAGAGAGGGAGAGGGGAGGGAGAGAGAGTCGGCGATACACTGAATGGGGCGAGTTTCGTCTCTAATGGCATTTAATCAATATGAGATCCAGTCCCTTTGATCTTCTCCCACTGACCAGCGATCCCTAAACAGTAGAATGGAAATCACCCTCATGCTGTCCAGACCAGTCAACAAAACAACCATCGGTCTGTCAGTCTGTCTGCATATCACTCTATCAATCCATCTCTCCATCTCTCCACCTCTCCGTGCGTTGTGGTACTGTGGTGGGTGTCCAGCCTTCCTCTTCTCCCTCGTCCTCTTCCACACATATTGACGAGCTGCGGCTACAATCAATCTGTGGTCAGGAGGGACGATGATCCGAGCAGCCGCCCGCTCATTGTCTCATGTCTCCCGGGCTCCTGACCTCAGAAAGCAAAACAATCATCATTCACCCGTTGTTATTATAGAAGAACAGAACGTCACATGATCAAATGAGAATCAATATTGCATTGCTTCACGTCAGATTTACATTCCAAACTACATTTAGCATATACAAGTTCTCAGACAAATGCTACATGTCCACATTCTACCTGGACTAGATAGTCAATAGCACAAAGGGATTGATAGTTAAGATGATGATAATGATGAGGATGTTGATGAAGACGACTGGGGCCCAGGCTCCATCCAATCAGACGTCAGACCGCTCTCTCTCCCTCTGGTGAGCAATAGGGCCTCCTAATTCCTCTGACTGTTTGAAGCCCTGATGGATCAGAGCGATGATGGAGGAGAGCGGTAACACACGCAGCGCCGCCCCCCACCCCCCCCCCCCCCCCTCCCTCTGCACGGCCCACATTAACGTTTCCATCCTGTGATAACTAAAAGCCATTTCATTAGTCATTAATCAGCATCTCCAGCTACCTGAATTTCTCTCTCTCTCTCCCTCTCTATCTTTCTCTATCCTCTTCTCTCTATCCCATACCTTTCTCTCTCTCTCCTTCTCCCTCTCTCCATCTCTCCCTCTCTCTATCTCTCCTTCTCTGTCTCTGCGCCACACACACACACACAAACACAAAGATATGAGCTATCAGATTTGTGATGATCACAGCTGCCAGAGTAATAAGACATGGAGCTCATGGTGTCCGTCAAGCAGTCCTCACACACACACACACACACACACACACACACACACAGCCACACACACACACACACACACACACAGACACACACACACACACACACACACACACACACACACACACACACACCTCGTTCCGAAGCCTCATTGTGGTTGAGGTGCGACAGACACGGTGGAATGTTGCATCGAGACTTTAATAACGATCAATACCGGAAAAAAAATATAAAACACTAAAATAAATAAGAAGAGAGAACGACGAAGACTTTGCAGGATCAGCATCCATAGAGAAGCGAACAATAATAACCAAATTGATTTGCAGAAGGTGCTGGTTTACTCATGCATTCCCAGAGACTAAACCACTGCACATAGGTTTAATCCACGGGCCAATCATGCGTAAGCAGGGTGGCGGGAGGCGGGGCTCCTTATTAATGCAGGACTGCGAGAGCGGGGAAGACGGAGGGGTCAGCATAAACAGAGGCTATCACATCTATCTGCGGGCTCCTCCGGATATGGACCTGTGTGTGTGTGTGTCATTTGTGTTTGTGTCTGAAGTGTGTGTATGTGGTGTGTCTGTGCGGCATGCATGTGTGTGTGCATGTATGGTTTTGTGTGCTTAAATCAATGGTCATCCCCTGATACAAGATGGCCTCATAAATCATTGTTTTTTTGATCTCTTGTCAGGGAGGCCGAGGCCTTATGGCACAAACACACACACACACACACACACACACACACACACACACACACACACTCATTATTCCACCTCACAGCACCACTGGATGGAGGACAGAAATGCCGAAGCAGATCATCAGGCATCTCTCTCCTCGAACCCACAATGTGTGTAATATAAAGAGTGGGTGGTGTGGTTTAGATGGGGATGGAGGAGGGGATGGAGGTGGGGCTGAGGGTGGGGTCGGAGGTGGGGCTGAGGGGGGAGAGGGGGAAGAGTGTGCCCCCAACATCCCAGCCCACCCCCCTAATGCCGCTGCTTCTGGGAGAGATAGACTTGCAGGGAGGGAAGGAGGGAGGGAGGATGGCAGGGAAGGAAGGAGGGAGGGAGGGAGGGAGGGAGGGAGGGAGGATGGCAGGGAAGGAGGGGGGGGTGGGGAGGAAGGGAGGATGGCAGGGAAGGAGGGAGGGAGGGCTGTGAGGGAGGGAGGGAGGGAGGGAGGGAGGAGGTTAGGGACCAAAGTGCACTGAAGTGGGAAATGCGTGTGCATGAGACATCAGACGTCTGTTTCCTCAGCAGTGAGGCGCGTCTCTCTTCCCCTGGCAGACCCGACAACTGACTGACTGTCCTGATTCGAATTGGAAGAACAGACAACAGGAAAGAGAAATACATTTAACACTGTGATGCCTTAAAAAACCTTGTTTACACATTTCTGCCAGTCCATGTCAGTTGGTCTTTAGTGATAGCTTGGATAAGGACACTATCAATTTCTGCTGTGGGGTTTTAGAAGGGCAAAATAAGCAATCGATTTATATCGCCTCAGATACAGCAGATACGGATTTCCACTATACCTCACACTAACTGTCTATCCAGCAAAGATAATTGTCTTAAACAAACAAAATATAAGTTACGGCAAACACAGAGGGACAAAATAAAGTCAAATATGAAAGACTCCATGTGTTCAGGGCCTGGGGGTGAACAGGGCAGCAGAGAGTACAGTATTGGCTTACAGCGTCATTAACTTTTCAGCAGCCAGCAGGTCTCTCTCACCGCTGACCAAATTGCTTTAAACGCGCAGCAATTACACACGCAGAGCTGACATTCACAGGTGGAGAAAAAGTCAAGCGTTTTTTCGTTGGATCCTAATGGAACCATTAGCACTACATCGGTAGAGAAAGTGAAATATTATTATTATTATTATTAATATATCCAGTGATATAGTGTGTAGCTATCCAGCTGGTCCCCCTTGTTAATCACCAGATTACCCTTTCTAATGACCAAACATGTGCCAAACAAGAGTTTAATAATTCATAAAAGCACAGTGGCACAGTTTCTTTCATTGCTCACCATCTTCCATTCCTTCCCTTTCGCCCTCTCTTTCTTCTCTCTCTCATCCCTTATTATGATATGATTATTATTTGAGCTATATGGAAGCTGCTGTGGCTCATTATTCAGAGAGGAAGCGGAGCTGGGGGGCTTCGACATGGAGTTAGCATGTTAGAGCATGCTGAGAGATCAGGCTAGCAGCACACGTGGCCCTTTGATATCCTAGCATGTTGAGGATCAATGCAGCTCCACTCTCTGGTTGTTTCCTGTGAATCACAAACCATAAGCTCACCATATGAGAACACTGTGGTACAGTGTTCTCACATGTTTAACCCTAACTCCTTTAACCCTTTAATTTACACATTTAAGTGTTTAAATTTAAGTGAATTAGTGTGACTTCACAATATATTCTTAATTCATTATAAGGATTCACACAAACGTGAAAATCTATTCAAGGAATGTAAACATTGTGATTTGTACTGTGATACATATTTAAATACTCACATAGACATCTCTGATATCTGCCAGGAAATGTGAGGCTGACTTGATGTGAGGCACCGAAATTTACTGTGCATCATTTCATATTGCTGTCATTCCATCAATGCTAACAGCAACACTGACAGACAGACAATCAATTTCACCTGACCGGCTGTTCTGGGCCCGGTTTCCCGATAACGTCCACTCTTAGCGCACTACAATGACTCCTACGTTTAGACTTATCAAAGTTGTTTACCTCTATAGGCGTAGTTCCCGAACGGTCTCTTAGGAGTCTTCTTAGGAAACACTCCTTACGTCATTCGTAAATAGCACTGTCCAGAAAGAACGTGCAGAAATCGATTGCTCAGAGATTGATTTTCCATTTAATTCGCAGGTGCATGACAGCATTCTAAAAAATATTGCAGTCTCTGCGCATAAAGCATATTTAGTTTATTATATGATACTGTTTATGCTACTGTGCTTTTTGCTACCTGTCTGTGTGCGGGCTTTGCGCACGTCAAGGGAAAGATGCAGTGGTTGAAAAAAGTATTTTGACCACTTTGAGAGTTTTTGAAATTATTGGAAGCGAGTCGAGCTGACCTTGCCTGCTGTACCGTATATGTACTGTACTGTATATTGGTGAAACACAACACTGCCAATGTGGCAGTTCCATGCGCAACAGGGATTTCTAAAGGTTACTGTACAGTGGCGGCCACTAACCTCAGGAGCTGAAACATCACTACGGTAGAGCTAAGAAGGTTATACGAGCGCTTCAGACCAATATTACCAATGAACAATGTACAAAATAGATTGGCAGCAAAGAACGTTTCGGGAAACACGCGAGATGTTAAGATAGAACTTAAAGTAGAGGTTACAAGTGATGTAGCGTTAAGAAGGCTTTAAGAAGGTTTCGGGAAACCGGGCCCAGCTGATCACCTCCGAGGTTGGGGATATTGTTTAACAGTCTATGTTTAACGGATTCTATGGGCAAAAACTGTTGGTTTAATTTTATTGATCCCCTTCGAGAATTTGTGTGTTAAGGGGCGGGTCTAGGCTAAATTCTCGCCTTTCTCCTTTGCAAAGGGCATTGTATTGCCTTTGGGCCGATATGAAGTTATGAAGAAGACCTCTGATGTAGCTCAACATCAGGTTTGGAAGTCTGAAAGCCTAGCCCCCACCTGACCTCTGATGTAGCTCAACATCAGATCTGGAAGTCTAGCCATTACCTGCCCTCTGATGTAGCTCAACATAAGATCTGGAAGTCTGGAAGCCTAGCCCCTACCTGCCCTCTGATGTAGCTCAACATAAGATCTGGAAGTCTGGAAGCCTAGCCCCCACCTGACCTCTGATGTAGCTCAACATCAGATTTGGAAGTCTGGAAGCCTAGCCCCTACCTGCCCTCTGATTTAGCTCAACATCAGGTCTGGAAGTCTTTGTTACGCTTTGGGAAAAACATCTGCTAAAAAGCTAGTATATCGTACAAGTGTAGATATGAACCCAATACCACCCTGCTTGTTTGGTTTGTTTCCCTAGATCTCTAAGGTAAAACATCTGCTGTTCATAATCATAGGAATATAACATTGGCCGTTAATGGCCTTGAAGTTATGGTTATACATATGAATTGTTTATCCTCAAAGATGAATAATGTATTGATATATTTTTTGAGTTTTCCGGACCCAACTCAACTCTTGTGCACATTGATTTAAAAAAACTGTCTCTACCACTCTCTTAAAACACAGCTCCAGCTATCTCTACATCAAAAGTTACACAGAAAGCTTTACATCTACATGGAGCTAATGGGCTTCTTGGCACAGGCCCTCATTTTGCAGCTAAGATCCTGGAGAGGGAATAACTATGTCTGTGTGTGGCTTCTTTCAAATCTGTTGGCTTCAGGATCTCTCCAGAAATTGTATGGAGTTAATTTAATACAATGGCTGAAGACAGTCTACCATTGCTCACGCAAAGTTTGTAACTGCTTGCGGAAGTTGTGAAGGGTGAACTTGAGTACAAAGCCTTTTTTTGTTTGAAAATAAACTGAAACCTTGAAAAATGTATGAGAATAAATCTTCTTCAGAACCAAGTTGCCTTGCAGGCTCTCTAGCTCTCAATCTTAACCGGGATCTTTGAACAGTATAAAGATCTCGATACATCTAACATCTTAACAGACATTAAGACATTATGCCTATGTCGTGTTGGTATTTTCTTTGCCATTGTACTTCCAAAATCAGATGCTCCATGGCTGCGTGTGCTTTATGTATTTAAATGGTTTATTTTGAGGTGGTGCTGGTGGTTCCTGTCACACACAGGAAACCTTTGTGGAATAGCAATTATTGGAACCTTAGCCCTCTTTGGTGAGCAAAGCGTGCTTCCTGCAACGGCCCCCAGGGAGCCAATGTGCTAATTATTTACCGAAGCAGCCGAGTGTCAAATGAGACCCTGAGCCGGCCCTAACTGTGAGGGGAGGGGCCCTTGTTCCGTTACCTGGGCAACATGCAAATATATATCAAAGACAGGATGGGGGACAGAGGTGGGGTTTGCGGGGGAGGGGCGGGGTGTGAGGAGATTGTGGTGGTGGGTGGGAGGGGGGGACACGTACGAATGTCAGCAGGAAGACTGGGTGGGCGGAGTCCTGCGGGGGCGGAGTCATGTGTGGGCAGAGTCCTGCGTGGGCGGAGTCCTGCTTGGGTGGAGTCCTGTGTGGGCGGAGTCCTGCGTGGGCGGAGTCCTGCGTGGGCGGAGTCCTGCGTTGGCGGAGTCCTGGTCAGGAGTGAGTAAGGGGGAAACAGGTGGGGCTGCCGAGGGGCACACAGCAGCTCAGTATTAGATTACAACGCATACGAACTGGGGGGGGGGGGGGGGGGGGCATGAGCTACCCTTGAGCTGCTGCCCAGAATCTACAGAGAGCGAGAGAGAGAGAGAGAGAGAGAGAGAGAGAGAGAGAGAGAGAGAGAGAGAGAGAGAGAGAGAGAGAGAGAAAGAGAGACAGAGAGAGAGAAAGACGAAGAGAGTGGGGGAGAGAAAGAGAGAGAGAGCGGGGGGGGCAGAATTGCTTGTTAAAAAAAATTCAAAGAAAGAAGCTAACCTTTCACTTTTTCTTTCTTTCTTTCTTTACGATGCAGCGACTTCTCTAAGCAGTGCCCTGATGGAGGCCGACATAGCCCTGACAGTTCTTTAAGAATACTGGTTCAATTGTTTCCTTATCATAAACAAATGTAAAATAAAAGATCACACACACACACACACACACACACACACACACACACACACACACACACACACACACACACACACACACACACACACACACAGCAACCATCCCTTTTACTCAGATCAGGAGAGGAGGGGGGGGGGGGGAGGATGTGAGGGTCCTCAATCCATGCATCTGGGCATGAAGCCAACGGGACTTTTACTCTGCAGATAAACACAGAGGGGCCATAACAACACAAACACAACAACTGATAGAGCGCTGGCACCATTACCCCCTCTGAGTGGAACAACGAGTACCTCCGTGTTATCTGAAGCTGTAAACCACAACACATAATGTGTGGCATTTAATAGAAACAGTATAATCTGGAGTCAAATGAGATTCAAACACACCAGCTAACACCCCTGCAAACATTACGGCCTGGCGTCAGACTAATATTATGCATTCATGGCCATTTAATGAAGATAAAGGGTGCTTGGCTCATGGGGGATGTGCTCTGTGCTGTCCAGGACCCCCTGTGGTCACGTTTACCACAGGACCGGAGGTTAGGAAAACCTCAAAATGACCTTCATAAACGCTCAGAAAACAGAGCTGAAAATCGGTTTGAATGTGAGCATGAGCAGGAGCATAATATTGTCTTTAGACTGACAAACTATTTAAAGACCTAATTAAAAGCAGTGTTTTCTTTAGCACATAGAGCTCACCCTGTGAGAGTTTGAACTGCACAAACACGCTGCGACACATCTGCAGCGGCCCGGTCCCGTCAGAGAGAGCTGCTGTCCTCACTGGAGAACAGAGAGCAGGTGTGTGTGCTGGTGTGTGTTCCTGTCCTTTTTTGGGACACACACACACACACACCCACACACACACACACACACACACACACACACACACACAGGCACATGACGGATACATGACCTCCAGCCCTTCTCACACAAAAAAAGTGACCTTATTTCCAATGAGATCCTACTGCCTGTCAGAGGACATTCTGGAGGGGAGTGATTGAACTGTTTGCTGCCGTGTGTCCGAGACAAAAGCACAGCCTGCTTAAACCACTGTGAATGACCTGCTGGGTGTTCTCCATCTCCCTACCTCCCTGTTGCTCCATCTCCCTCCCTGTCTCTGCATCTCACTGCCTCTTTCTGCATCCCACTGCTTCTCTCTCTCCATCTCCCTCCATGTCTCTTTCTCTGCTCTCACTCCCTCTCTTTGCATCTTACTCCCCCTCTCTCACTCTCCTGTTTATTTGCTCACTTCCTGTGTGTGTGTGTGTGTGTGTGTGTGTGTGTGTGTGTGTGTGTGTGTGTGTGTGTGTGTGTGTGTGTGTTTTGCATCCACACACATCTCTCTGCCAGAGTGCTAAAAACACCAAGAGGGAATTGGACCTGTGCCACCCAACACCCAACCCCCCCCCCCCTCAAACACACGCACACACACACACACACACACACACACACACACCCCGCCCCTGCCCTAAGGAGGGGAGACGGAGCAGACAGCACCACCCCATCTACACTGACATTCATTCACTCACCATCCCTATACCGTGTGTGTGTGTGCATGCTGGTTCAAACACACACAGACACACAGATATCAGGGTTCAGGGTCTAAAGACATACCAGAGGTAAAAGTGTTTTATCTGAAGTCCGACCACATATGCACACGGAACACATGTCCCGTTGTTTAGTATTACTACAGTAACATGTAGTAGTACTACAGTGACATCTCCCAACATGTAATAGTACTACAGTAACATGTTCAGTCATGTAGTAGTACTACAGTAACATGTCACTACAGTAACAGTTAATAGCACTACAGTTACATGGAGTTACTCTGGAGGTCAGTGAGCATCCCCTCCACCACGGGACCTGGGTGTAGTCTGTGTGGGTGGCTGCACCACCCACACGCTCCACCTGCCGTAGAACCCCACAGGCACCACCATCAACCTGCAACAAGGAGGAGGCTATTTCTGTAAACAGGTTCCTATTTGGGTAAACAGTCTACTTCTTGCTGTAAAGAGACCAGCACACAAACACACACACAAACACACACACACACACACACATCATTATCCCAATAGCAATATTAGTCACCCTCCCCTCCTGGGAGAGGAGCAGAGCGCATGTGAATGCGCCATGACACAACATGGAGTCGCTCTGCACACACGGCACTGAGGGCTGGCGATGATGTAATGCCACCGGCTCCCTCTTATAACGGCCTGCCATGGAGCAGGAGAGGAGAGGAGAGGAGAGGAGAGGAGAGGAGAGGAGAGGAGGAGAGGAGAGGGGCGGAGAGGAGAGGAGAGGAGAGGAGTGGAGAGGAGTGGAGAGGAGCAGAGAGGAGAGGAGAGGAGGAGAGGTGTCTCGGCCCAAATGGGCTAAACATCAGACAGAGACCTCCACACACAAACACACACACACACACACACACACAGACGCACACTCAGACACACAAACAAACACACGTACATGCACACATTCACACACACCGACCGTTAAATTAATGTCAGTGATTCCGATTTTTTTAAATTGTTTTTTTGTTTTACAATCATTATCTGTTCCTGCTGTTGCTGTCCTTGTTGAGAAGTTATTTTAAATTAAAGCGCTAAATACACATTTTCTTACATTTATCTTTGTGAAACAAGGAGCCGTGTGACTGCATTGTGTATTTTATTGCATTTATTTTGATTTATTTATAAGAATCCTGCTAATCGAGGATCCAAATGGCTACCCTGGGCGTCGTGGAAGGCCTTTGTAGAGGTGTTAGCGTGGCCGTGACTCCTGGGCTTATAGGAATGATTTAAACGCTCAAGGGATCGCAGAATGATTTTCCTTTGTCACAGCGTTATCCCTCCCCACACTCAGTCCAGGGAGGACACTATCAGTGGATCTGATCAGTGTCTCCTGAGCTTTCTACATTTCCATTTATTTATTTAAGTAGGAAATAGAGGGAAATTTCAGTGGGTCACTAATTTCATTTCAACATGTAGCAATGGCATTAGCCCAGGGCAGATATTTCAGAGGAACACAAAATCAATGTTGAGATTCTATTGGGAATAGCTCGGGAACCCATTAGTAACTTTGACCAATAGGTCAGGTAAAGTAATAGCTAGATAAATGTTTTATTACAGATTCACAAACCGACCTAATGGGAGGGTTAGAGCCTGTGCAGCCATGCATGGAGAATATTCATCATGACATTCTACGGCTGTAATGAACCGAGGTCTGTCGGCCGCCGGCTTCCTGCTCCTTACATATAGGGGGTCTGTGGGGGGGGGCTGGGGGGCTGTTGAGGGGCTTTGCAATAACCAGAGCTCGGAGACACCAGCCAGCCCTGTCCCTCTAGTCATTATATGCAAATCTTGCTCCGCCGTAATGCAATTTTCAATCAATATAAATCAATGCTTTTCTTTTTTTGTGTGGAAGTCACCTATGTTTCAATTCAATCATATTCCTGGGATGTGATATATTGCTGTCTGTTTGTTTGTACTATTCCCCAAGTGCTATAAATATCAGGGCAATGGCATGTGACTGTGTGTCTGTACCAGGTTAATCCTAACCTACCAGCACTATAGGCTAACACAAACCCTAACTCTATAGGTTAACCCAAACCCTAACCCTATAGGTTAACCCTAACACTATGGGTCTATAATAATTCCCTGCATGTTTTAAAACATAGGCAATTGATTATTTTGGTTGCATTAAATCCTGTATTTCCCCTCATTGCTAGTGTTTTTCTCTCTCTGTTGGTCCTCTGTCTGAAACCCTACCCTGCCTCGTATTGGACCGGTTGTTCTGTGACATTGTGCTGAATTCAAACGTCTCTGCTGGGCTGAAGGCTGCTCTGTGAATAGGAGTCAGTGAGTGGAGCTTAGACAGCTTGAATCTCGCCCACTCAGAAGCACGGCTCTTGTTTCCAGCAGCGCCGTCTCCAAGAGGCCACACAATCCCACCAATCGCAAGGCTCTGTGTGAATGAAGCGGGCGATTCAATTCCTTAAAGGCACAGTGTTCCTTTTCCCAGGCAGGGATACAAGAGACTAACACAAAACAGAGAAAATACATCTGCAAGTGCTTTTCAGGAACAGAGAAGAAAGATTTAAACACTGAGGTTTACAAGTTGTAGGTTGTTTTTGTTTTATTAAATGTGAAATCACATGTTTGAGCCCATCCAGTAGCAGAGTATCAGCCTACATACAAAATAGACATCGCTCTTATCATCACATCCTTTATCAACAAATCAACACATTTGTGTACATATATTCACAAACTGAAAAGACAGTTGATGGTGGTTGGTACTTATTTATTAAAAGATGAGTCGAGATAGATTCACACTTGGAATGTGAAGTAACTGCTGCCTAGAATCTCCAACAAACGTCTGGGCGCATAATTAGGTCATATTCCAAACCTCGTATCCACACAGACTTCATGTAGGACCCACATAAAAATAAAAAATATCTGCTTTTTTTTAAGTGCAAGAAATAAAAATACAGGTTTATGGTTAATGTCTTAAGAAAAGAAGGCAGTCTTCAGTTTTAAAATAAGGTTTCATTTCATGAAACAGGAACTATTATGGAATGTTTTTTGCTTGTTCGACCTACATGCCAGACCACTGTACCAGTAAGTACCCTTACTGGAGAACAACCGTATCCAATTCTTCTCTGCTGGGAGAGGTGGTGTTCAGATAGAAGATTTGTTGACAATAATGCCCAATATCCAATAGTATGAGACTAATAACATTCAAATTGATATTTCCCACCCACCGAGGCCATATTAAATGGTAGTATCAGTTCCAGCTGATGTGTAATTCCTGTGGAGACAGGCTCAGCATCATAACAGCTGAGCATGTCGACAGTGCACACGTCTGTAGTCCCATCACTTGCTACAAATGTTGATGGTCCATATCTTAAAGAGTATATATTGCACAAAAAATGAGAGAGGGGGAAAACAGTTATGTGCCATAAAAAATACCAAAATCCAGTTTCACACCTGCGATTGGGACCCATCCACATATCACCAGTATGATATACATAAACTCCTAACTTTACTATATTACATTACATATACAATCTTGAAACTAGTTCCGGCTCTGAGGTATGTGTGCCCCCTTGATGCCATTGAATCGTCTACAAATACTCAACAAATCTGCTCTACAACTGTACAAAACCTAGTTTAAAATCACAAGGCATTTTGATGCAAGTTTTGAATTTAACTTAATCCTTAAAACCAGGACTCCCTTGCATGCTGAAAGAAATGATAAAGGGAAGAAGTGCCTGAAACTCACTGAAAGCCCAGTAAGAACATTCCCTTTTAACTGTACAAAAATATGCCTGAAAATATCTTACTTTTTCTTTTAAAAAGATGAGGTCTGTTATGTATCAAAATGTTTCCTCCACACCTGTATTCTGAAGAGGTTTAGGCTGCTTAATTTTCAAACCAGGAGGTAAACGGAATCAGTTACAAAAAAACAAAACATTTGTGGCATTAAGAAATTACATAAACCGTTGTAAAGTAACATCCTGAACATTGTCAGTTCACAGATTTGCTTTGAGTCTGTCCACAGTCCGTTTTGTCAGTTCCCTGCAGTTTTTTTTAAAGAGGATAAGATGCATAGAAGTTCACAGATTTTTCCCTTTGTGGTCCGTTTAAGCTGAACAGTAATTGGAGACCTACAGAAAAATCCATAAAACCCTGTCATGCCGCCAGAAAAACGTCTGCAGACTTTCTCCTGCTACCAGCTTCTTAAGCATCTCATTCCTCCAACCTCACCTCGCCTCCTCCTTCCCGGACCTTCACACCCTGGGAGGCAGGGCTAGGAACAACTTCAACAGGACATATAATTTAATTCTCCTTCTCTGTTATTATTATTAGTACGTGAACACCAAATCAGAAAAGTTGGCCTCCAACCAATCCCCGGCGATCATCTCGCTGAGCTCTGGTGTGCAATAGTCTGGAAATTCAAAGTGAGAGCCCAGACTGCCCTCACTGAACGAGTCCAAGTCCTTATCCACAAGAGAGAGGGAGAGGTTTCCTGAATTCGGGTTCCCCAGCTCCGAGCCGTGAGCGTTGGGGGCAAAATTCAAACTAAAGTCAAAAAGCAAATCGTCCGCGTCCTCGCTGGAGCTGGAAGAGGTGGACACGGAGCGAGAAGATGCTGGTGATACGGAAGCAGGGTACATTGTGCTCTGCTTAGTAATGTTCTTGAAGTTATAAAACAGTCTGCTGTTGGGTACCTCTTCGTACATGCTGGTCCCCTCGGACTCCGCCGAGGAGCTCAGCGTCGGGCTTGCGGGAACTTTAGCTACATTGTAGGGTCTGGAGCGCTCCTCGTCCTCCTGCTTAATCCTCATCACATAGTCCTCCTCGTAGTCGTCTTCGTCCTCGTCGTCCGTGAGTTCACTTTTGATAATCTTCGTCACTTTCATGCTCGGAAAACCACAGTCCTCTCCGTAGCCATGATGCGAGGACTTGGAGCTGGTCTTAGTCTTTATCTTTGAACATTTTTTGCTGGGCGTCTTGGACATCTTTCCGCACTTCTCGGGAGACGGCGCGGAGGATTTGGAACTGTCGAGCTTTGGTTTCTTCTTGGGTCTGTACTTGTAGTCGGGATAGTCGGCCATGTGTTTCAGCCGCAGCCTCTCGGCTTCTCGGATGAACGGGATCTTCTCGCTGTCCTTCAGCATCTTCCACCTCTTGCCCAGCCGCTTGGAGATCTCGGCGTTATGCATGTCCGGAGACTGCTCCATGATTTTTCTCCTCTCGATTTTCGACCAAACCATAAACGCGTTCATAGGTCTCTTGATGTGACCGGTCGCTGTCTTGCACCAGTCGGGATTTATCGGCACGGGGCTGCAAGCCATAAATTCACTCTCCTCCGAGTCCGTGGCTTCCCGTGACATGCTGCCGTCCGTCTCGCTGGTGTCCGTGTGCTGCACCATGGTCCCGCACAGGAGAGGGGTCGCTCTGGTCTCTGGTCCGGACGCTGCAGGGTCTCACAGCAACACACTGCTAAGACGCTCTGCTTGCCGGGTTCTGCCACGATATCTGTGACTGTGTGCTGTGTCTCAGGCGCTCTTGGTCTCTTCTTTTTCCAGAGTTACAAACTGCCTTCTTAACTAGTTATCAGCTTTTTCATGTGCACTACGTCATGCGGAGACAGCCAATGGCGTTGCTTCCACTCCGCCCCGCAGACTCCTTGGCATACTCCCTTAACCCTTTATTCCTCCCTCCCCCGGTCCTCTCATTGGATGTGGGATTTGTGGTACACACACAGTGTCTGGCCCCATGCTGAGCGAGACAGGCATATTAAACACAGTGAGCGCTCTGAGCTCCAGAGATGAGCATCATGTACCCAACGCGTGCATATGGCGAATCGAACCGTTTTTACGCACGAAAATAAATGTCAAGTGCCGACAAAAAACAAGAGGGTTTTATTTCTAATCACCCGCTATTTCACAGGTCGACCTGGAGAGAGAAGCACCATGCAGCCCACGCCGTTGTTTTTATTTCCCTGCCCTCATTTGAATACTGAAGGTGGCGCTTGGAGCCAGTTTCAGACCGTCTGCTCTGCGTAAACACGGGCTGCGTACCATCAGCTGGTGGTTCAGACGCGGCTGGACTACCGGTGAACATACCGGTTCCCAAACACTACCCACCTTTCAGCTTTTGACTTTTAATTTCTTATATCTAGAAATCGTGTTTTTTTTTATGAATGAGTTGCATGTACGAAGCAAATTCCGATTTAATGCTTCATTTATTTGTATACAATTTTATTTTAGGCATATCAACGACCTGATTAACAATTTGATGTATTTTTATTAGCCTTTTTTTTCTTCTTCTTTTTTTTTTATTAGCCTAACACGTCCCGTAACGTTGTTTTCCCAGCAGCTTGCAGCTCCTCCGGTCCACGGCCATGTGTAGCCTCATCAGACGCTGAACAGCCTTCTCTGCTGAGCAACACAGCAGTCAGTTAACTTATCCTCCCGAGCTGGATCCAGACACCGCGACATTTGGCTGAGCA
>NC_140287.1:11423318-11439356 GCF_964030765.1 Micromesistius poutassou
TGCTGGTCACGTCTTTCTCTCCCACACTGCTGGGGGGGGGGGGGGGGGGGGGGACAGCAGACCCACTGCAGGAGCGGTTTCACATGCAAACACGGCCCTGCTTCTCACAGTGGAGTGTATGCAGAGTAGGGTTATGTAAAGAACTTCCTGTGGCCAAGATGTTTAAAGACAAAATGCCAAAAACCATATGAAAACAAAACGCAGGATTTGGAATAAAATGTATTGATTGAAAGGGTGTTTCCTTAATAAAACCTGTGTGTGTGTGTGTGTATGTGTGTGTGCATGCATGTGTGCTTGCATTTGTCCGTGTGCATGTCTGATGAAACAAACAAACAAATGCAGAGCAGCAAGTAGCAGAAAACCAAACTCAACACAAACAAAAACACGACGGTATTCACGTTGCACTGAGCAGAGCAGTGTGCCTTTCTCAGAAGAGGGAGGACTTTTCCTGGCGAGTGTTTGGCTTCCCTCGCGACCAGCCCAGACTTGCCCCCCCCACCCACCCCCCTTTACAAGATAAGATAGTGTTGGCTACAGAGCGTTCTGTGTACAGACGAGTCGGGGGCCGCTCCGCAGTGCTTAGTCACTTGTCGTTGTATCCTGTGCTCTGAAGTTTTACTGGTTTATGATCTTTGCACCAGTTGCCAAATTGTGACAGTTCAAAGCGGCCTGACAAATCGAAAATCTGTGGCCCTCGGCGGCTTGTCAGGCGGCCCGGTGTGAGGTTGTTAGGGGGCCCTTGTGTTTAGTGAGGGGCCCTTGTGTTTAGTGAGGAGCCCAACCTGCAAGCCCAGGAAGCAGCTAAGCACTGGCTACGGCTGACTTCCAGTTTGGATTGTTTTGTTGGTTTTCTTTCTTTCTTTCTTCTTTCTTGCGATTATTATACGCAATAGTTGAAGCTATTGTTTGCTTTTGGTTTTCCTTCCAATATTGAAATTAATTAATTAATTGGATGTATACATTGTAATGTAATGAATTACATTACAATATGATCTGGGATACTGTTTATGTTCCCGCCATCACCACAGTCATAAATAAACAGAAATGAATGGATTAAAGAAAAACACAATCCCAATGTGAATAATTGCTCTACTAGATTAATATGAGTTGGGATTAAGGCCATTAAATGCAGAGCATTAAATCCAGTAACCGGTTTAGCAGTCCAGACTGATAAATCCAACATAACCTAGGAGCCTAAAGCTAATGGTTTGATTACCTAAATATTTCAACTTGATCCGTGCATTTGTAGAAAACCACAGTTACAAAGAGCCAGCTAGCTAGATGGCTAGCTATCTGCTAGGTAAATATTTAAACCCAGTGAAACTGTTACAGAAATGAAGAAACACCAACCCCAGCATGCAACAACACACACACCAATCAATGTCAGAATGAGAATTCAGCTGAAAACCAAAACATGCTATCGCTCCACAAAAAACAAAAAAACAAACATCATTGGGAAAAATCCAAACACATTCTTCAGCCTGTAACCTTGAAAAACAAAAACAAGACAAAATAGACCCATAGAGAGACAAAGACCCGAAGGTAAGTCTGAGCATTCAGTCTTGTTTGAACAGTGGCCAGATAAGATAGCTCAAAGTTATCAGCACAAGATGGATTCCCGGGGCTGCCCCAGGAGGGGTTTCATCAACGAGCGGCCAGGGAGAGAGAATCAATTCCTCACAGCCCGCTGTTCACTGCAGGACAACCTGCATGTACAACCTGCAGGACTAAGGTGGGAAAGAGAGAATCCTTCTCTTATCTCAGCAAAACTATCAACATAATTAAAAAAGAGTTTGAGGATGATTTAGGTAAACATTGTATTTTTTTTATTTTACATGAAAATGCTTAAATACCCCAAATAAACTTAATGTGAAATCCAAATACTTTAATCATAAACCCATGAAAACATATCCATATTCAAGCAAAACATAATTGCAGGAATATGGAATGGATGGTTTATCATATGTGAGTCAAGTGTTTTACAGATTTAATTAACCTTTTATACCCACACATGTCACTCATATCACAAAACAACAGTTGATGAATGATGTTTGGTTTCTCTGGTGTCCCTTGAGGTCCCAGACCAATTAAATTATTAATTAAAATTAAAATTAAACATGAAATTTGATTAAAAAAAATTGGCTATAGTTAGAGAGGGTACAATAGTTCCCAGTTATCATTTAAAGGCGATTTGAAAGTAGCTCAACTGTTACTATCATGTGCAGTTCCATATAAGCTTGCTTAATAACATGGACATCAAATCATTAAAAAGAAAATGGCCATTTCACACTGGAAATACAACATGGGAGCTAATTTTGATATAAATGCATATGCGATGACAGCGTCAGAAATGACATTGCTTGGCACATGTTTGGGTTCCTCGATAACTATCCCAGGACAACCAATGGAGGCACAGAAAATGGGAGGGAAACTTCAAAAGTGTTACTTCTTCGCTCTCACTTGGATTACATTATGCACATATAGACTAGTATTTTCCCCTGGATTCCCCACCATATCAGAGCCCTAATATGTCCTCTCTATATAGCGATTTGCTGCCCTTTCCTTCATCTCTTTTAAGGATTTCTTAGACAGGCTTCCAGAGAGATTTTCATAAATGTCCTCTTTTGCAAATCCCCAGCATTCGTCCTGTATGCTCAGAGAGTTATCTCTCTCTTAACAGTAAAGGTCATTGGAGGAGACTTGCAGATATGGAAAGGCTAAGCTCTGTTCATGGCAGAGTGTTAAACAACTATCTCAAAATCAATAGCCGACAGTTTGGTAATGAAGGCCACCGATCACAGGAATACCTTCAATCTGCCCAAGATTGTTACTTTATGGAGATTATGGTTTTCTCGTCTGTAGCATTTGCCAACTACAATTTTTGTCCATAGGGTAAAACGGTTCCTTTTAGAACAGTATATTTATCTCCAGAATCCCCGGTGTGTCAGCAATGTCAGCAATTCATATTTAGATACAATTCCATAGTCTAAAATCTTGCCATATTTCAGAGAATTAATTATTAGGTATTTACCTCCAATAGAAACCCATTTTATACAGAAGACTGCTTTACATATATTATCCATGTCACCGGGTGCTCTAATGTCTGAACAATAGCACTGCCAGATAATTCTGCTAATGAACACAAAAGCAAGTTTGGAGAAAGCAAGGGAAAAAGTCATATAGGTGCAAGCAGATTAGCTCCTTTCTCATTTCCGACATTTCCTCTTTGATCGCTCCCAACACTAATCTCATTATAAGTGTCTGTCAAGCGTACACGACAATTCATTTTAACAAGGTAGAGTTTCCAGCTCCCCTTTTAAATCACTGTGGTTCTCTTTGCTGAGGAAATCACACAAGATCACTGTGTAGCAGACATTGCCTAATAGGCGAGCCAACCTTGAACCTTTTGATTATTCCCAAAGCCGACTTAAATGCAAACATATTTTCTTAGTAATTGTGTTCAGTAGCTAACAGTTGAAGAGTCTCGTAAGACCCAGAATGTGTGTGTTGGTGCTCGGGGCTGGAGTGGTACAAAAACAAAAATTAACATTTTTGATTTGAAAAATAGATTTGGAAAGTCTCTTATTTGTCAGTTTGGTAAACAAAAATCTGCCAAAAAATGTAAACATGTAGTTATATAACATATAATAATAAAAGTCAAAATAATGCATCAATTATCACTACACAAAGTAACACAATATTTTATGCTAATATTCTTAAAAATATCTATTACGGAACCCACTTATTATGATACTGTGTGATAAATTATTTGTTAAAAGAACATAATGACTTTTGGTTCTTTAATTGGGCTTTGTGGAAGAACTCAAATTTCTTCAAACAGGTTTGTGCAAAATAAAAATAAAACATGAAAAACATCCTGAGGCGGTATTTTTGAAGCCCTTTTATATAACAAGCGGGTCGCATAAATATTACATTGGATCTCGACTCGAAGGAGCCTGAGAAACATCTCACGGCCGCTCTGTAGCTAACCTCCGAACCCCACCCTCCACCCTCTTTGGACCGGGGGTCTCCGTAATAGGCCTCCACCTTTCTGTGTGGAGATGGGCTAACCTCTTCATGATCTCTATCTGTCTGTCACTGGGTTAATGTCACCGTCGAGGATAAATACTGGAGATACCTCCAAGTATTTGGTCCACCAGTACCTTAATCATGTCTGAGCCCTCCTAGCTAGGCGTGTGTTGGAGGGGGATGGTGGGGGGCGGGTGGGGGTGTTTGGGTGAGAGTGTTGGAGATGCTGGACGGACATGTCACTCCAATTAGCGGTAGCCATAGCTTTAAAGCCTTGTCATTAGGAGCACGTAACCCCTCTGTCACTCATATAAAATTTCCGCTGAAGCAAATTGGCCATTGGTCACGTGGCTGGGGGGGTAAACGGCTCAGACTGGACTCAATGTACGACAATTGTATGGGAGCGCTAACCTGGAAAGACAGTTACCCGGTCCGGAGACGCCAGCCAATGGTAATCACCTAGCGTGAATATAATACTAGGGCACACTCAAGTTTTAATCCATTAGAATTACACACCATAAAGGGGAAGACATGCGTTTATGATATGCTTCTTTACATTAATTCACAATGCGGAAACAGGTGCATGCATTTTGAATGAATGCCCGTAGAGCATCCGCCTGAATATGCAGAGAGGTTCCCAGCGGTGGAGGTGGTGTTGGTGGAGGAGGTGCTTTCATAAAGCCCCCCGTCTGTACAGCTCTGGTAGACAGGGGGGCATTAGCTGTTATCTGGAGTGAGCTGCCATTAAAGTCTGCAACAATGGGAGCCAGGTCAAGGATGGGGTTGAATGACAGCTCTGGATGAATCTAATTCGGAGGAAACGATAAAGAAGAGGTCTTGTGCTCGGAATAAAAGCGGAAGAAAATGTTTTTTTTTCTCCACCGGGGTCAGCTGCTTCCGAGTTATTTTATTCTTCGCTCCACGCTGGAGTGAAGGGTCAGATATGAAGCAGCACAATGACCAGCAGCCGATCGAGGGGAAAAGACGACGTGCAAAGCTGCACAATCTGGTGGCTGAATCAAAGCCATCGGCTGTTAATGAAAATAAAAGTGAGGCCGCACTGTAAATCATCGCGCCGTCTCATATATTAGCGATAATGAATTCACGCTGCCACATTTAACCTTAGTTTTGCAATTCATTATATTTGAGATTAACAAGGGAGAGAACTTAAGCGAACTGTCTGCGGGGAATTTCAGTCGGGCCGTGTTGTCAATCAAGGCCTGTGTTTCGGTGTCTTTCATTAGGGCTGGAGGAATTAAATAAGCCTTCCCTTCAATGGCCGCTGCCCGTTTAATGCTGCTCTTCCTCTCCCAAGATGGTTAACTCTTCATTACCCAAATTAAAGGCATCCATCTCTGCTGGCTGCCGCCTCATTGCCATGACCTCTACCTGTCAAAATGTTCATGTAAGCCATTGAGTGATGGATGATACCCCCAAAAGCCATTGTCAGAATCACCCAGCGAGTGTCCGACCTGCTCCTCTCCATTCATTCATCTCCCCGGGCCATGCGCCACCAGCTAGGGCTTAACAATGAGGCTGGCCCACTAATTTACTCTCATAGAAATTAGAAACTACCTTTTAATTATATGCCTGGGAGTGTTCTAGGAGTTCACCGGGATCACTCGCGAGCTTTTAACTCTGCTCTGCGGCGGGGATCATTTATATTCCTCCGACGTGTTGCTCGGGGGTCTTCTGTTGCTCGGGGGTACTCTCCACGGGGGAATATGAGCCACGCATTCGGGAATGGGTAAAAAAGGTACGAGCGCTACAATCGATGTTCCCCACGTGAAGGTCACAGCCATTGCTTAGAGCTTATAAAAATAGCAGAGGAAATCGTGTACTACAGTAACAGCTCTTTTTTAAATTAATGCATTGCGACGAAATGACACAATTGGAAAGTGTCGCGGGTGGAGATATCGATGGTCATCAAAAAAAATACAATGCTTCGTTTATCGCCACTCGACAAATCAGCACAACGCACAATTTACCCAACGCCACCCAGAGTGACCTGCGATCAATAAACAACACAAGCGTGTTTCTCGCTCACTTCTGCAGTTGCATCATGTGAGCCCAGACTGCTTCACAGATACTCTTTGTTGACAAAGAAAACAGCGCCTTCCCTGAACTTCTGCTTTCATTTTGTCCCTCAGCCCCTTTTCTCTATTTGCATCACCTTCAGACACATGTAAATATCCAACCGCATGGCACTGGCCATCCATAATACATGATATAAGTGGTCCCCCACTTGTCTGACCCCTCGTCCTCCCACTTCCCCTTCCTCAGACAGATGTAGACGCCAGACACACCTCACATCCTGAGCCACGGAGAGACTTCCTGGGAGAAGTCTACCCCCCCCAGGGCCCGCAGAGCTAGACAGCTACCTACCGAGGGGGCAGCGCTCCGAGCCCCTCAGCTGACTCCCAGATCCTCCATCCGTCAAGGGGTCAGGAGGTCACGCACAGTTCACTTATCCTGACCGGGTGTGTGGGTCTTGTTTGTGTGTGTGTGTGTGTGTGTGTGTGCGTGTGTAAGTTGTGTGTCTTGGTACTGTGTATATGGTTTGTCTTTTGTGGGGTTTTATATATGTAGGTGTGTGTGATGTTTGTTTGTCTGTGCGTGTGTGTGTCTTGTTTGGGTTAGCTGTTTTGTGTGTGTGTGTGTGTGTGTGTGTGTTGCTTGTGTGCTGTGTGTGTTGTATGTGTTTTGTCTCCTGTGTGTTGTGCGTTCTCTTTGTGGGTGTGTGTGCAGCTCACTGTGACACATGCCAGGCTGTTTACGTGTGAGGTCTTCGAGGAGAGGGCGGGAGAGTGGGGGGGATTACGCAGGTGTCTACTGTGTGTGTGTGTGTGTGTGTGTGTGTGTGTGTGTGTGCGTGTGTTTGTGCGTCCTCATCTCAGAGTTGGATCATGCAAGAGAGTGTGAACTTGTTTCAATAAGCCGGCATGTTTCTGAATGCGCCCGGGTACACGTGTGTGTGTGTGTGTGTGTGTGTGTGTGTGTGTTCATGTCGCAGCGTGGCTCGTGTCTCGGGGACAAATGTGGAGGAAGTGAGAAGTCGTCTCCCAATTTAGAAGAAGGATCCAGTCCAGAAGTGCTCCTGCAGCAGAAGCAGAAGGTAACACAACAGATGGAAGGTGGTGTAGGTGGTGGAGCGTTTGATGGGTAGGAGAAACAACACGGTCCTGGCAGCAGAAACGCTGAGCTCATCACAGTGAAGGAGGTGACCATCACTTGTTACAGCTTATTTAGGATTATGACTCAATCAGTGGGGCTTATTGCTGCTTAGGTAATTATTTAATCAAAGAGTGGACGTGTCAATAGAAGTCGACAAGAGATTAATTATAAGTACGGGGATGACTTCAACTCCCTGTTTTCTTTTTTTACTGGGTCTCTTCTCTCTCTCTCTCTCTCTCTCTCTCTCTCTCTCTCTCTCTCTCTCTCTCTCTCTCTCTCTCTCTCTCTCTCTCTCTCTCTCTCTCAGTGTCTCCTTGCTGGCGGTTAGGGAGAGGGAGAGCGTGATGAGATTGTGTGCAGAATGGTGAGTGACAGCTCCAGTGAAGCAGGGATAACCGGAGCACTACAGTTAACACTCTTAACCCCTCTAGCACTGATAGAGATCAATAGAACGCTATACTTGATTAAATGGTTTAATTAGTCGTATTAAGTCACAATGCCACTTAGTGGGGAGAGGGTAAAAAAAACTACGTAAAGCTGAAGATGGATCTATGGCAGTCCATCAGCTGCTGTTGACATCAGCACTATAGTTTTTGTTTTCCATATGATGCCACAAAACTCTGAGGTGAGTTGGAACCGACCCGAAGAGTCTGGTATCTGATCATGGTCGTACCTATGTCGTACCTATGAGACCACATGCTGTGATGCGGTGATGACCTCTGGATTTTCCGACTTTCCATCAATTTCCCGAAAAACACTTCCATAATTAATAACTTCCAGAGTAAATGACAGGGGGAGAATCCTGGTCCCTCCCCTCTCGGACTCTAATGACCTCTGATGTAGACCTGGTTCTGCCAGGCTGTTTTTAGCTCCGGTGATGGCCTCGCTAATGCATGCGTTATGACCACAGTGGGGATGGGTATTTGTGGAAACACAGCATTAAAGGAAGCACTGCGACGGAGAGGAACCTGCGGTAGGTGTTTGACTCGGTCCATCCATCTATCCATGAGCAACCTGCTATTATTTATAGAGAACAGAAGGCGGATGAGGGGCACCGCGGTTTCTCGCTGATACTTATCAGCCCAGGTGCGTCTCTGGTAATACTGAAGCTACAGGGGGGTTCTGGAGGAAAAGGCTGATGTACTGGAAGAGAGGAGATTGCTCAGAGGAGACGCAGTGTTTATCTTAATTCATACGGGCAAACATTTTGGGCTGAGATGAGTTCCGTCAACAGATGAAATTGTCTGACCTTTATTTTGTCTTTATCGCGTGTGCAGGTGAACGCATTTAAACAGTTGGGTTAAGTTGCTCGGGGAGAATGATTGGTATGCATCACCCACGGCTCAGATAAGGGTTTTCTCATTCGAGCCACGACAATATTCCAGCACACATCCTTCGACTGGAGGTTCGAGTCCCAAGAACCCTGCTCAAGGGTTCCGGGAAGAGCGTGTTAACGTTCCTGGTAAATTCAGCGGTGCTTGTCTGGGGTCTGCTCAGAGAATACTCTTTGTGGATTTTCACCCCCCATTGATATTTTATTTGGCCGCCGAGGAGCAGGATGTGGGCTTCACAGCAGCGCAGAACATCTGAAACACACGGACGGACGGACGAGACGGTTGAACCTGGCGCCCGCGTCGCAGGAGAGCAGAGATAAACACTGGAGAAGAAAAACAAGCAATGTGAAAGAAGGCGGGAGTTTTTCTTCCAGCCACACGGAAGTTTCCTATTTTATCAACTGGGAGAGCCGCTGTAGCCGATCCCCTGTGGAGAACACACACTCACACACGTCGTCAGACACACACACACCTCCCTCCGTACTGTTGGAGACCTAACCTTCTCTGGCCCCTGGTATGCCCCCCGCCCCCCGCCCCCCCTCCACGCAGGAACCAAATTAGACAGCACAGGGAAGATAATGTCCACCTCTCCCCACCGCAGTTTAAACGCCGGTAATCTCTCATTTGCCCTGACATTCAGAAGACATCCAGCCAGTGGCTCACACACACACACACACACACACGCACACACACACGCACGCACACACGCACACGCACACGCACACACACACACGCACACACACACACACACACACACATACACACACACACACCAGCTCCTATCATTAACGTGATTACCTCCCGTCAGAAGAGGGGGACGACGGAGGAGAGGTGAGAAGAAGAGGGGAGGAGAAGGAAGAAGGTGGAGAGCAGAGTGGAAGGAGGGGAGAGCTGTCACACTCTGCTAGCATGGAGCCCATGCCACAGAGCCTCCCCCCTCCCCCCCCCCCCCCCCCCCCCCAACACCCTACCCCCACCTCCACTCATCCTCCGCGACCCCCCCCCCCCATCTGCCCGAGTGGGCAGATGGCAGGGGTGGGCAGCGTTGGGGGGGCAAGAGGAGGGTTCTCCCCACCCTCCCGTCTTCGATTCTCAGCTGCACTTGTGAGATATGTGCTATGTATGAAATGCGTTGGCTGGGCTCCATGTCCTTCAACTCCCAGCAGCCCCGGCGGCTCCACCCTGGCCAGCTGCGGCCTGTGAGCTCACTGGGGCACAGCGGGGGGGGGGGGGGAAGAGGGGATCTCTGAACCGTCCCCGACACCCCCACCATCACAACACAAAGTGAGCAGCCGCGACAAGATCATGCTAGCTACGTCACAAGGTGGGGGTTGGAGTGCAGGGTGGGTGGATTGCTCGTGAATGTGATTGGTGGCTCTGGACGCCATGACAACCGGGCTTCACAGGGAGAACAACAAGTGAGGGGGGCCGGCGGTGTGTCATGGACGTCCTGCTGGGTCTCGCCGCGCGACGCCGCTTCGACTCCTGACTCACTTGTTGAGGACGCAGCTGGACTGCATGAGCCGACATGTTACCTCAAGGCTTTCATCTGGATCAATGGGAGCCTCAAAGTCTCCCCGCAACCTGGGCTCAAGTCAATGTCAATAGAGAGAGAGAGAGAGAGAGAGAGAACTAAAGTGTGATTGCTGAAAGGGAAAGAGAGTGAGGGGGGTAGAGAGAGAGACAGGGCTTAGCAGTGATGCATACGGTTATTGATGGTTACCTTCCGATCCATATGGCCCACAGACAGGAAATGGGTGCCTTCCTGTTTGATTATATTGGAACAGAAGAGGCTTGAGAGATGGATGTGAGACATTAGAGGAACAAGATAGGTCTGCTTATTTTAACTGCTGCACAGGTGTCTTCAATAAAAGAAGAAGCTCCATTTATAGAGCTACTTGAAAGTGAAGGTATAAAGAGTCATAGGATGATCTATCGGGAGTGAGGCAGCACATCAAAGAGCAGACGGAGACGTCTCAATCACCTCATAATTGCCGCTGGACTCCGGATCGCTTTTGGAGTTAAACAAAAAAGACCAAGGCTAATCCTATGAAAATAATAATCACTTTAATTGGAATGTTTTGTAACTATTATTTTGTTTGAATAAAACAGTAATACTGATACCTCCTACAATAGCCTTTATTCACAATACTCACCCTACATCAAACACAATCGCTTTTTGACTCACGCAAAAATAAAGACTTATCTCCTGAAGAATGCAACAACAAAGTGGGTAGGCAGGTCTGTCTGTGTTCCAGAGGAGAGATACTGTCTGAGGCAGGAAGCTGCACAAAGTATTTGCTTTCTCGCCTCTCACACATCTTCACACACTCGCCTGGTGAGACACCTTCTCAGAGGCCTTGTGGAATGTATTTGAGGGTGGCTGGGAGGGATAATCAGTTCTTTAGCTGTTCTTTCTTCCCACACACACACACACACACATGCACACACCTTCCAACATGCACCCACATGCACATCTATAAATATACACACATACACACACTCTCACTCACATGCACACACGCACGTACAAGCACATTCACACACACACACACACACACACACACACACACACACACACACACACACAGACACACACACACACACACACACACACACACACAGATGGTCACATGCACACACACAAGTGGAAATACGCACATACACACGCACACACAAATAAACACGCACACACACACACACACACACCCCGCAGCAGATGGAGTTGTGAGTGGCAGGGCCTGGCAGGGGAGGGTTCGCTCGCGTAAGCAGAGGCGACGCGCTGCCAGCCTTTAATCACGTCCATTCCAGCTCCATCTCTTTGGAGCACAAACACACTCTGTGTGTGTGCGCTTCAGCTGCCCCCAAACTCAATTCATGTTAATGTTAATCCCCCTGATTGAGTTATTCTACATAATAACATTCCCGCTGCACAGAGGGCTATCTTAGCCGTACACAGCACAAACAGCTTTCTTACTTTTTTTTTTATTCCTTGCAGAAACGGGCCGCTTGCTCGCTCGCCATATGTCAGCGAAAACTGATTATTGTCCATAATTGCGGCAGCATCATGGGGGAAACAGTGGTTGTTTTGTGTGCCATGGGTGGGTCGGCACGGACATGTGCAGAAGGAACTGTGGGGTGAAAGTTCAAGCAGCTGCGGACAGGAAGTGTGGAGCTGGTGTTTCATGTGCTTAAGAAAAAAAAAAAAAGAGGAAACATTATATCCAAGGTATATTATTAACCGTAGTGTTTACTGCGACATCACCAGATGTTGGGAGGCATGTGGATGGTTTAATATGCTGGTTGCTTTCTCTCTGTTTCTTAAACTCTCGCTCTCCATCTCTCAGACAAAAATCATTTATAAACCATAAACAGCATCATGTCGTTTTCAAATGAGCTTTCAGTTCAAATCATTCTTCCATGCTTGGGCTTCAACATTGGGCCCATACATGATACCAGTGTGCAGTGCTGTAGCCGCTTACAATAGTAGTGCCATGTAGACATGTGACCACTCATGTGACGATTTGCTGCTATAAATGATGTTGAAGTTGAACTTCTGGTTTCAGGCCTTTTTGGTGTTTACTTAAGTTCACCTAATAATCCAAGGTCTGGCAGTAGTCTGCTGCAGGTCGGGGCCTGTTGAAACACACAACACTAAATATAGCCACTGTTTTGTCTGTCGGCCACAGTGGTGGCGGTGGTTGACTGCGTGAGAAGGCTGCTGGTCTGATCCCCCCCCTTGCTCAAAGGCATTGAGCAGGGAATCCAATGCATGCAACTTGCTACCATCCTGAAGGACTACATGGCTGACCTCGGGAGGCAGATGAAAGAGGCAGGGTTCACACGTTCACGCTTGAGAAGATATGGAAAAGAAGGGGTGGGTAGATGGAGAGGTGAACGTTACGATAACAACAACGATGGGGCAAAAGAAGAAGAAAGTACCACCGCTTGTGTTTTCTCTCTCCCAGCGAGGTCTCATCAGTAGATCCCTGGCAGGATGCAGGATGAGTTCCACCACACATGACTTCTCCTTACCCATGATGCTCCACTGGAGGGGGGGAGGAGGGGTGAGAGGTCACCTAGCCATCAGAGGAAGCCATCACAGTGAGGTCTGACCCGCCTCTGCCTCGTACCTTTCATCTGTCTCTCTGATTAGTTTGCCGGTGTTGACTGATAGCAACTTAAAATGAAAAGCCCCCCCAACCCACCGGAGACCTCTCTGTTGTCTGTTGTCCACGACCTGCACTGAGGATTAGCCCCACTAGCAGGGTTAGCTTCTAGGAGGTGGATCTCTGACTGGGATTTATGGCTTTTGAATGTGTGTGTGTGTGTGTGTGTGTGTGTGTGTGTGTGTCTGTTTATGTGTGAGTGTGTTTGCATGTGTCTGTGTCTGTGTGCGTTTGTTATCGTTTGTTTGTGTTTGTGTTGTGGTGTGTGTATGCATGTGCCTGGTGTGCATGGATGTGTGTGTGTGGGGTCATGGATCTATGTGTGTGTTTGTGTGTGTGTGTGTGTGTGTGTGTGTGTGTGTGTGTGTGTGTGTGTGTGTGCGTGCGTGCGTGTGTGCGTGTGTGCGTGCGTGTGTGTGTGTGTAGAGTACATGTATAGTTACCCAGCAGATGGAGACCTGCGTTATGTGGAGGCATCAGAGATTGTGGAGATTTGAGAGCAGGTGGGCTTTAGGGGCTCTTGGAGGTGTCAACGCAGCTCAACACCGGGGGGGGAAAACAGCCCCTATACGTCCCAGATGCAGAGTGGTTGGAGCGTCCACATCAGACAGTGGATTTGTCACATGGAGATGTTTGACATAAACGTCCCTTTAATTTAGTACAGAAATACCTGTCGTACTAGGAAAGCCTGTGTGTGTGTGTGTGTGTGTGTGTGTGTGTGTGTGTGTGTGTGTCTGTGCATGCATGTCTGTGTGTGTGTGTGTGTGTGTGTGTGTGTGTGTGTGTGTGTGTGTGTGTGTGCGTCTGTGGGATTATAAATCAGGTAAGACAAAGTCAAACCCAGAAACCAGCCTTCACAAGTTAATAATAAGCTGATCCCTTTTCAAAGCGTTTCACAGCCTTGTGTGTGTGTGTGTGTGTGTGTGTGTGTGTGTGTGTGTGTGTGTGTGTGTGTGTGTGTGTGTGTGTGTGTGCGCGCATGCCCGTGTGTCACGAGAACCCCGGGTTTACGACCAGGGCACCAATCACAGCTCTGCAGGCGTGGGGAAGGGGACAGGGTGCACGGGATTCCAGACGCCCGCTCGCTGAACTGCAGGCGGCGTTGCGTTGCAGTCATCAGGGGTGATTTGGATGAGGCAGCGGAGAGAGAGGAGAGGTCTCTCACTCATCAGGGAGAACGCCGCCGTCATGATTGAGTCATGTGTCGGGGGCGGGGCCAGGGCTGTAATTGGCCACAGGCCTGCCGGGTCAAAGCACTTTGATTGGGACACAGTGTGGATCTCACACTCTTTTCTTACTTTTTTCCTCAATCTCTCTCTCTTCATCTGATCACATTTCCATAATGTCTTTAGCTCTCTACTCCCCTAACGGATCTCCTCTTGTATCACACCTCCTTCACTTTCCTCCTCTTCCTTTCATCCTTTTCTCCTCTTCCCTAACTACATGTGTGAGCATAGCCTCTCCCTGGCCTTAGCCTCGAGGGGGAGAGGGGAGGGGGGGAGGGGAGGGAGGGGGGAGAGGGGAGAGGGAGAGGGAGAGGGGAGAGAGGAGAGGGACGAGGAGAGGGGTGAGGGGTGAGGGGAGAGGGGAGAGGGTGAAGGGAGAGGGAGAGAGGAGGGGAGAGGGGAGGGAGGGAGAGAGGGTCGAGGGAAGGGGGGAGAGGAAAGGGGGGAGGGAGGAGACAGGATGGGGATAGAGGAGCAGGAGAAGGGGGGGAGAGGAGTGAGGGAGAGTGAGGCGAGAGGAGAGGGAGAGGGAGAGGGGAGAGGGAGAGGGGAGAGAGGAGACAGGGGAGAGAGTATAGAGGGAGAGGGGGAGGGGGGAGAGGAGGGAGGGGCGGGAGGGGGAGAAGGGAGGGACGGGAGGGGGGCCCTGGTCGTTGAAAGGTAACAGAATCTTCCGGAATGAGCCACTGGAAATGTCTGAGTTTCTCCACTGATGTTTCTGTGAGGAAGAAGCACAAAGTATCGGGCTGTGTTTCCCCTGCACCAGAACAAGGTGTCCATTACCGCACAAATCTGAGTTAAAAAGAGAGAGGGAGGTGAAAAGGAGGCCCATCGCTGGAGTGACCTGTGATTGTGCTGTGTGATAGAGAGAGGAGGAGGTAACACACACACACACAAACACACACACACTCGCACACACACACATGCTTACACTGGCACTCACACAGACACAGACACACACAGACAAACACACATACGTGCAAACACACACAGACACACACACACACACACACACACACACACACAGCTTATACTGGCACACTCACAGACACACAGGCAAACACACACAGTCACACACGTAAAGACACACACACAAACCATATTTCCTGGAAGAACAGAGACCATGTCCGCAGGACACCTGTTCATTTCGCTGTAAAACTTTGGAGAGTTTGAAACATGTGGTTTAGCTGGGGAGATGTATCGCAGCCAAACACTTGAATATACACGTTCAGCTGTGCATTGGCACTTTTAACACTTCACCGTAGAAAAAAGAATCGATGGAATCAAAGCCTTGGCTTTCCTTCCGCCGGCGACTTGGTTTTCCTCATTACCTTGTCCCAGAAAATAGAGAAAAAACAGATGAAGTCAGCGAGAGTCTGTGACCGAGAGAGTCCCCAGAGAGGGAGAGCGAGGGAGAGAGAGGGGAGAGCGAGCACGAGACCAAGTGAAACAAGGGGAGTAAGAAAGAAAGAAAGGAAAAAGAGGATGTGAACTTGAACGTGTTCCAGAGGGGAGACTTAACTTGCGGAAAAATAGAAAGAAGGAAATACAAGGGAGGAAAAAGAGAAAAATACCTGCTATGAATGTGAGGAAAACCACAGGAGGTTCTGAGTGAGAGTCAGGGCCCATCACCAGCGGGGGGTGGGGGGTTAGGACGGTGGGAGCATGGGGGCGGTGGGGGTGGATGTGTGAAGCGGGACAGGGGTGGTGGGACATGGAACGTGGGACGGGGGGGGGGGGGGACGTGGGTGGGGGGGAGCGGCCTGGCACTGACCGTAGCGCACGGTTTGCCTAATCCTCTTTCATCCACAGTATCACACAAAAGGAAGTATCTGTCCAACCGAACACAGAGACTCTGAAGACATAAAAGGATGACGGGAGGGGTGGTGGAGGTGGTGTGGGTGGAGGTGAAGGTGGTGGTGGTGGAGGTTGGGGTGGAGGTGGGGAATCATGCATGTCTGTACTAACATTGTACTGGTCCTTATTATTCTTTGCACATAGCTTAAAGTCTAAACAAGACCCTGCTTCCTGGGGGTGCTGCTGTGCCCTGCACTCCCTCTCTCTATCTCTCTGTCTCTCTCTCTCTCTTTCTCCTCTCTCTCTCAC
>NC_140287.1:11439556-11507056 GCF_964030765.1 Micromesistius poutassou
AACTCCGCAAAGGTGTCATTCTCATCTATTTTTGCTGAGGCCAAACTTTTTATTTTCTTCCGTCGCCCTAAACCAACGCAAACCCCACCCTCCAATACCAGTCACCCTCTCCAGCCACCCTCTCATCCCACCTACTACACCCACCTTCTCCATCCACCTTCTCCACCCACTATCCACCTTCTCCACACACCCTCTCCAGCCTCACTCTCCACCATCTCTCAACCTCCTCCACCCACCCTCTCCACCCTCACTCTCCACCCTTCCTCTCCACCCACCCACTATCCACCTTCTCCACCCACCTTCTCCACCCTCCCTCTCCACCCCAGACGGTCTGATTCATTACAGGAGCTCTGGAGGAGGAGAACCAATCTCAGTGATGATGGCGAAGCGGAAGGCATAGAGTGTGAGTGGTGTGCTGTGTTTCTCTCGTCCTGTCCTGACAATGCATTATAGATGATGTATTTTTGTTATTAGAACATCTTGCCTTGCATTATAAATGACTAGTTCAGGGAGAGTATCATTCCTCTGTGTGTGTTGCACTCGAGTCTTGTTTAATATGAGAGGAGTATTCTGGCCTATAGCTCTTGAACGTACTGTGTGGGTAAGTGTTTGGTGTGTACATATGTGTGTGATTGTGTGTGTGCATGGATGTGTGCGTGTGTGTGCGTCTGTGTGTACATGTGTGTCTGTGTGTGCATGTACTGTATGTGTGCGTACGTGTAAGTGTGTGTGTGTGTGTGTGTGTGTGTGTGTGTGTGTGTGTGTGTGTCTGTGTGTGTGTGTGTGTGTGTGTGTTTGTCCTTGTGTGTGTGCATTTATGTGTTTGTGCATATACATGGATGTGTGTGTGTGTGTGTGTGTGTGTGTGTGTGTGTGTGTGTGTGTGTGTGTGTGTGCATGTGTGTATACGTGTGTGTTTGTGTGTTGAACTCAGAGGAAGCTCTTTCCAAGTCCCCATGGGTCTGGGATGAGTCATCTTGTTTGATTAATTCCAACCGCGTCAGCGATTAAATAGAGAAAGTCTTGATAGAATGGATGCCGTGCCACAACAATTTCAACTCACTCATCAACTAGGCTCTTTAACATTTGTGAATGAAGCCGTAATGCATTCTGTGTGGTATATACATATTCTGTGTATAATATATTCTGTGTGGTATATATATTTTCTACTTCTACTATTTGTACATTCTGTACACTACATACTACATACTAATACTGTCATACCCTACAGGGACATGATACGCTTCAGGGACGTGATACTAGAGGGACGTGATACCAGAGGGACGTGATACTATACAGGGATGTGATACTCTACAGGGATGTGATACTCTACAGGGACGTGATACTCTACAGGGACGTGATACTCTACAGGGACGTGATACTCTACAGCAGGGATGGGCAACTTGCAGCCTGCTAGTTGTTGCACTTAATGTTGGGCCACTGTTTTTCAGTTTTGTGCCATCATTGAATGATGATGTATGTGCACTGAAAAAAATACTAAACTAGTCGTTTAACAAGAGTATAGACATGTTAAAAATGAATTTGAGCATGGAAAATATTAAATGAATGTATGTTGAATCAATTCACATACAGATGATATGAATCTGAATGAATTTTATGTGGTGGCCATCCCAAAAATCCACCAGAATACAGGAAATCACATCTACCAAATTCAATTTGGTAGACCCCCCGGCAATGACTACGCCCCAACCACAAATTGAATCACAAGCCGCCACTGATACTAAACTATAAAACTATAAATACACATTTTTTGTTCTTATTTTGGATTATTTTGTAGCTTCTCTCATATATGAATATTTAAAGTGTGCAATCATGAGGCCCTCTGATGGTGATGATGAAAAATTGTGGCCCACTTTATCATGAAAGTTGCCCATCCCTGCTCTACAGGGACGTGATACGCTACAGGGACGTCATGGGTGTGTCTGTGGGGGGGAACAATCGTCTTCTCCATTAACCCTGGACATGAGGGACAGGGGGGACAGGAGGACAGGAGGGACAGGAGGGACAGGACAGGAGGACTAGATGGACAGGAGGACAGGATGGATAGGAGGACTGGATGGACCGGAGGACAGCGTCTATGAGGGAAGAGTTGCGGCCAGCTAATGACTTTGCCTCCTGTGGTAACCTTCCCTGACAGCAACTGTTTGGTTACAGAGAGTCACGCCAGTGCAGACCCCACCGTTTCATTTGCATAAAATTAATGATGCATGCATATGCAAATGCACATCTTAAACAATGTTGATTGCCGCCTATGTATTCATAGGCCAACAGTCAAACATGTCTGACATGAGACTCCTGCATGTAATTTGCGCCGCGGTAAAGGGCAACTCGCGCTGTCGCTCAGCCGCCACACCTCCGCCTGAATCCGGTGTCTCCAGCGTCTCTCCCTTCGTGTTGATGAGTCCATACATAAAAAGATCTGCATTTTTTTATCCCTCCAATTAAAAGATGTATGTTTGTCGTCATGTGACCTTTCCTTGCGGCGTCCTTTTCCTTCAAGCTGGCCCACATCGGAGATGAACGGTCGGTTACGAAACACGATCCCTTACCGATGCACTCTGGCTTCTCACACACTGGCGCAGTTGAATTTTTAACTCTTTGATGTTGTTTGTCCCTTTTTCTTTCTCCTCTGCAGCCCCCCAATCCAAGAAGGGGTTGGATCCAATTGACCTGAGCACAGATGTTGCCAGCCTAATGAAGCGGCGGGTATGGCGTGCGTGGGCATGGGGTACAGGCCCAGGCATAGATCACCTCCAGGGGCATTGGTAGACCCTGCCCCGAGTCTGCCGCTGGTTCACTGATTTAATCACTATCCATGGTGTGCGTGAATAAAGAAATAGGAATTTTATATATAATGTTTATCTATAATGTGTGACGCCCTGCCCCTCTCTCTGCTTATTGGTTGTGTGACTTCCCTGGGTGGAGGTTGGGACAGGTCGTTGGGCCAATTTGCCTCACCTGTGGGTGTATGGGGAACCGGAGATTTAAGGGCTGTCTAATCATTTGTTCACTCTCTTGCTGCTTCCAGACTGAGACTTGGTGTTACGAACTCGGTAATGTTAGTTCGGACCCCGGATGCAGAAACGGAGGCAGTTCGGACAGTCAAAGGTTTATTGTCCAAAAGAAGGATCACAAAAGATATCCAGCGAAGCAGGCAAGGACAGGAACGGGTAGGCGTAGCTGGCGGAGAATGCTGCGGTCCGCTGGTATGCTGGCGAGGAATTAGCGAATGAGACGGAATAATCTGGCACCGACGAGAAGTCCCCGCCAGACTTAAGAAAGAGTGTGTGATGAGTTGATGAGGTCCAGGTGTGCCTCGTTGCGGTGCCCGGCTCCGCTCGCCACGCCCCCACCTGTCTAACCCAATGCCTGTGGAGCAAATCACCAACAACCCTGTGCCCACACACAAAACGTGACAGTACCCCCCCCTCAACGGACGCCTCCTGGCGGCCCACCAGGCTTCTCTGGAAAACGTTCATAAAACTCTCTGATCAACTCAGGATCCAAGATAAGGGATCGGGAGACCCAGGACCGCTCCTCTGGCCCGTACCCCTCCCAGTCCACCAGAAACTGGAACCCCCTACCCCGTCTGCGTACGTCCAACAGTTCCCGGACAGAATAGGCCGGGTGGTCATCGATGAGCCGGGGGGGTGGAGGAGGTTCGGCCGGAGGGTTGAGAATGCTGGTAGAAACAGGCTTTAGAAGTGAAACGTGGAAGACCGGATGGACGTTGAGAGCAGGGGGTAGCTTGAGCTTGATAGCACACGGATTAATGATACCCGAAATCACATACGGACCAATGTACTTAGGGGTCAGCTTATTACACTCAGTCCGAAGGGGCAGGTCCCGAGAGGAGAGCCAGACACTCTGCCCCACCTGGTAGTCGGGAGCCGGAGTGCGGTGACGGTCCGCCAGCTGCCGGTTCTGGGCCGCCGTGCGCGTGAGTGCCTCCCTCGCCTCGCGCCACACCCGGTGGATGCGTCTGAGATGTTCTTGGACCGACGGGACCGCCACCTCTGTCTCCTGCACCGGGAAGAGAGGGGGCTGAAAGCCCATAGACACCTGGAAGGGAGACATACCTGTGGCAGAGCAGACCAGAGAGTTCCTTGCATATTCGACCCACGGCAGATGAGTGGACCAGGAGACAGGGTGTTCGGCAGCGACACAACGTAATGCCGACCCGAGGTCCTGGTTAGCTCGCTCCGTCTGGCCGTTAGTCTGTGGGTGGTAGCCGGAGGAGAGGCTGGCCGACGCCCCTAACGCCTGACAAAACGCCTTCCAAACTCGTGAGGAGAACTGCGGTCCCCGGTCCGACACAATGTCCTGGGGGATACCGTGGAGTCGGAACACGTGCAGAACCAGCAGGTTCGCCGTCTCCAGAGCTGAGGGGAGTTTTGAAAACGGAACAAAATGCACAGCCTTAGAAAAACGATCAATAATAGTCAGTACGACCATATTACCGTCAGAGGGCGGGAGACCAGTCACGAAGTCCACAGCTATGTGCGACCACGGCCGGTGTGGAACAGGTAGAGGGCGCAGGAGACCAGCCGGAGCACGGTGTGACGACTTGCCGCGGGCACAAATGGAACAGGCAGCCACGAACCCCTTGGTGTCGGCAGCCATGGAGGGCCACCAAAACCGCTGTCGGAGGAGAGAGAGAGAGCGGAGAACCCCTGGATGGCAGGCAACTCTGGACTCATGCCCCCACTGGAGAACGGCCGTGCGGACTGCCGGGGGAACAAACAACCGACCCGGAGGGCAACCCTCGGGGGTAGGCAGTCCTTGCTGGGCGTCCAGCACCACCCGCTCAATCTCCCATCGGGCTGCCCCGATGACACAGGCGGGAGGGAGAATATTTTCCTCCACTGACTGCATCACCGGGGAGTCGTACTGGCGAGAGAGAGCATCGGCCTTGCCGTTCTTGGACCCAGGACGGTAGGTGAGGGTAAAACGAAACCGACCTAGGAAGAGAGCCCAACGTGCCTGGCGGGAGTTCAGCCTGCGGGCGGTCTGGATGTAGGCCAGGTTCCGATGATCTGTCCACACGATAAATGGATGCGCCGCTCCCTCCAACCAGTGCCTCCACTCCTGCAATGCCAGCACCACTGCTAGCAGCTCCCTGTTACCCACGTCATAGTTAGTCTCTGCGGAGCTCAGACGACGGGAGAAAAAGGAACAGGGGTGTAATTTGTTGTCCAGAGCCGAGCGCTGGGACAACACTGCCCCCACCCCAGAGTTGGAAGCATCCACCTCCACCACGAACTGCATAGCTGGATCTGGATGACACAGTACAGGAGCCGAGGAGAACAACTTCTTGAGCCGCAGAAACGCGGACTGAGCCGCCTGCGACCAACCAAAAGGAACCTTAGTGGAGGTTAACTGGGTTAGAGGAGCAGCCACCCGACTATAATCCCTAATGAACCTCCTATAAAAGTTGGCAAATCCCAGGAACCTCTGTAGCTGTTTCCGAGTGGTAGGAACCGGCCACTCGGAAACCGCCCTCACCTTCTCAGGATCCGCCCGCAGCTGACCCCTCTGCACCACGAAGCCCAGGAAACTGACCGAGTCTGTGTGGAAGGAACATTTCTCAGCCTTGACGAATAGCTTGTTCTCCCATAACCGCCGTAGCACCAGCCGAACCTGCTGCTTGTGTTCAGTGAGGTCCCTGGAAAAAATTAAAATGTCATCGAGATAGACTACTACAAATCGGTGTAACATATCCCGGAGAACGTCATTGATTAGGGCCTGAAAAACGGCTGGTGCATTAGTGAGCCCGAAAGGCATAACGAGGTATTCGAAGTGACCCAGTGGTGTGTTGAACGCTGTCTTCCATTCGTCCCCCTCCCGGACACGAACCAGATGGTAGGCGTTCCGGAGATCCAGCTTAGTGAAGACTGTGGCCTGGTGAAGAGGAGCAAAGGCAGAGTCGAGAAGCGGAAGAGGGTACTTGTTCTTGACCGTGATGTCGTTTATTCCCCTGTAGTCCACACAGGGGCGCAGGGACTTGTCCTTCTTCTCCACAAAGAAGAACCCTGCTCCCACGGGAGAGGAAGAAGGACGAATGAGCCCATTCGCCAACGACTCGGAAATATAGTTCTCCATGGACTCTCTCTCTGGTTTAGACAAGTTGTACAGTTTGCTGGAAGGCAGAGGGGCACCGGATAACAAGTCAATAGAGCAGTCATAGGGACGGTGAGGGGGCAGGGACTGGGCCCTATCTCTACTAAATACCTCCTGGAGGTCATGGTAAATGGCAGGAACTCCAGAGAGGTCTATGGGGTCAGGTGAGAGAGAAGGAGCGGCACCCTTACTAGGAGGCGTGGCTGACCGAAGGCAGTGAGAGTGACAAAAAGTGCTCCAGCTGACTATGGATGAGGTGGACCAGTCAATGTGGGGGTTGTGCAATTTCAGCCAGGGAAGGCCTAGCACAACGGGGAACGTGGGGGAGGGAATAACAAAAAAACTGATTAATTCCTGATGGTTGCCCGAGAGCAGGAGCGAAACAGGAGTGGTCCGGTGAGTCACCCGAGCCAAGAGGCGGCCATCCAAGGCGAAGACCTCCTTGGGCTCAGGGAGCAAGTCCAGTCTCAGCTGGGCCTGAGAACAAAGATCATAGTCAATAAAGTTTTCATCGGAACCCGAGTCAATAAAAACACAAAAGGAATCGGAATGCAGAAGACCAGGTAGCTGACCCGGAACTAGGATCCGCGTGGGGGGAACCGGAGGACCGGCCACTTGGCTCACCAGCGGCCCCCTGGAAGCTGGTGAGCCTGCCCTTTTACTGTCTGTGGGCATGTATCGAGGAAATGACCCCCCTCCCACAGTAAAGACAAAGATTGTTCCTAGTGCGGCGGCGGCGTTCTGCAGAGGACAACCGCATTCTCCCCACCTGCATGGGCTCGGGCCCGAGTCCTACATCAGTGGAAGAAGCGGTGGGAGCAGAACGAGACATGGGGTTAGTCCGGGCGACCTGCCAACCAGTAGGTCCAGAACCAACAGCGGCGGACGGAGTGTAAGGATGGTCGAGTCTCTCCCTCAGTCTCTCTCTTAACCGATTGTCCAAGCGGGTGGCTAAGGCAATGAGTTCATCCAGCGAGCTGGTCTCGTCCCTAACCGCGAGCTCGTCTCTAATACGGTCGGTTAGTCCCCTCAAAAAAACGCTCTGTAAAGCCGCCTCATCCCACCCACTCTCCGCCGCGAGAATACGGAAACTTAATGCGAACTGCGCGACAGAGTCTGAGCCCTGACGCAGGGAGAGGAGTCGGCTGCTGGCTTCCTTTCCCCGAACCGGGTGGTCAAACACCCTCCGCATTTCGTAAACAAAATCGTCGTAGGAAAGCGCGAGAGTGGGTCTATTAATAGAGTTCGCTACCGCCCAGTCAGCGGCCTGCTCTGACAACAGACTCATAATAAAAGCAGTCTTAGTCCTGTCACTGGCGTAAGTCAACGGCTGCTGTTCAAAAACTAGGGAGCACTGATGTAAAAATAGCCTACAACGGCCTAACTCCCCCGCATACCTGACCGGAGTAGGAATAAACGGTTCGCGGGGCTGGTTGGGCGAGAAAACGGGCGCCACAGCAGGGAAGTCCGACGCGGAGGAGACTGCCGGTCCATGGTGCGAGACGGGAGCGGCTAGGGAGGAGACCTGGGAACCAATCTGCTCCATACGGGCTCCCAGCTCAGACATGCCGGCGGAGAGATCCCGAAGAACCGCAGAAAACTCCTGTAACGCGGCGTCGTGTTGTCCGATCCTCGTGCCCTGCGAGGAGAGCGCCTGCCGAACCTTCTCTGATTCCGCGGGGTCCATGTTGGCCAGATTATTCTGTTACGAACTCGGTAATGTTAGTTCGGACCCCGGATGCAGAAACGGAGGCAGTTCGGACAGTCAAAGGTTTATTGTCCAAAAGAAGGATCACAAAAGATATCCAGCGAAGCAGGCAAGGACAGGAACGGGTAGGCGTAGCTGGCGGAGAATGCTGCGGTCCGCTGGTATGCTGGCGAGGAATTGGCGAATGAGACGGAATAATCTGGCACCGACGAGAAGTCCCCGCCAGACTTAAGAAAGAGTGTGTGATGAGTTGATGAGGTCCAGGTGTGCCTCGTTGCGGTGCCCCGCTCCGCTCGCCACGCCCCCACCTGTCTAACCCAATGCCTGTGGAGCAAATCACCAACAACCCTGTGCCCACACACAAAACGTGACACTTGGTTTCAGGCTTCCACCCGCCATGTGGACCTAAGTATTACATACATTAAATACATTAAATATATTGCATACATTAAATACATTTGTTTAATGAATATAAAAAATATATATGTGCATGAACAAATAAATAAACAATTGCTATTAAATAAATAACCATCATAGGGCGTGGATGGCAAGTACCCATATAAGATTTGCTAGTTCATAAATAAAGACACACACACACACACGTACACACATCCCCCCGCAGCGTGCAGCATCCCTGCACTGGGTTCGTGTGGCGGTGCTATCTCATGGCGTGCCGTGACTTAGCACTGCCCTCCAGCTGGGATCAGCAGATAGGGGATCAGGGCGAGGGAGCTCCATGCCGCACAGCCTGATTACGCACACTGACTCCAGAGCAGCTGAGGGAGAAACAGAGGCACGTAATGGTGAATCAATAGCCTGACTCAAATTTTACCAACATTGGGAATAATGTCAATTGTAATTATATGACTATAATATGGTATTGAAAATGATTATAATATATGATTAAAATGGGATTTGAGACACTGTGTATCCGACAGAAAGGGGGAAATGTTAGCGTTCACATGTGAGTTAGGGGCGCTGTGTGTCCATGAGGTTCCACTTAAAGGCGTATTATTGTATTATTACCTTTTACTGCGTCAATATTTATGAGCCATGTTTGACCCCCGATGACCTTTCCTTTTTCACAATTTGCGTCTCATGGAAGATAATAAAATGACTTAATTTATAGACACTATTGTAAAGGGTGAGTCTGAGCTCTAGTAATGAATCCATGTATTCACAGGGCACTGCGTAGTGGCCAGCGGGGGACGCGGTGGTGGTGGGGGGGGCTTCCCACATGCAAGTTCACACCCATAAATCGCTATCGGAATCAATATCCTAATGTATATTTTCATTTCATTTCTGGAGCAGAATCAGGCTAGTAAAGCTCAAGGGATGTTTCTCCCATTTAGATTTTGGAAAGCTTGGTGTCTAAATTGATTAATGCGCATCTCACCTAACCTATGTTTTCATTACAAGGGGAGCTGTATGTGTATGTGTGTGTGTGTGTGTGTGTGTGTGTTTGGGTGTGTGTATATGTGTGTGTGCATTTGTGCTTAGGTGTGTGCGTGTGTGTGTGTGCGTGTGTGTGTGCGTGTGTGTGTGTGTGTGTGTGTGTGTGTGTGTGTGTGTCTGTTTGTGTGTGTATGGTGTGTATGTGTGTGCATGCATGCATATATGTGTCTCTGTGTGTGTGTGTGTGTGTGTGTGTGTGTGTGTGTGTGTGTGTGTGTGTGTGAGTGGTGAGTTGATGTGCTGCAGGGTGGGGCTGCAGGGTTATGTTTTGGGGCTGATTGAAATCCCCCATGCCGAACAGCACGGGGGTAATGGACCCCAAGACAAGCTAGAGACGAGCCTGAAATTTCATGCATTGGACCGGTGTCAGGGCATACATAAAGCCGGGTGGTCATTTGTTATTGTTAATCCCCAACATTTATGGCTGCAAATATGGTATAAGGAGGCGTGTCTGTGGCGTCTCACTTCGATTGGGTTGTGCTCCCTGACATATTGATCAGTCGGGCTGGGGGAGAGATGGAGGACAGGGGGGGGGGGGGGGGGGAGACCTTGACTTTGGACATTTGCAAAAAGGCATGACCATGAATGTCTGGCTTGTATTTTAGCATTCCCTGGTCATTTCCCTTTGTAGTGGAATCAAGGGCACACACACACACACACACACACACACAGACCCATCAGATCAGACCCCCCGCAGGATGGATGTGTGTGTGTGTGTGTGTGTGTGTGTGTGTGTGTGTGTGTGTGTGTGTGTATGTGTGTGTGGGTGGGCGTGTGTGGATGAATAAGTGACAGCATACAAGGAAGCCGAGATGGGGTCCGGCAATGACCAGCAGCCCCTCGGATTACATTCCAGGAAATCCATCTTCATTCGACCATTTCAATGTTCCCTGAGACGGCGCGGCATGGTGGACCCGGTTCAAATTGGTTCTTTGAGCTGGTGCACGTGTGTGTATGTGCGTGTGTGTGTTTATGCATGTGTATGTGATTGTGAGCTTGAATGTGTGTGTGTGTGTGTGTGTGTATGTTTGCGTCCGAGTCCGTGCATATCAATTTGGGTGCGTGCTTGTGTATGTGTGTTGGTGTGTGTGCATGTGTGTGTGAGCGTTTATGTGTCTGTATGTGTGTGAGTCTGTGCATATCTATGTGTATCTATCTATGCATGTGTGTTTGTATGTGCATGCATGTGTATGTGTTCATATGTGTACATGCGTGTATGTGTGCGTGTGTGTTTGCATGTATGTGCATGTGTGCGTGCATGTGTGGGTGCACGTGTGCGTGGGTGTGTGCATATGTTTGTGCGTGTTTGTGCCTCTTAGCATGCGGCCTCTTATTAAACACCCCCAGAGATTCTGTCTCATTTATTTTTTACGGGGGCGTGCCGACGTCTACAAGGGCCCAGGTCAACGTTGGAGGGCCCAGAGTAATATCCTAGTAACCACCTATTCCATCCTCTGTAAGAGACAGGGTCTCATGATATTAATCCATCCCCGCATCCCAGTGACTCAGACTGCTTGCTATTCACCATCTCAAGCATTAAACCCGGGGATGAAACCAACGGCGTCCAATCACAAGCAGGGAAAGGACAGACGGGAGTTTGTGTACTAATGAACCGTGTCCGGATAGCCCATTGGCTAGCTATATAGCCTGTTGGCTAGCTAGCCAAAGGGCTAGTTTGCCATGGGCTAGTGAGCCCATTGGCTAGCCGGTCCCGTGGGCTAGCTAGCCCGTTGGCCGCGTGGCCCACAACATACACGTCTCTGGGACGCACAAGACAAGATGTCATTAGTCGTGTGAAAATTCTTGTAGAAAACTTTCCAATTCATGGAAAAAGAAGCAGGTTTGGTGTATGGTCTGTATGTTCCAGGGTTAGCTAGCGTTGAGGAACACGCTGATGATCAGTGTGTGATGAAGATAACATTCCTCTCCCTCTGCCGATACACTCACGCTGTGAGGGATGCGCTCACTCTGCATGCGGCTCACGGGGACTTTGTGTTGAAGATATAGTGGCAGTCGCAAGAAAGAGAATATTACTAAATAATTTGTATGATTCAGCATATTCCTCCCTGGGTTGGCGACTCCGAATGTAATCAAGACGCTGGTGGAATCTTACACACAGTCCAATCCAGCAGAGACATTCCTGTTGCCTTTTTTTCCTGAGGTGAGAGTACAGAGTTTGATTAATGACTCTGAAACAGCCCTGAAGTCATCCCAGTGATTAATAACAAATCAATACTAATATTACTATGTAAATACCCATGTTCCTTTTGGATTTTCATGAATTTCAAACTGGAGCAAAGAGAGAGAGAGTTAATATTATATGAATTTGTTGGATCTTTAATGATTAGGAATTATTATTTGGAATGTGTACATTTATTTGAAACAACTGAAAAATCAAAGAAAAGATAACTGGTTTGCTGATGATTGGACGGCCTAGCATGTCGTTGTTTAGCGTAGGCCTAGCGTGTATTCCCTGCTGTGTCTGCATGTCAACAACGCAGCCTACTTAGTCTAAAATGAGAATCAAGCTAGATCTTGACCCGGCATCAAGGGACCACAATCCCAATCAGAGCTACGCGCCATGTTTTATGCTAATCGCAGTTCATTTCATTAATTTGACATTAAAACCGGGGGTCCGATATGCGTATAAATAAATTGTGGTGCTAAAATGTCAACGTGATTAATGAAAAGCCCAACAGACATTGCATTTATGGAAATTACAATATCAGTTGTTGTAAAGCGTAGTTGCCCCCCCTCACTAATGGATTTCACGCCATACCTTTATTGGGTAACGCCCGGCAACAGGAGAATATATAAAACCGAGGTGGGGGGGGGGAACTGTGGTCGTTAAGCTTTCACACCCGCAACCTTCCTCTCTCGTCAGCGAATAGGACGCGGCCTCTTCTGGCTGGAATTAGAAGGACTAGTTATGTGTGCCATCACCACTTGCCATAACCTCACCTTTTTAACTCACTACTATATAGCAGAGAGAGAGAGAGAGAGAGAGAGAGAGAGAGAGAGAGAGAGAGAGAGAGAGAGAAAAACAGCATTTAATAAAAATGATGTGTGGTTGATTGTGATGGATACACTATGCAGAGACACCTCGCCTTCAAGGGCATCGGGGGATAAGCCATCATTTTCCTTCCCCTTACGCATGAAGGGAAGAATGAGTGCACAGCCAATGTCATTACAGAGCTAACAATAACACGCCACACGCACACGCACTCTCACACTCGGCCTCTCACACACACACACACACACACACACACACACACACACACACTCACACTCACACTCACACACCCCCACCCTCACACACACACACACACACACAGGCAACCTAACATAACAAAGGGCCATAATCTGCATAAACGAAATTTTCTTGACAGGATTCCTGGTGTTATGTTTTATGTTGTATGCATTTAATTTCACATGTGGATGGCAAGACTTTGTCGCTGGAGTCATCTTTTGTTTGGTTTAAACGATGATGACACCCTCCTCCTCCCCCTTCAGACCGTGGGTCCAGAGGGGTTGGTAAGAAGTGATTTTTGAGGACAACAGACTCTGAGTGTATGAGGGTTAGTGAGCGGTGACCCTGGCTCCCGTGTTCTGCTGAGGCTCCTGAAAGTTGAACTCTCTGCGGCTCTCCTGGATCTCAATAAAGGTCCAAAGTGACCCGGGATGTAAACCCTCCGCTCAGCATAACGTGTCTGTGTTGGATTAATGAGAGACCAGGGGCATTATTTGTTATTCTATATATCTCATTGATTGCATTGTCGTCCATCTTTGGGGACACTCATTCTGTCTCTTACTCCCACCTCTCTCTCTCTCTCTCTCTCTCTCTCTCTCTCTCTCTCTCTCTCTGCCCTCTGGCTGTCTGCTTTACTCTCTCTCTCTCTCTCGTGCCCTTGCCCCCTCCCATTACCTCCCCCTCTCTCCCGGGGACAGCGGAGTTGTTAGAGGTTGGAGCATCATGCAAAGTGTGAGCATATAAAGCAACCCGTCCACTACCTGCAAGCACACACACACACACTAACAAGTCATCTTAAGTCACTGACACATGTGTATTCACCCGCTGAGAAGCCGAAGTCTCTGACCAAGCCCGGCCCCAAACCAGGCTGATTTAGAAGGGACTTCAACACAAACACGCAAACACATACACACTTTAAAAACGTGACTAAGAGGGAATTGAGAGTATGACACCACCAAGAATTCATACACAAACACCAGCACCCCAGCACACTCCCCCCACACACGCCATATCTCACACACACTCCCCACACAAACACATACCACACACACTCCCGGCACACACGTTCAGCCCACACCCTGCCCCACGATGGGCCGTCCCCCCCCCCGCCCGGCTAAGTTTGGGGCATCCCCGCAGCGTCACGGCAACCGCCCGGATTGGTGACGACGCGGCATTAACAGGAGCCGTCAGAAGATTAACCAGAGTAAACAGATGAGCCCTGATGAGTGCCGGCTGTCTCAAGTCCTTCGGCCACACAGGAGAGACAAGCAGCAGAGAGAAGGGCCATCTCTGGGACCTGTGGTCGGTAAACCGAGCACCGCCGTTCTGAGGAACGCCTCGTGTAACGTCTGAGCTGTAAGAAAGGTGGACGCTCGCTATGGATGGATCCTGCAGCGGGAGGCACAGGAGCCGGTTATTTTAATGGCGACATGTCGCCCGGCGTTTCGATGTTTTGTGTTTATGTGGGCGACCTCTGGGTTGTCTGCAGGAAAGTGGTTGTCAGTGTGTGTTAAAAGTCAGTGTTTTGGGAATATGCGATATAAATGCACCATTACTGAGGCTATTAACCTTGTCACCATTATGCAAAGTGTTGGATTGATGTCCCCGATGAAGAAAAATGCATATTCTTCTTGGGAAAATTACAAAAAAGAAAGTCTCTGAGCCAAAGACGGCCGGGTGCGTGTACACTGGAGGAAAGCGAAACGAGGAGAAAGTAGCTGGCAGCAATATCGTTAAGCAATGCAAACATATCTATGAATATTAACACATAAAAACGGCGTCTTGTTGTGTGCCCCGCGTCGCTGTTGTGTGTTTATGATGAACGATCCGTCTCCTCCCTGTGTCAGGGTCTCCTGACCGACAAATAGCAGGCTAATGACAATCGCTATAACGTATGGTAATGGGCCTTGACAATGCTTTGCTATCAATGACACCTGGAAAACATGCGCTAAAAGGCTCGGTTGCTGTATCCAGTGTGCTATGCAGCCCAGCCTGTATAGTTTGTGTCCAAAGCATATCATTTCAGATGATTGAGGATCTGATTAGCATGGCGTGCACTGTTGGTGGTCTGAGCTTGTCCAATCAGAAAGCTATGCAAATTATCCAACGTATGAGGTTGTCGCATTCTCATACAATTCCCCGCGTGATCGATGGGTATCACGTTGACTTTTCTTTTCTTCCTTTACAATTTAAATGTACCTACAGAAAATGTTTGGATGCTTTAACTGTATAAAAGGAATGAACACACATAGACATATTCAGGATAATAAATATGACTATATATATATATATATATATATATATATATATAACAATCTTTATATTTCTTGAGGGATATAATATATTGTATTGTTAAAGAACCCGTTAACTGAACCCAGGCTTGATCAATGTGGGAGGCTTGGAGCCATGGACTGCACGGTCATGTGCTCCAACTGATAAGAAAGCCCATGTTTGGATGTCATTCTTTTAGATCTACCACCAAAGCCAACATCACATCTTAAAAAAAACGATAGTAACACACATGCACACACACGCACACACACACAGACACACTAAATCCATAGCAACCACTGTGATCTACACCCTGCACCCAAATCCCCCGTCTATCCCCCAGTAGGCACTGACCAGAATCCGGAATCCCTTATTAGCTGGGAGTGAATAGTAGAGTAGCTCTTGTCTCCCCCCCCCCCCAGGTCCTAATCCTGGGGCCCAACCCCCCACCCCCCCCCCCACCCCAAACCAGCAGCCCCACTGGCCTGTGACAGATAGAAGAGATGGGGGAGCCGTGGATAATCTTGGCACCCCTGCAGCCTCGGGGTCAGTGGGGAGATGCTCTCTGCCTATAAGCATGGGGCAGGGGGGAGTGGGGGGTGGGGGGGATCTCAGCTATAGCAGAGAGCCTGGAGAGAAAGCTCAGCTATAGCAGAGAGAGCTCAGTTATAGCAGAGAGCCTGGAGAGAGAGCTCAGCTATAGCAGAGAGCCTGGAGAGAGAGCTCATCTACAGCCACAGAGCCTGGAGAGAGAGCTCAGCTATAGCCACAGAGCCTGGCTGTCGGATTAATACACCAGGAGAGAGAGATGGAGATAAAAACAAGCCACCGCTTCTCCCTACTGATGGACCGCAGCCTCCCGGGGCTCAGGCCCAGCGCTGGGGGAGGAGGGGCGTGTTCACATCTCAGTTCAACGGGTCCAGATCACAGAGGAGAGGATGAGGAAGATGAAGAGGATGAAGGGAACCTGGGGGAGAATGTGAGGCACAAGAGAGACAGGGACAGGGAGGAAGAGCATGTGAGTGATGTGTGTGACAGGGAGAATGTCAGCTTTGGCTTTGGGCATCACCCAGTCAGAGGAGTGAGTCAGAGGGGTGAGTCAGAGAGTCAGAGGGGTGAGTCAGAGGGATGAGTCAGAGGGGTGAGTCAGGGGGTTGAGTCAGAGGGTTGAGTCAGAGGGGTGAGTCGGAGGGATGAGTCAGAGGGGTGAGTCAGGCAGCAGCAGCAGCATCAGCAGCAACAGCCCTTCATTGGTGATGACTAATTCAATAATTAATGCTAATTACCATTATCAGCAGCCCAGATCGATTCTTATCCAGGGGCCTGTCTAGAGCAACTCTACATTTTTAATGCTCCTGTCATTTTGATTAAGCTGGCTTCCACACTGTGCCTCTCACTTCCTGGGTCGGCTGCAGGCCTTCTACATTTTACTGGCTTTTGATCTGTGTATGTTGTTTCATTTTTGTAGATTGATTATTTGATACAGTTCCTCCTATAGAAGATATATTCCTTTAAGTTGTACATGACTTTTCTATGCATTGCCTACAAGTCACTACAATAATAAATAAATCTTAATAAATCACACATCCACACACCCAGAGAACAGAACGCAATACACAGCCTGTGGCATCAGTATTGTGTTATTACACCTTGCAAACGGTATATATAAGCTGGTATATACATTAGGTAACAACAAGGTGGTATATATAAAATAAATCAATTTTTAATTTTATTTGAGCCATCTGATTGGTAGAAACTAATTATTTTGCTCGACCAATCAGATCTCTCAAAATAAATTATTATTTCTCGATTAAAAAGTATAATTGGCTTACGTTAAATATTACACAATGTGGTGTACACACTGTAGTAGGGGTATGCACTATGGTACATACACTGTGGTTTATACACTATGGTAGATAGATCATAATATATACTGTACATTGTAGTACTGGTATACACACTATGATTTATATATACACTGTGGTATACAAACTTTGGTATATATACTTTGGTATATAAGCTGTAGTTCTGTAAACTTTGTGCTTCATACCCTTTAGTACTGTACACTGGTCAATTCAATGTGGTACATATACTGTAGTAGTGGTATATACACTATCATATATACACTATAGTATTTACACTATGGTACATATACTGTGTTATAAACACTGTGTTATGTATACTGTAGCATTAACACTATGGTTTATACAATGTGGTATAAACACCTTGGTACTGGTATGCTCTGTGGAATATACAGTGAGGTAAGACACAGTGGAATATACACTGTGGTATATCCAGTAAGTTAGACACTGTGGTATATACTGTGGTATAAACACCTTGGTACTGGTATACTCTGTCGAATATACACGTTACACTTTACACACAGCAGATAAGTGCAGAGGCTAGAGAGATATAGACAGCCAGGATAGGGAAGGGATTAGGAGAAGAGTGGTGTCAGCAGGAACACAGTGTGTGTGTGTGTGTGTGTCTGTCAGAGTGTGTGTGTGTGTGTGTGTGTGTGTGTGTGTGTGTGTGTCAGTGTGTGTGTGTGTGTGTGTGTGTGTGTGTGTGTGTCGGTGGGTACATGTGTCTGTTTGTGTGTGTGTGTGTGTGTGTGTGTGTGTGTGTGTGTGTGTGTGTGTGTGTGTGTGTGTGTGTGTGTGTGTGTGTGTGTGTGTGTGTGTGTGTGTGTGCATGACCAGTTGACCATGTTCCATCCTGTCTTCTTGATATAGGTGGTCGCTTGGCCCCAGACATGGAAAGCTGATGTTAATGACATGGCGGAGTCATCAGAGTTCGGGAAGTGAATATATACCACAAGTAATCACCAAATATTCCTGTATGTGTTTAGCCTTAAGTAATGTTCCACCATACAGGTGCTTTAAAACCACATCCATTTCCTGTTATCAGAAGACAGCTGTTATTTTTGGATTTTAACACTGACATAAATGTATGAATCCCGCCCCCCCCCCTGCCTAATGTGGTTGTTTTGCACTCCTGTTGCAATCAACCATATTCTCATCCACACCCCCACCCCCCCCCCATTCAGGGAGTTCTCTCAACCATGATGCAATCCTAAAGGCGAAAATCACAACCCAGTTAAATGTTGTGTTGATAATGTGCTGAAATACGGTAAAATTACGAATGGTCGATTTATTTGTTTGAATACATTTCCAAGAGCAAAATGGTTTGTAAAAACATGTTTTTCAACACATAGTTTACAAACAGCAGGGCTGAGTGGCAGAGAGAGAGATGAAAGCAGAAGATTACCATTCTTGTTAATTTCAACCAAACAAAAACATTAATTACAGCATCAACAACCAAAAGCAAAAAATGACTCCCTGCTGTGCTGCTCATAAAATGTTCCCCCTTAAATCTGTTATGAATTTTAGTTCCGCACTGATCAAGACCCACTGAACCAATCCCAACATGGCCTGTTCCATTCTGTTGTGCACAACAAAACCCATTATGGCATTTAGCCAAAATTAATAATGCTACTACATGATGTCAGAAATAAACAACAGAGAGTTAGAAACACACGACACACAATAAGTATGTGTCTCCATTATGTGCTGATGGTAGTAAATATCAACCTGATCACTCAAAGTGATATCTAGCACCAACAGATGGTTATGAACGGCCCACATAGCCAGCGCATGGCCACATCTATTTCCTGGGTAGTAAAGATGACATGTCTTCCAGTTCCCAACCATTGACTGACATCAAAAGAGTGCAGTCTTGTGAAAGTGGCATCCTGTCTTCATCTAAATGACAAGGACATGTTTCTATCGACGGCGTATTTCTGCCAGGATTAGATCAAGCATTTAGAATCAAAGTCGATTTAAATGTGGTGACATGTTGTCAAACTCCCCCAAAAAAACATCTCTATATGCTGTTGGTGTCCATTGAGGCCAAATGACACAAATTTGTTTATTCTTTCCTTAATTCTCAACCCAAACTGTCTGTTGTTCTTTAAGAACATACATCCACCACCTGCACCCACCCCATGTGGGATGGCACTACATAATCAACAGCCAGGAGGATAGCTGGTGTCACGTCTGCTAGGGTGGCAGTTAAGATACCCCCCTCCCCCGATCACCCTCTCTCACCCATCATCACCCTCTCACCCAAACACATCCCTACACACACCACTAGAAGCACCCAATGCGCTCGCTCTCTCTCTCACACCCCAGACACACGTCTTCACAGCAGAAGAGATGTGGAAAACAAAAACCTCCCAAAAAGGGAGAAGAAAAGAGTTCCAGTCTGCCCACAAGGGGTCTTTTATTTTGGAGTTGATGATTGAACAAACAGGCTCTCTCTCTCTGCCTGCTCTCAGGTGGGCGTGGCCTAACAGCCACCCCCTCCCTCCCTGCTCTATAATGAGGGTCCCCACAGAACAAGCCCAATATTTGCTTGGTAACTGGGAGGGAGGTGAAAGAAGAGATGATACGGGGGAGGGAGGAGGGGGTAGGGAGGAGGGGGTAGGGAGGAAGGGAGGGAGGGAGTAGTGAGGAAGGTGGTTGTGGCTAGGCCCGGGTTGCAAGAGAATAGGGGATGACATGAATGAGGAGGAGGAGGAGAAGGCGGAGGAGAAGGAGGAGGAAAGGAGGAGGCAGCGGGTATGAGAGGCGATGGCTGGGAGAACGGGGGCCTTCTCCATCACATGCAGCAGCACCACGAGCAGATGGGGCCTGATAAATCCTGAAAGGGACGCATTACCTGCCCAAGTCGCCAAGCAGCCACAATTATCCCAGGGCTCCGAGTTCATTGTCAATTAGAGTGGCAGTTAAAGCGGGGCAGCAGCTGTGGCAGATGGCCGGGATCCAGAGGGGCTGGGGAGCCGGGACAGAGGCCAGCCCCCAGGCTCGCTCTGCCTCTCCAGACACCCTCCTCCACCCTCTCACTGGCTTTATCCCTCTCTCCAGATACCCTCCTCCTCCTTCTCTCTCTCTCTCTCTCTCCCTCTCCCTCTCTCCCCATGTCTTGATCCTGCTCTATATCCCTCTCTCTCCACGTCTCTCTAGTTCTTAAGGGCAGGATTTCCTTGTGTGTGTTTATGAGAGTCAGATAGAGTGACAGGGTGAACAGTGAGAGAGAGAAAGAGTGCGAGAGAGAGAGATTAAGTAACAGAGAGAGGGAAAAGGCTAAATCGAGGAGCAGAGAGTCTCTGCACTAGGGTGATGAACTCCTTGTTTGGTAGGGGAAATCCATGGCCAACAAGGCATCGATTTCAGCACACTGAGAAATTAAGTTTTTATCTGCGGAGCACATAATCAGTGAATATTCAATTGTTTACAACAAACAGTTTGTATGATACTGCCGTTTTACATAAATTGGACGTCTGACCACACAAATAAATTCACAGATCATCATGAGGTGATGATAAGGGACACAGCGTCCGGCGAGGCCATTAGCGCCATATAAAGCCCCCTCTTCAGTCGGGCCCTGATGCATTGCAGACATATTGTATGGTATGATAACAGTTTCTCATTATTCAAAGTGTTTCCTTCATTGTTTTCTACCCAGGGATCCTCAAAAACACCATTGGAGGAAAACACACAAAACCGGAGCCTCGAAACAGGTCTGTTCATGATTCACACTCCGTGGGTGACGGAGGACAGAGGGAAGCCCTCTGCTTGGCCATCCAGCTGGAGAGGTAAATCTTGTCTCCTTCTCTTTACTGGAGAAGTGTTCCTCCTGGCCTGAGCCTTCACGACCTGCTTGGTATAGCCAACTGAAGGGCAGCGGTGGTGGGTTCTCTCTCCCTCTCTCTCTTCTCTCTCTCTCTCTCTCTCTCTCTCTCTCTCTCTCTCTCTCGGATCCCCCCTCCCTCACCAAGCCAAGCCTGTCCAGCAGGCTTCACTTTCAGCGAGTGCCCCATTCATCAGCAGGCCGGGTGCTGTGGCTGGTGGGGGCGGGCCAGGGCAGGGGGCCAGTAGAGGGGTTTGGTGTGGCTGGTGGGGGCGGGCCAGGGCAGGGGGCCAGTAGAGGGGTTCGGTGTGCCTGGTGGGGGCGGGCCAGGGCAGGGGGCCAGTAGAGGGGTTCGGTGTGCCCCACCACCACCATCGGGCCCTTGTCTTTTCTTCTCCACGGGCTGCTGAGAACACAGGCCTCTGCCACAGACAGCAGCCACACTCCTGTCTTTACACCCCTCACAAAGGAGCTCCCAATGTATTCAGAGGGGGAGAAGAAGGGGGGAGAGCCCCCCCCCCTCTCTCTCTCTCTCTCTCTCTCGCTCTCTCTCTCTCTCTCGCACCCTAGCTCCTTCACCCTTGTCCCTTGCCCCCCTCCTTCCATCACACTCCACCCCCTTCCTCCAATGCTGCTTTTCTGTATGTGTCTCTCTATCTCTCTCTTACTCTCTCTATCTCTCTCTCTCTCCCTGACTCTCTCTGTCGCTCACTCTCTCTCTCTCCTCCCTCCAACCTTGCTGCCTCATCCCCATGCTCTCTCCTCCACCCCTCCTTCAGCCCCTCCATCCTCCCACCCCTCCTCCCATCTCCTCCCCACTGGGGCGCCATTCCTCCTACTTTGTTCCGCCAGTCGCGGCCCCAGTGTCTGGGCCGTCCTGATAGCACGGAGGAGGTAGCGAGGCCATCCATCTGCCTGCCGCGGCCGGCCCATGAAGAGAGCAGAGGTCCCCCTTCACAACAATGGCCATTAAGAAGGCCAAGCGCACTGCTGCTATAGTGCTGCTGCCTCAGAGGCTGCAGGGAGGCTCCAGGGAGACAGAGGCTGCAGGGAGACAGAGGCTGCAGGAGGCTGGGAGGATACAAAAGCTGCAGGGAGACAGAGGCTGCAGACAGAGGCTGACGAGAGGCTGCCACGGAGGGACAGGAGTCTGCGTGGGCCAGATCCGGGGGAACAGGAGGAAGAGGGGGGGGTCAGGGAGGCCTGTCGCCGGGCAGAGTTTGAGATGGCGTAGATCCGATAGGTTCACGGGGACGGATAGCAGCCTTAAGCATGTTGTTAGGGCGTTAAGCTGGCCCGCAGAGTCTGCAGGCCAGCCAGGCAGTATTGATTTCTGTTTCTCTTCCTGGTGTGGTGGAACAGCATGCCTGCTGCTGCTGATGTATGGGGATCAGCCTGGGTTCATGTTGTGTTATTTACGCCACTGTGGTTCCAAAGGTGTTTTTGAGGAGAGACTCAAAGTTTTTGTTTGTAACACAAACACAAACATTCTTGCAACATAAATCTATGCATGTGCACTTATATTTGTTTTGTTTTTGGACCGCTTTAACATTTGAATAATACATGGGTATGGATTTTTATTATATTTTAAAGCAATAATACCGCATCAGCAACAGTGGGCACAGCAGTGGAGAAACCTGCAACAAAGTATGTGAAGTTCCTGACAACCAAACAATAGATTTAATTATATAGCCAAGTAGGCCACATTTACCTTTAGAACTCTCACCCGGCATCCCTCCTGAGTTTTGACACATTTCCAGCCTTATCAGGGATGCCTATCTGTCTCCACTAACAACAGAAGGCACCTTGTTGAGGCAGAGCCTGCGTGAAGCCTCCTGTGAAACGGTTTCCGTCGGCGCCCCGGCCTCCACATGCCTCTCATCCCCGCGATCAAACTGTCAGAAAAATAGAAGGAGGGGGAGTAAACACAGCTCTGCCATCGAGTGTTTTTAATTAGATTTGGATGGATTTCAAATCTGCTCTTGTTTCCTGGAATGACTCCGAGTGAACGAAAGGAAAGTACCCTAAAACAAGATTAACCTCTAATCTATTCTTTGGTCGCCACTACTGCCCAAATCCATCCATCTGCCTATACATCCCTCAGACCGTGTCAGGCCCTCGCAGAGATATTGTTCAAATAAGGCAGGCTTCACGTTTAATAATTTTATACCTTACACATTAACAATAAACCTTTTTCTCTGGCCAACCTAAAATTTGTGGGCCCAGAATGGAACATAATGTACTATGTTCACATGTAGATTTGAACCGAATGAGTCTATGGCTACTGTAGTCTGTTTCGATGCCAGTACACCTAGACTAGGTAAATCAGCCGTATTGAGCCCTGTGTCCCCTCACTGCCACACACATTATGGCTACACACTTGATCCCTTCATAGCGTTGCATCAATACAATTGAATTTGGCCAGCAGGCAGCGATACATACAGCACACCATCAATGATTCAGCTCAATATTATCCTGTTATGGCAACTTATTTGTGGTGCCACAATCGATACTGCAGACGGCGTCCACAACGCTGTCTTCCTGCTAACCGCCTTCAGCCAGTCGTATCTAGACCCTAGCCACGCCTTCCTTAGCTCCCCCCCCCCCACACACACACACACACACACACACACAAAGTAAAGATCCCAGTTTCAAACCATGGCTCGATTTTGAGAATTATAATATGTTTGAGTTCCTCTGTGACTTTGTGAGTCACAGAGGAACTCAAACATTTTCTCTCTCTCTCTCCATGATGTTGTAATTTTCATTTAATAGTTTTCACTGCGGGTAAACAAGTTGATGTTTTATGAGGAAATGGTTTGGAATCGTGACAAAGGCTCATAGGCGCATAATTTGCTGACAGAATTGTCAGCGAGTTAATGATGGCGGGGTGTTGGCAGAGCGGCCCGGTGGTTTTTATCTGATTCCTGGCTCCTCCATTACAAGACCACAGCTGATCTCTCCAACCCTGCCATGGATATGAAGGCTCTGGATAAACACAGGGCTTGTTACAACAGAGAGACATGTGCTGAACCCAAATAATTAAAGCACTTGAAAGCTTCTTAGTTGTTTGTTTGATGTTTGCAAGACAGATTTATTTCATGAACATAAAACATTTATTAAGGGTAAACTGACCGGTAATGACATCATGTGATTGATCATGCGCACTGTTATCTCCACCACACCTGCCCTGTGTGTTCTGGGCTCCTCTAGTTGGACTGAAACTCTTGTCATTCGCACACGTGACATGTTTAGAGAGTATGTGTTGCCTCATCTGTGTTGTGGAGTTTAAAGGTTTTGAATCCTGTAAAGCATGGCCTGAAGACATCTAGTTGTTGTATTCTGTATTGTACTTATGTAGGGTTAGCTAATTATGCTCTTGCCACATGGCTTGTTCAACGTCTCTTGTGCTTATTCTAATGCTTCTAATGTTATAATTCTTATTCAGAATGTTCCTCCCACTAACCCTAGAGAACTGTTAGATGTTGATGAGATTCCAAGCTGCTCCATTATTTTCTTATTTGTTGATGGCCGAATGTCTTCGATCCTCTGCACTGAATGGACGCAGAGCGTGATCAACATGGACAGTCCACCTCGGGAAGTTATTGCAAAACTAAGGAAAGATGAGCCAAGATGTGGTATTGCTATTGGGTTATTGCAAGAAGGTTTTGATATCTGTAGAGTATATTTCTCTCTCTCTCGTCGCAAAAGATAAATCTATATCCACTCTCTCTGACTAGCTTCTCTGTTTAAAAGTGCTACACTGACCTCATGGGGTTTTTCCCTTGGTTGATAACCACAGTAAACCTCTATGTCTCTGTATCAAACCAATTCAGCTGCCTTTGACGTTTCTCTGTAGTGACTGGATTGCTGTTATAGTGACTTGGTAATTCTCTGTTTATCTTATCAGCTCAGCCAACGAAACCACAAAACCAACTGCTAGCAAGAATCATCAGTCTTGCTTTGGGCTTGTTTGACCAAAGCAACAAAACTGCTCTGTGAATGTGGTTTCGGATAACAATTTCAGTTTGCAGCAAAACCTTAGTTAATCTATTTGATGTTAACTACACCAACGATATTTGGAAATGTATCCATCCGTTTGAAGTAGAAGTAGTAATTTACTGAAAGATATATACACACAAATAACTCACTTAAATCTGCAAGGACTCAAGTCCAGAGATCGATTATAGTGCAGAAATGTGGCTTTCTGTAGTATTTAAAATGTCCATTTGAAGACTTTCAGAAGCTAGATGAGTGTGGTGTGTATGTTTTCCCCTGTATTGGTTTGTGGTGAGTGACACCGCTCATAAACGGACGGCTTCTCCATACATACCGTAAAGCACAGCGCCTGTCTGTTGATTATGAATCAGCTGATTGCCTTATTGCTCCAGAAGAGTATCAAATTAACAGTTTAATGACTGGGTATGTGTGTATGGGTGTGTGTTGATGTGTGTGTGTCAGTATGTGTGCATTCATGTGTACGTCTGTTTGCATGCATGTGTGCATACGTAAATGTGTATGCATGCACATGTTTATGTCTGTGTGCGTGTGCGTGTGTGTCTGTGTCTGTGTCTGTGTGTGTGTGTGTGTGTGTGTGTGTCTATGCCTGTGTGTGTGTGTGTGTGTGTATGTGTCTATATCTATGTATGTGTCTGTGTGTCTGTGTGTGTGCATGCAGCCGTGTTGCTCTTTCACGAGGCTCCTGTCAGCTCTGTAATTGACAGTCTAAGTAGGCCAGCCGAGAGGCCAGCCCCTGTTAATTTATTTTCTGAGACTCTCCCATCCATATTTATGAACCCCTGCTGTTTTGTCTATCACCGCCGATCAAACTTACGATGTAATTGCACTGGCTGAGGGAGTGGCGAGCGGTCACTCATTGGCTCAAAACATTCACATTACCACTCGTTAGGATTTCACCGTAGGCTGCACAGGCACAGACACACAGACAGACAGACAGACAGACAGACATAGGGATACACACAGATGGACATTTAAGAGAGAGAGAGAAAGAGAGAGGCAGAGGAAGTGCATCAAAGTACTAGAAAGAAGGAGAGAGAAAGAAATTCTGAGAGAGAGAGATGGATGGATGGAGGGGAATAGAGAAAGAGAGGGGGAGAGAGAACGAGGGAAAGAGAAGGTGACAGAGAGAGAGAGGGAGGTAAGCAGGTAGGGGCAGATAGAGCCAGAGAGGGCAGAGGAGGGAGGGAGGGAGGGAGGGAGGGAAAGAGGGAGGGAGGGGCAGCTGGCCATGATGAGCTGTGAACATCGTAGGTCATAGTAAGCCAACATAATAAGGTAATTTTGTCACCGCTCTCTGCTCTGACGAGGACTAATCGCTACGACTCCTGTGAGGAGCAAGAAAGGAAATATCAACATTTTAGACCAATGTGTATAACTTGAAACATGACTAAAACTAAAACCACTGTGATGATGTGATCTGTGAGGGAACCCGGTGTATGTATGCAGTATGCAGGGTGCGATGATGCTGGGCGAGTTGTAATGATGTAATGCGCGGTCGCTATGGAACCACAGCGCCTCAGAGGTTAACTCACTGTTTACCTGTCTACCCGCCACCATCAGCCTAACAAGCTCCATTTGTTTACAAACAGCCTCAAAGAATTGTGTACCGGGGTGGGAGGGAGGGAGTCAGGGAGGGAGAGAGAGAGAGAGAGAGAGAGAGAGAGAGAGAGAGAGAGAGAGAGAGAGAGAGAGAGAGACAGGGGGAGTGAGACGGAGAGACAGAGAGAGGGAGAGGGGGAGAGAGAGAGAGAGAGAGACCTTGATGTGCAGTGTTAGCTAGCGCCATACCTGTATCATTTCAGAGGTAATAGCGTAATTATGTGCTATTTTGAAGCCTGCAAGCATACATTCATTACCATTCATTACGACTTGTTATGTTCTGATGAAAACAACGAGGCTGTCTGATGTCAGCGTGCATAATGGGGATTAAACAGCCAATCGGCAGACAGCTCTGGTTTCCCGCCTAAACCATCGTCTGAAGTCATGTGCATGCAAGTCTGAATGTGTACTTAATGTTTTTTTAACATAAGCGTTTTCTATTTCTTAAATGGAAGTGTTTGCCAGAAAAAAAACTCTAGTTCCTGTGTGCGTTGCTCACCGGTCCGCTGCTAGTTTAACTCCCAGTTTGTTGGGGAAAACAGAGGTTCAACAGCAGCATGGGGGGCTTTAGTGTCTTCAGGGGACTTAAGGGAAGTTCTGCTAGGAATCACCCTCGTATCTTTTTCGCTGAGGGTCTCCACTATCCGTCTCCACTATCTATCTGGCTGTAAAGATGCAGAAAAAAACGCACATCTATAATATAGATGTGTTTTGTTCTGTATCTTTATATATAAATGCAAATTTAACAGAATTAACAAATTTAAATTTGCATTTATATTTCATTGTTAACTTTTTATTAGCTCACACTTATTCACTTTACTTACCACCTTTCACTATATTGATCAAACTTTTCTGTGGGTCATTAGAGAATTTAAGTATTATATATTAAAGAATATATTGAATAGATCTAAGATCACATAGTGGGTCAATAAAGATTGAAAACAGCTCCTGATGAAATGGGGTGAAGAACATTAAAGAGCTTAATTTACTCAATAGCTTTAATAAGCTAGTTGTTTTCTGGTTTCATCTTCTCACCCCCCCTCCTCTCTTTTTAAGTCTCTGATTGGGTGTAACTGCAAATTGTCACATAGTGAGTTATAAAGTACAAATTAATTCTCTTCAGCCAAAACGAAGCTTACTCTGATATGGGCTCCCAGCATGCATTGGTGATTATGGAAGCCCTGCGCGTGAAATTGTCTCCTTAATTGTCTCAGTGCACACGATAAGCCGGATACTTCCTCCTAAAGCAAGCTGAGCCCACGTCTACGGGACATTTAGAAGTTCTCGCACAGCCGAACACAAAATGGGAACATTGAGTTTCAAATGTTTGTTGCCCTCGTATCTTGATTTGGTTGTGTTTTGGGTATAGATAGTAGGCACAGTGTAAGACGCTTTACAATGAACTAACATCAACCGTGCAAAGTATGAACGTGTGGTTCTCGAAGTTGCCAAACCTCTTGACCCTACAGCGACCCCATCCTCCTACGGAACAACAAGCAGTCTGGAGGTCGCGGTGAGCAACACGACTCTCAACCCAGAGGCAGCGTCTCAACACCCTGGGACCAGAGATATCATGTTCTCTGTTGGTGTACCACACAGTACCGCTCCTTCATTCCTTGTTGTGTTCATAAAGACAATGAGACAACGTCTACCCTCTTGTTTTGGGTGGGCAGCCTGCCTCGTCTGGTCTGCTCCATGTTCAGAATCACAGAAATTAATTTATTCAGAAAACAGTGCTTCATGTAAAACGTGTTTGTCTCCAATTTGCAATCTCATCTCTTTAAGCTCTGAGTTAGGTCTTCAGTCATGGATGGATTTATGAAAGGCAAAGAGACACCGCTGAGGGGAGAGAGACCAAAAGATGAATTAAGGGGGAGGAAGCAAACGCAGGTTGGATGCGTCCTCCCCCCAGACCCTTCAACCAGAGGTTTTTAGGATGCCACTGGAGAGACAGAGAGAGGGAGAGCGAAAGAGAGAGAGAGGGGGAGAGGGAGAGAGGCAGAGAGGGGGAAAGAGGGAGAGAGGGAGAGAGGGAGCAAGAGAGAGAGGGGGAGGGGGAGAGGGGGAGAGAGGGAGGAAGGGAGAGATGGAGAGAGGGAGCGGGGGAGAAAGGAAAAAACAAAATAATAGAAAACATTGTAAGGGTCAGACTCATCCTCTAGACCACATGGACTTTACAGCGGAGGTGAAGAACTAGGGCTCTTACAGCATTCCATGTAGAGCTGGACCCAGCAGTCTGGGCCGTGTCTGGACCCTACAGTCTAAATCATGTGTTCACAATGTTTCCTCCTCCTCCTTCCACCTCCTTGCCAGTAGCACCGCTTTGTAAAAACCCTTCACACCAAAAAGAAAAGTAATTTGATTTACCGTGGGGGTGTTTCACACCAATGACATGAGAATCAAGTCTGAGAGTGTGAAGTCTGGAGCTACAGCTGCAGCTCCACCTTGAAGCTCCACCTCCACCCTGAAGCTCCATCTCCACCCTAAAGCTCCATCTACAGCTCCGCCCTGAATCTCCAGCTCCACCCGGAAGCTCCACCCTGAAGCTCCACCTCCACCCTAAAGCTCCACCTCCACCCTGAAGCTCCACCTCCACCCTGAAGCTCCACCTCCACCCTAAAGCTCCACCTCCACCTTGAAGCTCCACCTCCACCCTGAAGCTACAGCTCCACCCTGAAGCTCCACCTCCACCCTAAAGCTCCACCTCCACCCTGAAGCTACAGCTCCACCCTGAAAATACAGCTCCACCCTGAAGCTACAGCTCCACCCTGGCTCTGGAGAGGAGTGGTGTGGGGTTTCTAAAAAGCTGTCATGAGCGCATAAATCAACACTTTGTTTATCGCATTAAAGACCCGTCGTGTTGAGTGAGTCGGCTCTGCCTGTCTCTCTCCCACTCTCTCGCTCTCCCTCCCACCCTCACCCCTCTCCCTCGCGGTCTCCCTTCCCCAGTAAAAGAGCAGGCATCTGCTTACCTATCCTACTGAAGTTTCTGGGAACACGCCGCTCACACCCTCTTACACACACACACACAAACACACACACTCCCACACCCTCTCCCACACAGACTCAGACAAACACCTATTAGGGCTGTACACAATCCCTCATGGTTACGGGGATGCAGATGGGGGGGGAGGGGGGGGGCACCGTTATCTTCTGGAGGACTTATGAAGATGAGACTGAAGACCGCGGGTCTGGAGGAAGCGTAGGAGCAGTAGAGGCAGGAGACGGCGTGTGGCCCCTAGCGCCGGTGGACCTGGATACCCATACTGCAGCAGTGCTCCTCAGTGAGTGTGGCGCCATGTGTTGTTTTATGACTGAATCAGGTCCTAAAATGATCCACTGCACTCCTCCTCCTTACGGTGAAGAGAGAGAGAGAGAGAGAGAGAGAGAGAGAGAGAGAGAGAGAGAGAGAGAGAGAGAGAATGAAGAGACTGGAGAAGAAGTGGAGCCACACAGATTCCTTCCTTAAGATCACTTTTCAAGAAGGAGAGAGAGAGAGAGAGAGAGAGAGAGAGAGAGAGAGAGAGAGAAAGGGAGAGAGAGAGAGAGAGAGAGAGAGAGAGAGAGAGAGAGAGAAAGACAGAAAGAGCACAGGAATAAGCATAGTAAGCGTTTTCGAGCACTAATGTAAAAACAGCAACTCAACTGTTATTAAATCTATATTTAGATGTATGTGTGGAGCAGGCCACACCACACAGTCATGGCTTAAGTTCATCATCTGCACATCCTGGAGATTGGAAACTGTCAACAGCAGAGGGGAAATACGGCACGAATGAGGAATAGAAAGAAGGAAAGATAGATTGCATTTACTAGCTAGATAGAAAATGGAGATATAGAGACAAACAGTACACACACATACAGATATATAGAAGCAGACTTCATAAATGCTTTATACAAGCAGACTTCATTGTTATATATAAACAGCCTTCATTAATATTATATATAAGCAGACTTTATTGATGTTTAATAAAAACTGACTTCAATAATCCTATATATAAGCACACCTCATTAATGTTATGTACACGCAGACTTCATTAATGTTATATATAAGCAGACTTCACTGATGTTATGAAGTGCGGGTGAATCAGGGTGTAGTCCCTCCTTTAGCCAGAAACCCAAATGGCTGCCGGCTCGAGTGGAATTGCAACCAGCCATTAGCACCCTAAATGGAACCATTTCCTTTGGAAGTTCATTTAAATGAAAAAACAATTTACAAAGTGAGTGAATCTGGCCCAGCCCACTGTGGGTGAGTTAGAGAGAGAGAGAGGGAGGGGGTGAGAGAGAGGGATAGGGGGAGAGAGAGAGAGAGAGAGAGAGAGAGAGACAGATCCACAGCCTACGGTCCAGATGGCGTCCCCAACATATGTGGCATGACCTTCTGCAGCTCAAGTACATACAGGGCACCGAATCACTGAGCAAACAGCAGGCCAGGTCCTCAGATGTGTGTGTGTGTGTGTGTGTGTGTGTGTGTGTGTGTGTGTGTGTGTGTGTGTGTGTGTGTGTGTGTGTGTGTGTTCCCCCAGCCCCCCATCCAGCCACACACTCACACACACACACACACACACACATACACAGCGCCCCCCCCTCCCCCCGGGACACAGTAGCAGAGTGAGATGCCCATCACTCCGTGGCTGCAGATGCTCCTCACCGCTGCCAGGCTGTGGCTTCATTAGGCCCGGATCAGAGACCGGGAGGAGAGACGGCCCTGGGCCCCGGGCTCCAGCCCGCAGCGCAGCCCGGCCCCCAGAGCGGCACGAGCCCTCACACACACACACACGCATGCATAGATATATAGACCTACAGTATATTGAAGGATCTATAGAAATACACACACAAATACACATACGCACACTCACTTAAACACACACACACACATGTGCAGACACGCTTACACACATAAACATACACACACACACACATACATGCACGCACATAATACGCACCCATGCACGCTCAAACACGTCAATACGCACAAATGCACAGACGGATACACAGGGTTGGATTTTAAATAATTTCTGAGAAGAACCAATTTCAGGTGGAAGCATGCGATTGAGAGGGTCTGCTGTGTGTGTGTGTGTGTGTGTGTGTGTGTGTGCACGTGTGCATGTGTGTGTGTGTGCACGTGTGCATGTGTGTGTGTGTGTGTGTGCCTGGGCATGTTCTGCAGGGAGAGAGGCCACATAGTGAGAATGTGTCTCACTACAGTGAGACACAGGATCCAGTGAAACGAGTATGAAGTGGCAGGCTTTTAATGAACCTGGAGTAGAACTGCCCAACAGATTCGACTCAAACCTCAAACAACAGAGATCTGCCATGAAGTGGTGCTCGTGCAAATGCACCTTGGTCACTAATTAAATAAACCAAGAGGGTGGTGTACAATTGGAATAAGTGAATTTAGATTTTAATGAAATGTGTGCAGATAACTTTGTCTGCTGATAAATGCGCAGCTTCAACAGAATCCTGACGCTTCTTGTCTCGATGGTTCACACTCCTCGGAGCTGTGTTGTTACAAGTAAACAGCGTCCTCATTGATGAAATGAAAACACTTCCCGACCAGCAGTCCCACACTCGTATCCATCAGACACCTTGCACCGTGCGATATGTAATTAGTGTGTAATTCCCTGCCTCCTCAAAATGAGACCAAAAAATGATGATGCGGAACCTGTAATGAGATATTAATTCAGGAACACTGCAGATAGGCAGTTATTTTCCTTTTTTTCACCCTCTTTCCACCTCAATAAAGCAGTGGCATATAAGTTATTACAAAGCTTTAATGTAGATACGGTTATTACAGCAATTTGTATGGGCAACCAGTGTTTCATTTCCGCTTCTGTCTGTCTTTTTCTCATTAAAAAAACCTCCAATCCCTATCAGTCAGTTGTCTCGTTTATTTGGTCCTATTGAAGTGAGGTTACTGAATATTAGATTCACTGTTTTAATATATACATAAAGATATTCCACAATTCAACAAGTAAACGCACAAGAAAAACATTAGGTACCTCACTTTAATTATTATTGAGGTGTGTGAGTGTGTGTGTGTGTGTGTGTGTGTGTGTGTGTGTGTGTGTGTGTGTGTGTGTGTGCGTGTACATGTGCACGCGCTCATATTTGTTGTAGTTGAGATTCAATATTTTTATTAGACAGAAATTAGTCAAATGAGCTCCCAATTTAGTTCAAGAGAATCAAACAGTGACAAATGGAAAATGTTAGCTGAGAATAGCAAATCACTGTCTAAATGTGATTAATAGGATGAAATGTATTTGGATAATTGTATTTGAATATTTGACTAATCTATCAAAAAGCCAGTAACAATTCAGTTTAGCCAGGATTTGTCTCATGAATTAAGCCTGACATTCATCATTTTTATGTAGAATGTAATATGGAGCTAAATGTTCTGGAGAAGCATTACATTACTGCTGACACTATGTTGTCTCCACACTAAATCACTCTCCTTTCAAATAGGGGTTTTTCAAGTCTCTTATGAACTCTTATGAATACATTTTTACATTGCACTGCAATTAAATCATTATTCACAAGGATGTTTGGCTGGGATGCAAATTCAAAGCATGAAGGTATTTTTTGAAAGATGTATTCATCCTATATGGCCTTGCTGTGGTGGATGTATCATGAAGAAAGTGTGTGTGTGTGTGTGTGTGTGTGTGTGTGTGTGTGTGTGTGTGTGTGTGTGTGTGTGTGTGTGTGTGTGTGTGTGTGTGTGTGTGTGGTGTGTGTGTGTGTGTGTGAAAGAGGGGTATTTGGGGGTTTGGTTGGTGCTTATAGGGAGGGAGGGAGGAGGGAGGGAGGGGGGGGAGAGAGAGAGAGAGAGAGAGAGAGAGAGAGAGAGAGAGAGAGAGAGAGAGAGCGAGAGAGAGAGAGAGAGACGGAGGTCTATCCAGTCAGGTCATCCTGTTGCCTGGTAACAAGCCTCGGATTGACAAAGGAAGACCAATTGAGGACTGCTCTCCCCAGAAATCAATAGGACCAGGCCTGGCGTGATGATGTGAGATTAGCCAGTGGAGGAAAGCCAATGCTTTGGCCCAGGTTTCTTCATAACCCAGCAGAGAAGGGGAGGAGATTTCATCTGAAACACTGAATATAAAGATATAAGGTCTGGACACTCTCTCTCTCTTTCTATCTCTCTCTCACTCTCTCTCTCTCCCTCTCTCTGTATGTCTATATCTCACTCTCTTCCTCTTTTCTAGCCCTTGTCTCCTTCAGGTAATGAGATTTTTTTTCTTTCAGAGAAGCGAACACTCGTGAGATTTGGAGAATCAGCTTTTCTCTTTCTTGTTGGAGGGAGTGTCTCTGTGTCGCTCATATTGCCCGGGGCGAGGGGAATAGCACGAGGACTGGAATATTAGCAAATAAAGGGAATAAAAGGAAGGACACGTGTCGCTTTGTCATCACGATGCATCAGATACGTCCGCTGCCGGCGACGGTCCAATGAAGACTGTCCCATAAAGTCCTTCATTCTCTCTTCTTTAAGCTTCACATTCAACTCATTATGAAGACAGTCCTGTATCTTTCCTATCACCGGTAGGAATGGATTCTGGGATTAGGTTGGGATTAGTTCCCAAAACAAATGATCCACTGTCGTGGATCAATAAAATGTACCATTTTCTCCTCCTTGGCGATTGTTGCGTTATTTTATATTTTTACCCCACAATGTGCTGGTGGGAGGAAGAAGTAACGGAAAAATGTTAAAAAGGCGGTAGAAAAAGAAAGAAAGGTTTAGAAGAATAACACCTGAAGACCACCCTGTAAGTGGGGTCTAACCATTACATTTACATTTACTTTCAGGGCTTTCAGCAGACGCTTTTTCCAAAAGGTCACATGGTCACCGTGCCAGGCGACAGCCAATCTGAGCTCCTGGTCACCCCCCCATCCTCCTGAAATACGCATCCCATCATACACGATGTTCATGTTATCAATTATATTAATCATCTTTCTGATAATGCTGCTCTGCACTCTTCTGCTGCTGTCCCTCGTCTGTCTGTAAGGACATCTGCCCAAGACTAGATGTGGAGTGGAAACATAGAGGGACAGACGGAGAGAGGCGGGAAGAGATGGCGAAAGTGAGGTAGAGGGTCACCCAGTGAGACCCAACAATTAGTAAAGAGAGAGAGAGAGAACGAGAGAGAGGGAGAGAGAGGCTGAGTCACGGTCCGAGCGTTGGAGGCTGACAGAGAGCAGAGACCGTACGTTTGCTCCCAGCTCGTTGTAACCTGAGTACTGGGAGTCTGGAGCGGTGAACTGGGAGCGCTCCGCTGGGGCCAGGAATGTGGGGACAGCCACTGGGAACACAGACACTAAGAGCTGATTGGCTGGTGGCTGCTAGGAGGCGGAGGAATGTACCGGGACCCGGGTCGGGGTAGAGGGGATCAGCCTCACCGACACCCCTGTCATCAGGCCCCTCCCCCCACCCCCTCACTCCTCCCCCATACCGGCAGGGACGAGAGGAGAGAAGAGAGCAGGAGGGAGACGGGAGGGAGCTGACAGAGAAGAATGAGGAAGAGGAGGAGACAGGAGGAACCACAAGGAGGGGAGGGGGGGTGTCACTGCATGTGGTGGCTTCTTAGCGCTGGCTCCTGGGGGGTCAATGTGTCTACAAAGAGAGGGGGAGAGAGAGAGAGAGAGAGAGAGAGAGAGAGAGAGAGAGAGAGAGAGAGAGAGAGAGAGAGAGAGAGAGAGAGAGAGAGCCTAACAAACACATTTTTTAATATGTGTACCAAATGAAAAGTGACCATTGTTATGTCTTTTGAACACAAGATGGCGCTAGTTTAGAATATGAGGCATTTATTGCAACGGTTACACCTGGGACCCTGGGACGTAGTAACCTAGGCAGCGGTTTGGGGGTGACTTCTGTTCAGTGCTTTACCTTAAACAGTCAGTCATTCTTAACTATGTGAATCACAGCCCTTCCTAGAGCCACCAACCAGTCGGTTAGCATCGGGGGGGGGGGGTCATCGATGTTAAGCAGAGAGCCGCTGGAGGGAGAAGAGGAGGAAATGGGACCTAAGTATGGAAGTTAATTGGATTATATGGGAAAGAAATTACAATTTTAGTAGAGGATTGATGTGATTACGATACTCTAGATATAAAGATGTTTAGAGACGGGGTGATTCAACTCATTTGAGATATTTATAGGTTCCTAAAATGTGTCTCAATGCTACTAAAGAGAACGGTGCTGGTTCAATGCCAGCACGTGTTCTCCCAGAAATCTTCTAGTCTTCTAGTTGAGTTTGTCAACATTTACTCCATTATTTTTCTACAACGCACTTTAAAAGAGCTGTCTTCCATATCCACTGAAATCACAATGAATATTAACATCGTTGGCATCCGCTCCATGTCAAAATGTTGTTTTAAGTTACCAAATTAAATCTGTTTATTCCTCTGTGTATTTATTTATGTGGACATGATATCCCCACTCTCACACACACACACACACACACACACACACACACACACACACACACACACACACACACACACACACACACACACCCCTGCAGCTCAAATCCCTGGGAAGAGTCGAGTGAAGAGTGGAAAGATTGGCTTGCAATCACCGGGACTCAGATATCTGTTCAGAGACCACTTCCTGGCAGAGTTACATCAGCCCTGGCACCAGCCAGGCAGAGAGACAGGAGTCAGCACTCTCTCTCTCTCTCTCTCTCTCTCTCTCTCTCTCTTTCTCTCTCTGGCTAGCTGGCTAATGCATCACGCCCAAGCGAAGGAGGGGTTCACAGATCGGCAGATAACTCATCGTTACTGTCGTTTACTGTAATCTGGGTCGGGTTGTGAAGTCATACGGAGGAGCAGAGCAGCCACATTGTCTGAGGCTGAGGCGAGACGGGTCCAGGAGAGAGACGGGTCCAGAAGAGAGATGGGTCCACAGGAGTCGTTCTCTCAGTACAGGGAAGGCGTCTAGACAAGTTTGCAGCTTGTCAAGTGGATTTTTTTTTTATTTTGAGAATAAACTCCAGTCATCTCATTTCTGGTTCTGGAGCTTTCAGAAGCCATTAAGAGAACACCGTCAGACAGCAGAACTACAGAAACAGATCCACAGCTGAAAATTGAAAACACCTTTTGTGAACAGAGCAGGGAAGGAGTAGCAGAGATACAGGATGGAGCGGTTAGACGAAGTGATGTTGGGCACAGATGGACCATAAAACAGCAGCACACACACAATGAAAAGGAGTCACGGAGAAGCAAAGAAATGATATTGGTCTTTAATATGATGGTGTCATCTCTCTTTAACAAGGTCCTGTTCATCAGCCCTTTACTCATACAAAGGCATGACTTCAGCATGCAGTCTCTCACTCACACACACACACACACACACACACACACACACACACACACACACACACACACACACACACACACACAAATTGCTGCCCTTGAACACACAGTACACAAAACATAATAAAAAAATCTCTGAAATTCTGGGGTCTGCAGCAATCTGCTTTAAGTTAATGGACTTAACACAAAACCCAGGCATTCGGCCTGTATCCATGGTGACCTCGGTTCAAACTGTTGTTCGGAGGATTAATATGAGTGTCAACATCAGTCTTAGATGTTGACATGCATCACCAGGACATGCTTAGCTTTCACAGGTGAAGGATTTATTTTACCGTGGCTCCAAAGTGTACTTCAGTTTCCATCTGTCTGTTTCGTTACACAGAGACAGTGTTTATCGCGGGACTATGGCTGAGTTTATATCAACGCAGTTTCCACTTGAATTATCGCCCCTAATGTTGAATTTTATCACCCAAAGCATCAGCAAGTATTTCTTATGTAAGGTGTCGTTAAAACAGTAGAATCAGCAACTGTAGGGTCAAAATCACTTTAATTTAATTCCCCATCACAAACAGCTCAGACCCTGTCTCTCACTCATTTTGTGAGAGTGTTCCTCCCTCTCTCCATACCAGCCTCCATCATCCTCATGTCTTCCCTCTCAACACATCAGGCCTTCTGACACATGACCATAACAGTCAAAATGATGCCAGGGCCGTTGTAACCCAAAACTGCCCTTTCTACTTAGCATAATAAAGCTCTGCATAATAATAACAATGATGATATAATATATCATAAACAAAGCTCTACATATATGCCAAGGTTGGCTGGACAGAAAGATTATTTAAACGAGTCGTTCACAACAACATGGCTTTCAGACAGACTAACGTGTGTCGTTGTGAAGGAGATCAAACAGACACTGACTGATCATAAAAAGCTAAATATAAATCTGAACCGATGACAGGCTGAAGATCATCGGGGGGGAGGGGGGGGAGGGGGTGGGGGTCTTATTATTTTGCCGAAGCGGTCTGTGGCTGTGTGTGGGCTTATCGTCACGCTGACTGACAGCCGCTAATGTAGGTTAAGTTCTCCCACGGCCGGGACGCCTGCTGCAGCCATGTTTTTGGCGGTGAAGGAGTCAGAGTAATGGGATTCATCAGAAGAATACAAACATCTCAGGCCCCCCACCCAACCAGCCTCCCCTGACGCACACACACACAGACACACACACACACACACGCACGCGCGCGCGCACACACAAACACACACACAAACGCACACACACACACACACACACACAGACACAGACACAGACACACACAAAGACACACACACACACACATACAAACACACACACACACTTGGCATGTCGAGGGGTGTCTGTGCTGTGTGCGCCGTGTGCACGTGCAATTATGTGTTTACACACACGGCGGCCTCCTCTGACTTGACGGCTGCACGGAGGCGTCGCTCCTCTCGCTGCAGAGCCCATTATTCGACGGCAAATTGGTTAATGCGAGCGTTTGACGGCGAGGTGACAGGAGAATGCGGGGCATGAATCCTCCTCTTGTTATCGGAGGCGCCACGCGTCACGCCCTCACGCTGTGATCACCCACACCGCACCGGCAGGAACCGCCATCTTCTATACCCCCACAGGGGGGCCACGACAGCGGCTTCCTGTCTGAAGCAGCCCTGGGGGGGAGGGAGAAGACAAGTGGAAAGCAATGCAGGAGATGAAAGCACAAAGGGGAGACTGAAAGGGGAGGAGACTGATAAGTAAATGAGCTGTTGATCAACTTCCAGAATACTTGTGTTATCTGTCAGAGAGGTTTGCCTCGCCGTTAAAAAGACACAAGAGTGAGGAGGAGAAGGGAGAGCCATTCAAATAGAGAGGCCCGCGGGACCATATGAGTCCATCGTTGTAAACCAGGGTTTGACAATGTCCCCGGTGAGGTTTTACTCACTGTGTAAACCAGGGTAAAATAATCCCTGGTGAGGTTTGACTCACATCAGTGCAAGCATTCATATAAGCTGTCAGAATGTCCCCATTCAAAGTGAGTCATCACATATTTCCCTCCTCAGTCAGACATGATTTGGGGTTGTGCTCGGCTATGAGATTCTGACAGGCCCTAATAATTCAACTTCACAAAGTAATGCTTAAATAATTACTTATTCTAATTACGAAAGGCTGAGTGTTATGTATTCTTTTCCTGGCAGTCTCTAATTAGCATATTTTCATTATCATGGCAAATGAATAATTTAGAGGGTCTCTGTAATAGGCATGCATTATTAGAGTTTAGTACAGTGATGGATTTAAAGGGGTACTACACTCGATTTGTGTGTCACCCCTTCCCCAGGTGACATGAATAATTACTTGAATAGCTGCTCTCCTGTGGAGCTGGGGCTGTTCCACACGTCGGTACTAGAGCTGAGGGGCTGCTTGAAGTCCTGCTTCACAAACCAACCGTCCCTTTTATCTACTTTAACAAACGAAGACTTGTTGTTGTTATTATAGTTAGTGAGTAAGCAGATACAGATAGATAGAAAGAGAGAGACAGAGAGGACCATATGATGTTGTGATGTGATAAGGTGTGTTAGTAACTGAACAGTAAATAACTGTTGAACTGAAGTCCTAAAACCTATGCTTTGTTTCGTACAAACAAATAGAATAATCGGTTTTGAAATTATTAGAAGTGAGATTTCAATTGGTTCAAATGTTAATAAGCACTCTCTTCCTCAAAGCAATCACAAATCAAATATATAGTTGTTGTTTTTCTTCAGCAGGATTTCCGCCACCTGACACTGAATCGGTTGATCTTTAACTCTCAGCTCTGGCTTACCTTCTCTTCCCCTCTTCCTTTATCTCTTCTCCTGTGTCTCCGACTCCCGGTCTCTATCATCCGATGGATTTCTGTCCCCTTCTCTAACTATGTTCCTCCTCACTTCGGCGTCCCCTCCGGTCCGGTTCAAGCCTCTTGTCAACGTATGATGAAAATACGATGATTTATGTTGTGCCCCTCCTCCTTACTTGTTCAAAGTAATGAGATTCTATATTTCAACTCACTTGACAGATGGATTGGAAATTAAAAGGCTCAGATAAGTAATGTATTTTTGATGTTGGCCTGTGAATAACTCACACATGCTGATTGATTTCAGAACTCTGATGACAAACGGCCCACGGAACAACATGCCCACAGCGCTTAGAGTCAGACGTTACTCTGAGAATCATGTCAGGACTTACACCTTAAGGTTCATAGCACTACAGCATCAGGACCACAAGCAGCCTTAGAGTTATTAGACGTTACTCTGAGACCCATGTCAGAACTCACACCTGAAGGTTCATATTCATATATATATTTGTATATATTTGAATTTCTCCTACGAGGGATTAATAAAGTTGTATCGTAACTACAGTATTAGAACTACGAGCAGCACTTCAGACGTTAGTCTAAGACCCATGTCAGAACTCACACCTTACAGTATAAGCATGAACCACAAGCAGAGCTTCAGTCTCTCAACAAGTAAGCATTGAGAAGGAAATGAAAATGCCTTGTATATAAATGTAACTTGGACGTCTCTGCAATGCATGTTTAATTTTTTAATAATAATGGAACGGGGATGATGATTGGGTATCAGGGCAGAACAGACATGTGGGGCGGGCACCCGTGTCTTGTCGGAGTGTCGTCCGACGCGTGACCTTTTGCGTTCAGAGGATGCAGGCCGCTGTCGACGGAGCCTCTGCTATATTTGAAGACATCAGGAGTTCACCTTATGAGCAGAGACAGCTGTCTATTGCCTCGGACGAGGCGGAGTGAAGGTATCGAACCGGCCCATCACCAACACTACGGTGATTCGTCACTGAAAGTGCTCGGCATGCAGAAGTCTCCGCTCCACTTTGTACTTTTCATCAAACATTTCAGACGTTGTTGGAAAAATAAAAGTAATACCCCCCGCCGTGGGCTGGACAGAGCTAGCTCCCAGAGTGACGCGATTAATGCTAATCCGTTCTGTCACCTGCTGCTGAAACAAGGCATTCCCCTAAACATGTGGCCGCGTGATGGATTATGCCAATGTGTTTTTCAGAGGTCATATTGATTGGGAATCTAAGAGGTGTGCTCCTGGTTATGTTTTTGTTTTGTTTTGTGTTCCCACACCTAGTGACACGATCCCCTCTCCCTCAAACACTGCACACACTCATCAGCCAATCGGCACGGCTAGCTGGACGGGTTCAGTGGACTTGATGATGCTACACGGCCTGACTTCAGGAGCGCCACAGGTGGTGCCACACTAGCTTGTGCTGTACCGGCTTGGACCCGGCGGTGTCTGTGTGGGAGTGGAGTACATCATCAGTGCTTGTGCTAACAATGCAATACAATGCAATACATTTAAATGCATCCCCACTCCAGATCCCCCCCCCCTGCAGGAGTCAACAGGTCATGTAGTCTCGTATAAGTAATGCCAGTTGCTCCGCCCCCCAAAAAAATCCATCACATCTCTCCAAAATAACCTCCCCTCCACACACACACACACACACACACACCCACACCCACACACACACACACACACACACACACACACACACCCACACACACACACACAGATACATATTCAGATTCCAGCTGCCTGCCACGCATGTCTCGTTGGGGAAACAGTGGGCCCTCTCATTAGGCACGGGGACAACATCCAGTGATTCATTACCTCCGCCGTGTGAAAAAAGCCTGCTATTAAAACTCTAAAAGCCATTAGAGAAATCCATAATGAAGCCCACCAGAAGCAGGTGCAGTAGGGGGCTGGCCGCTCGGCGACACAAACAACACAGCGACATGACAGTTTGGAACTCGCCCATTAGCATGCGCGCCGCCGCTGCCCCCCTCCCCCCCGGCCACCGCTGTCGTTCCTCTGGAGGTGCGGGTGTTGAGTGCGGTCCGCTGGCCGGCCGCCTGGCGGGTGTTTGGCTCCACAGACTCCCGGCGACTCCAGACCTCGGCTGGAGAGGCAGCATTAGGGGCCGTTAGCTGTTAGCCGGAGTGTTAGTCAAACGGTGTGTGACAGTATTGACTCTGGCCTGTTTACTGAAAGGAGTTCTGAATAGGATCAGCTGAACATATATTATGGAGGATCGATGCTGGCTGCAGAACAGAGCGACCGCTGATATGGTCTGGCCTCACTGCCAGACAGGGCTTTATCTGGCTTAATGCTTCTTCTCCCCGCCGTCTCTGCTTTGCCCCATACTGCAGTACTGATACTGCAGTACAAGGACAGGGTACTGGTACTGAAACTGCAGTACCAGGACAGGGCACTGCTACTGCAGTACGGGGTACTGATACTGCAGTACCAGGACAGGGTGCTGGTTCCGCATTACGTGGTACTGCAGTACGAGGTACGGGGTACTGGAACACACCGGCCTGAGAGGAGTCATACCCCTGAGGATCCCTCATGGACGGTGTGACTCTCGTCTGATGAAACAAGACAACAACTATAAGTAATTTGCCCAGAGCAAAGAGGGGATGAGAAAGGGCCAGGGGTACGAAGGCTTTGGGCTCGCCTTCATTATAACCTCAATCATACTTCATACTTCCTTCCCTTTTATCTCTGACACACCCCATCTGCTTCTCATTACACAAAACCACAATATAAATGTGGTTCCAGGCCTGGTAAACGCCCTGCATAGCGCCTTTCCACCAAGACTACTCCAGCACAGAGAGCTTTACAAAGTGCTTAAGTCACAAATTGTATCCTGGCTAAATGTTGTATCCATCATCCCGGTGACACTAACCGCTCCAAGGGTTCGCCGGAGGAAAGATAAATGCTGTGTTCCATAGGTGTGACCTAGATCCACTTACAGGGACTACCGACTTTGGGTATGAGAGATGGAAACTACAGGTAACCTTGTGGTGGGCCAGCCCTCCGTGTCAGAACAGAACGCTTACGTTGACCTCCCAGGAGAGCAGGGGTCAACACACACTGTGACCCCTTAATTCCCTATCAAACACCAAATATGCTCACGCAGGGAGTCAGCTTACGGAAAAAGGCACCAAGCATTCTTTTTGCCAGCATTTGGTGGTGGTGTGTGGGTGTGTGGGTGCGTGGGTGCGTGGGTGGATGGAGTCCGGTCCCGTAGGGAGGAGGTGGACGAGGTGGAGGAGGGGGGTCCGTCCGCTAAAGCTGTGATTGCCCCAGCGCTGTGTGTGTTCCTCATCCCTTCTTCCGGGGTATGCAACCATGAAGTCAATCTGCGTGACACAGGGACATCAATCACAGCCCCGCTGCGGAGCGCTGCTCACTGGAAGCACACAATGGAGGGGAGGGAAGCCAGAGCGCCAGTCCATAAAAAGGTCAGCCAGGTTTAAATCAGGTTTGTTCAGACATTTTCTCCCACCACCACCCTCCTGACCCCCCACCACCCCATGTAACATGTAGCAAGATATAAGCGAATTTGATCAACTCCACCTTTTTTAGTTAGTTTCTCTGACTTTCCTACGTTCCTATGTAATTTTTTGATAATTATGACCAGGCTTCAGGCACTCACATTTTGTCTGCTTCCCCTGTAGCGTAGCCTTTTGGCATAGCGTTTCAGTGTAGCGTTTCAGCGTAGCTGTACCGTTAACTTGTGATATTGTGTGAAGGGGTAGGAACACACTCCTGCCTCGATCACCTCGAGTTGGTTCAGCCGCGTCCTCCCCAGGAACAGACCTGGCGCTCCGATGGGATTCGAACCCGGTAATAACTCCATCTTTAATCTCTCCCTCCCATCTGATCATCAGCTCCGTCTCTCCACAGCCTCCCTCTCCATTTCTCACCTGCCCCGAAACTCCATCAACACCTCGGTCGCCGCGCTGTGACGGGGTTCACCGGTTTGACGTCCCGCTGCGAGCGCAGAATGAGCTTCAACAACCAAGTTACTCTCTCATCGTATCGCCAGGTTCCTGGAAGAATCATGAGGATGAAAAACGCAGCAAGAATAAAATAGAGCATGTCTGCGCTAATGGCTGCTCCCTGGATGTGTAATGTAATGATAACATGGAAGGAGGAGGGAGGGGGGGGTCTGTGTGTGTGTGGGGGGGGGGGGTGGTTGGATGGGAGGAAGGGTAAAGGATGGATGGAAGGATCCAGATACAGACTGATGAATATCAGGCGGAAAGGGGCAGAGCCACAGAGCGGGCTCTGGGTTATTATTAATAAGACGCAGGGTCACGCCCTTAGAGCACTCCAACAGAAGGTCTTTGGTAGATTAACCAGAAGGAGATTTCCATTTCCCACTCCCATTACATCAGCATAAGGCCTGCATGTGGTCATTCGCGGTTCATTCTAGGTTGAACCTCTTGCAGCCTAAGATGCCTTTCCAATCGCCTGGACGGGAGAGAGGAATCTGCCTAATGCGCTCTATGCAGACGGACTTGACATGGCTGACCAATGCCTGTTAGCCCCTGTATACATCACTAATACCCCCATTACGGACATGATGACCTGCTGTTTACTCTGTATTACTGAATGTAAGCTAGTTTAGCTGACTGGATGCCGCCACAATGTTTAATTCATATTTGTAACACCGGTGCCGAGCTGAGCGGCTATCAGTGATATGTGAGCACTTTATTATTAGCCATTTGAATTTCCAATTGAGCAGAGAGGAGAGACGGGAAAAAAAATGACCACAGTGTAATTCACTCTAGCATGACTCATCATTACAGTCTCTCTCCCACAGCCTGAGCAAGCAAGCTTACAACCCCCTCCCTCCCTCCCCCCTCCCACCCCCCGTCTCCCTCATCTCCCTCCCCCCTCCCTCCACTACTGTTCCCAATGAGACTAATTCCCATTTCCTCCCTCCCTTCACCTAGCATTAACTAGCCGGCCCTCCTCTCCTCCTCTCTCTCCCCTCCCCTTCTAAGAGCCTGGGTGTTGGGTGTCACGGGCAGCACTTACTGGCCCTGCTGGCTGCAGGCGCGTGGGGGGGGGGCGGCGGCGGGGCCCGGTCGGGGGTCCCTGGTGCGGTTAGGGGAGAGGGCCCTGTGTTGTGGCCCATTGATCGGGAGGAGTAATGGATCTGGCCAGGGCTGATAATGCATGATGTAATTGTCAGAGGAGTTTAATTATGTGCTTATTACACCAGGCTTGACTGAGCCTTCATATACCTCCCACTTACCCCCCACCCCCCGCCCCCAGTTTATTGCCCAATTCAGAGGGCCGCAATAAAAAAATAAAAAGAATGCCAGAATGTGTGTGTGTGTGTGTGTGTGTGTGTGTGTGTGTGTGTGTGTGTGTGTGTGTGTGCGTGTGCGTGAGTGTGTGCGTGCCTGTGTGCGTGCGTGTGTGTGTAGGTACATGTGTCATGTTATGCAGGATTATAAGGTCACGTTTGTATGACAACAGCAACAACAACAACGATAATGATAAGCACACAAAGGAAAATTTATAACATACAATGCTTTAGATTTCCCATGCTTTATATCATACAAAAATATTCCCGGCTGCTTATGTTGATATCTAACTATCTCAAACATCTCAAAGTTATGTTTTCTTATAAAGGCCTTCCATCGCTAGTACTATCTACTTGTTTGACTCCAGTGAAAAAAACAACCATGCATATGAGCGTGAAGCGATGTAAATCCACTCCTCCCCTATCCCTCATCTTTGACATTGAGGGGGGCTGCGAGGGTCCCACTTAATCTAGAATGTCTATCAGAACCAAGGGGCCGCCCCCTCTCCACCCCGCCCCTCACCTCTCCACCCCTCCCCTCTCCACCCCGCTCCTCTCCATCCCTCCCCTCCCCATCCCGCCCCGCCTCCTCTCCACCTCACCCCCTTTTCCACCCCTTCCCTCTCCGTGCCCCTCCCCCCAGCCGTAATGTGGCTGCATCATATGTCTGAATGCATGAGCCCCCCCCCCCCCCCCCCCCCCCCCATGCATCGCTTTTCAATTACCTGGGCCGGGCCCAGCCGAGACACAGAAAAATACATGCTGCATATTTCTGCAACAAAATGCTGAGGTCAGACGGCACCACGGAGAATCAAATATACCGTATGTCATTTCATTTGACAGCTGTCCTTTCCCTGCTGTAGCTTAGAGGTCGCGGTGCGAGCGACTGTGGCAGACGACGGAGTGGATGTTAGGTAAAGGACGGGCGGTGGGATGATGTGAGGATGAGAACACAGTTCAGTCAGATGTGCAGATGGGTAAAGAGGGGATGTTTGGTTAGGATTGTTCAACTGAATGTGGGGACCCAGCGTTTGTTTTATTTTTTTTAAAAGAAGACAACTTGAAACGTGTTTCAATTTTCTAGAGCTATGTTTTGGTTTCCATCCTATTGCTACTTCTTCCAAAACTGATTAGAAATGAAAAAGTGGTCATTGTTAGCTTACACGTACTTGTTACACACATGTTCCTGCAGACAAAAAGAGTAATGCGTGATACATCTCAATGTACCAATACATGTGGTCCTCCAGTCAGCAGATGAATACAGTTGAATGCCAAGAAAAAAGGTATTATTCAGCAGGTTGCAGGCTTTGAACCAAACCAGCGAGAGATAAGCAGCATAGGTTCCACTAGCAGACGGTACACATTCAACACGCATTATTCATGAAAGATTTCCCGGATACAAAATAAAACCTGACCAAAAAAAAGCCAGAAAGCGAAAGAATACAACAGCGCAGGGGATATTGTTCAGATAAATAAAAGGTAGACTTGTGTACCACTTGTGTACACTTGTTAGGCAGACAACCTCAGAGTTTGTGTGTCTCTCGCTGAGTAATTGTGCAGCGCTCTCACTCTGAGGTGAATCCCCACGTGGACTGTACACCAGTAAAAAGTGGAGAAAACCCTCATTGGGCAAAAGCTTAAAAAGCTTATTGGAGTGTTTATGCCCTCATCCCAAAACGTCCCCTCTGATTTGTAAATGTTGTAAACACGCCAGAGAGAAGCGCCTGTGTGCGTTCCGGACGCCTGCCCGGCCGGGCTGAGACCTGGGGGTTTAATCCAGGGAGCAGCCCCTCTAAATAAACCCCATTAATCATGTTGTTTTTGGGGGATGGAGAGAGGTGGTGGTGGTGCTGGTGGTGGTGGAGGTGGGGATGGTGGTGGTGGTGGTGGTGGTGGTGGTGGAGGCTGGATCACTCCTGGTGTGTCCGTCCATGTCGGAGGCTGCATTAATGAGCAGAATGCAGGGAACAGAGGCTGTAATGGTGTCCACCTGGGATAGATAAGGGTGTGTGTGTGTGTGTGTTGGGGTGTGTGTGTGTGTGTGTGTGTGTGTGTGTGGGGGGAGGGGGGGTGAATGTGTTTGTGCGTGTGCCTGTGTGTGTGTGTGTGTGTGTGTGTGTGTGTGTGTGTGGGGGGGTGTGCGCGTGCGTGTGTGTGTGTGTGTGTGTGTGTGTGTGAGCTTGTTTGTAAAAGAGTGAAACAGGACACCTCTGATCTCTCCACACATCACAGAGAATAACACGTCTGCCTGCGCTGCGACCGTCCAACTGGGTCGGGGGTTCGCTGCGGTTTGTGAAGACACGGAAACACCAACCCGCGGCCCTCGAAGCGAGCGTTGACTCTGGGCGTCTTGTGAGTGAGTTCGGAGGTTTACACTCAGCCCTATTTGCAGCATTTAGCAATTAGAGCGGAACGCGCCGATCAAATATAGAACAACAAACACTGCCAGTTATCTTTTTATAATCTCATATATGGAAATTAGTGTTTGATTTTCCCCTCATGCAAATGAGATTTTCAATTAACTGAGAGAAAAAATAAATAAGGGGGACTTGGCAGAGCATTCTGGCCTGCTCTATTGTGTCCTCCTGCACAGAAATAAATGATGAATACTTAAATAGCATTTCACATTGAGATAATTATGGTGTGCTGGAGGAGAGAATGGGTGAGAGAGAGAGAGAGATTGCGAGTGAGAGAGATAGAGAAGTAGAGCATCCTTTTACATGCAAATACACCACTTTGTTTTCTCCAGCAAAGATCAATCATAATTGGGCAGGTACACACAATCACAGGGCCCATTTGATGACCCATTTTATTTTTGGATCACACACTTCAAATCTCTCCAGAGTGCACAGCTCTGTGTGTGTGTGTGTGTGTGTGTGTGTGTGTGTGTGTGTGTGTGTGTGTGTGTGTGTGTGTGTGTGCGAGTGCGTGTTGTGTGTGTGCGTGTGCCTGTGTGTGTGTGTTTGTGTTTGGGTGCGTGGGTGTGCATGTGTGTGTGTGTACTCAGGATTCATGGACTAAGGCAGAATAATAAATAGTTTGACTATGAAAGGATCAGAAACACAGCCACATGTTTAGTGCACTCACATGTTTGAAGCCACATTATATGTTCATATATATATGTATATATATGAATATATATATATTTATTTATTTATTGTATATACATATATATGTAGTTAGGTTGACTCTTTTCTGGGTTGGGATGGTCCTTCAACAATAACACCATGTTGATTCATCCTTTTTGGGTCTCTAGGGAAAGTTAAGTAGTGTTTAAAATATGTTGAAAAGTCAGTCTACCTAAAATACAAAGTGTAGCATCAACCGTGATCCCTAGTCAGAACAGAAGACTCCTAATGCACTACTAATGATTTTCAACTGCAACACACACACACACACACACACACACCGCATGTAAAACACTAAACTCATTCACATGAGGTGTGTGTTGCATAATGCAGCCCAATAAAACACAAGCCGTTTGGCCAGTAAAGGGGTTGTCATAAAAGACAGCGGCCTCTGGATGGTACAGACGTGTGTTGGCTGAGCGGCTGGGCTGATGTCAACCCCCCAGCCCGCTGCCTGCCCTCTGCACACTCCCTCTGGGATCGGTCCAGACCGCTTCAGAACGCCTCTTCGCTGTAACCCAGTGGACTCTGGGGAACCGGGGGCCAACTCCAGTGAAGGAGGCAGAACCTGAGGAGGCAGTTCTTGAGGAATGTGAGCAGCATTGCAGTGAGACATGGGGAGCGCAGTGAGGTTGAGAAGCAGCAGTGCAGTGAGACAGGGGCAGTACAGTGAGGTGGGTGGTGATACTTGGAGGGCCAAGCACCGAATATGCGAGTCTGTGTGTGTAAGTGGTTCATGTGTATAAACGTGTGTGTTTTCATGTATTTGTTTGTGGACGTGTGCGTGCACGTGTATGTGTATGTGTATACGTACGTGTGTGTTTGTGTGTTTGTTTGTGGATGGCAGGCTGTGTGTAACTCGTTTATGTGCAAAAATGTGTGTGGGTGTGTTTCCGTAATTGTGTGCGTGTGCGTGTGTGTGTGTGTGTGTGTGTGTGTGTGTGTGTGTGTGTGTGTGTGTGTGTGTGTGTGTGCATGTGTAGCGTGGAGAGGGTACCTCTAAGAGCTGCTCGGTGTGTTTACCAGTGGATTTCCAATGTACCAGAGGCTAATTTTGCAGCCCTCTGCACGCAGGGAAGTATCAATCTTCTCTGACCTGGCCGAGAGCCACAAGAAGCAACTCGCCCATCCATCCTCTCTCTGCCCTCTCTTGTTCCTCCTCTTGCTTTCCACCCTTCTCTCATTTGTTCCCCATCCCTCACACTTTATTTCCCCCCCTTTTATTTTCTAATTTTCTCCTTCTAGCTCCCCTCCCCATCCCATCAGCTTCTACCCAGCCCCCCCCCCCCCCCCCTCTCTCTCTCTCTCTCTCTCTCTCTCTCTCTCTCTCTCTCTCTCTCTCTCTCTCTCTCTCTCTCTCTCTCTCTCTCTCTCTCTCTCTCTCTCTCTCTCTCCCTAAATCTCTCCGCTGTCAAGCTGAGCTCTAGGAACATGGAAGTTGTGAACTTGCGAGGAGTGGATCGATACAGCAGGACAGTCTGAACGATCCCCCCTCAGACGAGGCCCAGAGGGGCCCCCAGAAGGGCCTGCCGTAAATCCTGGTCCTCCAGACCCGGTCCACTCTGCCAACAGCGGAGACACTGTGGTCATCATCATCAGCACCGACCCCACCCTCATCATCAGCACCAACCCCACCAGCACCACCACCATCAGCAACGACCCCAGCGACCCCATCAGCACCACCAGCACCACCACCATCAGCAACAACCCCAGCGACCCCATCAGCACCACCAGCACCACCACCATCAGCAACAACCCCAGCGACCCCATCAGCACCACCAGCACCACCACCATCAGCAACGACCCCACCCGCACCAAGGACCACACCAGCACCACCATCATCAGCACCAACAACACCATCACCAGCACCGACCCCACCAGCACCGCCATCATCAGCACCGACCCCACCAACACCATCATCGTCTGGACGGAGCCGGCGTGGTGCGGCAGGCGGGAGAATGTAATCACGTCCTGGCTCTGATCCACGCCCACAAGCGCGGCTCTCTGAGGATTCCGTCCGCGGCGGGCCGCCCGTGTCCCGCGACGCGGTGAGGAGGAGCTGTCATGCGACAGGAGTCGGCCCGCTGATGAGGGAGTGATTGGCAGGTGAGGTGGAATGGAGCGCCTCACTGAGGAACTCTGCTACACCACTTTGACCTTTCATACGACTCTTTGTAATGACGCCGCTGCGCTGGATAGATATTGATCTACGGCTGGATGACAGATATGCAAATCTAAATCTGGTGAAATTCAGCCCACACACAAACCCATCCACGCAGAGACACACACATACAAGCACACGCAGAGACACGGACACACGCACAAAGAGACACAGACACATGCACAGAGACACATACACACACACACACCTGCCCTTGAGCGCACAGTTGCATTAACACATACACACAAAAGTTCACACTAACAAGCACACACACACGCTGACAGATATACACACTCGTATGCATTTCCACACGCACATCTTTTTGGGAAACGGTTACTTCTGAGGATGTGTGACAGTTGTGTGTGTGTGTGCAGGTGGTGCTTATGTTTGTGTGTTTGTAAAACCCCACCAAATATTTTATTGATATTCCATACATAAATAGTGGGTTGTTTGGTGGCGTACCAGCAGTCCTCATATTTCCCAGTGACATTATCAGCCATCTTCATCGTGTGTGGAGCGGGGAATAAATTGCATTTTTTTCATGGTGGGTGTGAGTCTGCAGACAGCAGCAGGAGCATTATAATATAAAACATGAATAAACAAAATCACTCATGAGCAAATGTGAGGAAGCATAGGAAGGTAATCTCCTTTAGGCATGCTCCTTGAAATTAACTCAAAGAATCTGCACATGGAACATGTTATGAAGATTAATCAAATATATATATATATATATAAACATATATATTTATTTTATATTACTTTCACACACACACACGCACACTCACTCTCTCCCAGTCTCCTATAAATACCATTCATATATTTGATTTATTTGTTGTATTGGTTAGTTTTATTGTTCTATTTGATGAAGATCACTCAGTCACCGGTGAGTCAGAATATAGTGAGGCGGAATCTTTGCGTGTGATGTCTCGTCCCTCATGTTTCTATGGTCCAGGCTCAGGGAGAGGGGTAGGGCTAGATCAGGTTGGCTCAGTGAGAGGGGTAGGGTTAGACCAAGGGGGCTCAGTAAGAGGGGTAGGGTTAGACCAGGTGGGCTCAGTAAGAGGGGTAAGGCTAGACCAGGTGGGCTCAGTGAGAGGGTTAGGGTCCAGGCTCAGTGAGAGGGTTAGGGTTAGACCAGTGAAAGGGAGGTTCCACTGTATATGGACAGATACGCAGTGGGCTTCAATAGACCAGGAATAGCATTACAAATCGGCTAGGTAACACGGTCTAAACTCCTGCAATTACAACTGGAAAACTAAAACAGGACTTTGTGTGGATAGGCTTTATTCCTGCTATCCCTATTGCTCTATTTGTAATACTAACACATTACTGACTACAAACATAGCATTTCTAACAATAAAGACTTCACCCAGATAGATCATCCTCCTTTGTTTCCAATATGCTAACCTCCTCACGTGCTGTAATGGGCTAGAAAAGAGAATGCGGCGCTAAAGCCAAATTCATCCGTGAATAGTGGAAATTTGCAAAAATAAACATCCTTCATTGTTTTCTACCCCCTCGCCTTCTCACGGTCATACATCAGTCGCTTGTATCCGACACCACTTTCATAAAGGTTTCCATTCCGGATCAGAAGGCACTTATGTGTCCTTGATCCAATATGGCTGTCAGACAGACACACAGGTAAATCACTCATCTGTCCGTGTAATCATGCAAATGTGGTTCATCCCTGGCGTCCCACACGCCAGCTGCCACTCATGCATGTTTTGGTCTCAAGTCATTGCCTGCATCATGTTGCCGATACGCTGTGTAAAACATCCAGAATCAGCTATTCTCTCCGGAAGATGAAACCAAACGATAAATTACAAATGCATCATTCCTTTTTTTTCCTTCTGGGATGAAAACAGATACCCTTGCATACTAGATGTTTATTAACAACACTTGTCATGCAAATTAAAACCTGACGCATTTAATCCACAACATGACGAATTGCAGACGTTACACAGAACCCATTATACCTGAAGCCCTGGAAAAGTAGGGAATCTAAATCTCCATACAGAGGAATAGTCGGAACTCCACGACAAATGAAACCTACGGCATTCCCACACAAACAATTCCACACAAAAGTATGAGAATCCATCTTGACCAATCGCCCCCCTTGTCACAACAAGCCGGCTGGCCTTCAGTCCCCACGGCGGGCAGAAGGACGGGCTGGGAGACGGGGTCCGACGTGGACCTTGGAATACGTGATGATGCTCCTCCCCGTATGGATATTACTCTGAATATGCGGCGGGTCGGCGGGCTGGGGCCGGGGCCCGGGCGGCCGCGTGCTGATCAGTCCCCGGTCGGCCCCTGGTCCACGATGACTGATGAGGTGGCGGTGGACCTTGGAGGTTTGGGTGATAGCCTTTCAGCGCTTGATTCACGGGGCGCCCTCTCCTCACTGACACCCCCACGCACTGTGATTGAGTTCACAATCCTGCACCATTCCTCCCCTTCTCCCAGCTCCCCCTAGTAAATAAATGGCAGAATCCCGGGATCCCGGGCACTGCAATATAGTAGCTCCAGACCGCGGGTCACGCCCACCTGCAGATCACACCCCACATGTGATACTTGGAGAGGGAGAAGGGAGAAACGCCATGTCCTGAGCCATGGTGGGTGAAGCAGCGCTGGGTCTACTGTTGTTTATTGCTTCCAGCGGGGAGAATAATAGCCTCTTCTACTGGAACAATAAAATAGTTAGGGATCCCCTTAACTTATCAAATAAATCAACTGTCACCCTTTAAAAAGGGGTTGGCTGGATGGTTTTCTCCCGCCGTCAGAGCAGTTTGTACATTCCGGGTGGATCCTGCAGGCCCCTAGCTGATGTCAGCACAGCTTGCTATCACCTCTCCTCCTCCTCCTCGTCTCCTCATCAATGCCTGCTCTGGTTTGATTGTTTCCTCCTTGCCTCGAGAGCCCTTGGAAGGGGGATTTGATAGCATGTAAAAAGAGGATTTGCGAGTCCAACTCCCTAATCTGTAGCGGGGCAGTAACTGGCTGACGTAATGTTGCTGCTGCCTGCTGAATAATGAGCCAATATGGAGGTGAGTCATTCCCCAGTAAGAACAGGGGTCTAAGCCAAAGACTTTAAGCAGATAAGCCCATTTGGGGCTAATGAATGGGCAGACTCATGGATGTCATGTCTCTTCCAGAGCAGGGGAGAGGGGACATGCTCAGGAAAGGTCATCCCCATTGTACCTTGGTAAGATGCTTCTCGGGCAAGCAATTCAAAATAGTGGACTCCACTTCTTATTTTGTGTCGGGTTTGCCCAGTTTCACAGTTATCACCACTTGAAGGGCTCGAGTAAAAGATAAATAACATAAAGGAGTTATAATTAAAGATTGCCGGATGGTGTTGCCTATCAACCCACTGTTACGCCAACAATAAAGCTTCATTATCTGCACCACAGAAATGCTCTCTCCGCTCCACACCTTATATTAAGGGTGAAATTAGATGTTGGAGTGGAGAGGAATTCCATAGGAATCTGTCCATGATGGGAATGGTGGAGGCTCCTGTTCCTGTCCAAACCTCAGATGTTTAGAATGAGTTCACTCCCCCCTGAAATAACCCTCTAATTGGGTACATGTCTCGATGAAATGTGTATAAATTGACGGTAATTGCTTTTGTATGCATGGAAATGGTAATTCTTTACCTATAATGGCTATCAAGGGGAAACATGCCGAACCACTACAGTCCGTTACGCTGTAATGGACCCCAGACAAATAAACATCCGTGTGCACCGATCTAAATGAAAAAAAAACCTTCTACACAAAATGGTGATTTACAGAGAAGTTCATCTGGTCCTGTGGAGAGTCCTCATGATGCTCAGAGCTCTGCACCCCCCCCCCCCCCCCACCGCACCCCCCCCCCTCCGGGGACGGGTGCAGGGACGTGAAACGGGGCTATCAGGGCGCTGGTGGGAGGCATAGCACCTACTTGAGGTGCTGACTGTCTGCGATAACTCCAGGGTTCACCGCGTCCCAACGGCAAAGCTTTGGCGTAATCCATTCTCCATACAGATTTCTCCCACGGAAGCTGCTTTATCCCATTATCACAGGCATTATACAAATGTATACCGCTGTAATCCACACACTTAGAGCCCCATGCCTGTGGAAACAGCCAGACTCGGTCTGACTAGCAGCCTGGGATGCAGTGCGGCACACAGTCTGGATGAGGTGTGTGAGGGGGAAAGGGGAGGGGGGGGGGTCATTATATGTCTTAACAGCAGCGTCCACATTCAGTGGGTTGGTTTGCTTTCATGTTTTGTGTGTGAACATGTGTAAGATCTGTGTGTGTGTGTGTGTGTGTGTGTGTGTATGTGTGTGTGTGTGTGTGTGTGTGTGTGTGTGTGTGTGTGTGTGTGTGTGTGTATGTGTGCTAACAAGCATGCATGTATACATGGGTGTGTCTATGTGTGTGTGTGCCTATGTGAGTTCACAAGCGTGCATGTATACATGCGTGTGTCTATGTGTATGTGTGCATGTGTGTGTGTGCGTGCATTATGGGCTATGTGTCGGTGTTTGTTTGCATGTTGATCTGCATGGGGCCAGCGTTATGGGCCATGCTGTGTCGGGCTGCTGTTGCCGGGTGTTTTCCATATCTGAGGTCTCCAGCAGTGCTGTACAGTAGCCCAACGGGTCAGGAGAGGCCGATTGCTCTGTGAACTCAGTAGGTGGGGAGAGCAGTACATGTGATAACTAGATGTTCACATGTGAACATCTATGAGAACACTGGCAGAGCCAACACAACCAGGCGGGTGAGAGGAAGATGAATCCCTCGCTACCCTCCTTCTCCATCACCATCACTACCACCACAAAACACAAACAGAAGCAGAGTACATACTGAGGCTGCTTACATCCCTCCAGGCCCGTGAATTACAAAAGCAGAAGACAAAGGAGAAGAGGACAAATCGATGTGTGTCGATAGATTCACAAACAGCGATGCAAAGGAAGAAAGAAAGAAGAGAGATAGAGATATGAAATACATAAAAACATTAAAGAAAAGTATTCTATATTTAAAAACTACTAAGTTTCTACCATGTCACATCTAACAGACATTAAATGTTTTATTCTGACACGTTTAATTGGGGAACTTTGGTTCACTGCAGGCAATCCTGTGCTGCCTTGCATTTGGGCATTGACATCGTTATTTTGGAGGTGAGGCTTGCCAAACCTGATGGTTGAAGATTCATGCTTGGTTGGCTCGCACAGTGCTGGGGGAGACATCATCCACTGGCAGATGTGCACCACTCACCACTCTCTCTGCCACCGATATAATTGACATCTGCATGCAGGCGGATGGCAGCAGCAGCGGTCTGTGTGCCATGTTTTGTGGAAAATAAGGGAGAGGAGTAAGCCGTGCACATCCTGAGAGGTTTGCATCAACTGTCTCCCTAATGCCTGTGAGTGCTCCAGCATTAATGGAACATATTATGCTTCAAATTATGGAATCATGTACAGCAGCTGCTGATCCAATTTGGATGTGGTGCTCTGGCTTAAACCAGCCCCTCCGGGGACTGCATCTCGTACTGCGGTTTGTATGGCAAGATTTGGATCTCCTCCGTTTGGCATCCACGGTTCCATTTTATGACTTTATGCAAAAATTAAATCCCTCTCTATTAGTTTAGATACGGGGGAATGCCTCTGAGGAGGGAAATGCCAAGCCGACTGCAAAGACACAATCGATAGAACAGTAGTCACTGCAAAGGGCTCAGTGCAGAGCTGCTGTGTTTCCAGCCGTTCAATCCATACTGGTGTATTATTTTATTGTTTCAATGTTTCAGCAACAGGAATTCATATGCTTGAGGCAATATGCGACCACAGCTCCCAGACTGATAACTTCATGGCGCTTGCATAGTTTGGAGTTTTACAGACTGCAATAAATATCGTTTTATATTTTGCGGTAATATCCTTTACTAGTGCAAGGTTATTTCATAATAAGTCAGGTTCTTCTTTTTTTTTTTTATGTGTCCTTGCGAAGTTGACTTAATGCTATTTTCCTCGTATCTTGAATTATTAGGTGCGTCCGGGAACAGAATTAAGTTCTACCTTCAACCGGGATTAAGGATAGCCCGTGTAACTAATCAGATTCCTGGGATGGCTGGAATCCATCAAGATTAAGTGTGGGCTCGCTATCCATCGGAGGTTAATGAGTGTCTTCCCCACCGCCTCACGGCCATTTCATACCTCAGGGATTTGAATAATTCCCATTGATAGTTTCAAAATCTCAAATGAGACAGGATTAATCAAAAGCTGAGAAAGAGGCAGAAAAGAAATCTGATCATGGTGAGGCAGAGGAGGAGGAGGAGGAGGAGGACATCAGAGGGAGAAGAAGGTAAAGCCAGCGTTGGGGTGCATGTTCCCATCTCCCATGATGCCAGCGTGGGGCTGGAGGGATGGAGACGGGAGGGGGCTTCACACAAGAGGGTAATCACACATTGTACGCGTCGGAAGACCTACCCTCTTCAAACTCTGAAGTCAAAAGAGGCTTTTTAGCAAGAAAAAAGAAAAACATGCAAAATAGAGACAATCTCTGTTGTGTGTAAATAGTAGTGAAATGTGTGGGTTTCTATTATGGCGGTTCCATCTATGATGAGGCACCTTAAGGTGATTAAGATGTCCTGTAGCAGCAGTACAGTGAGTGATGAGCTTCTTCATTCCCGGTTTATAATCGTAATGAGCCAGAGAGACCTTCATCAGGGCCAGAGCCAGGGAGACCAACATCAGGGACAGAGCCAGAGAGACCTTCATCAGGGACAGAGTCAGGGACATCTTCATCAGGGAGCCAGGCTGAGACACCTCCTTCGCCGTGGGAGGAACCAGGCTGAGAAACCACATCCACAACCATATCTTTGGAGGAGCCCAAAGCAACCGCGGTTCAGTTATTGAATGAAAAAAAAGGGTTGGCAATAGAGAGAGAAATGTGATCCTGATGCGTCTTCATCCACAAAGTCTGGCCCAGCTTTTCAACTCTCCACTCCCTCCCTGTCCTGTCAGTCCTGTCAGATGAGAAAGGCTCGGTCACTTCTCTGCTCTTCAGCATGACACCAGAGCAGCAGGCCGGACCCCAGCAGCACCGCAGGGCGTTGGTGGTTGTTTCTCGGGATTAATCATTGATGTCAATTCAGTCACTGATGAGGCGTGAATATATACGGCGGAGTTTGTTCAAATGGGACTCATTTTAATTCTCACACTGGGATCCGCTATTAGACCAGACAAATGGGTCAGTGCATCCGAAAATGAAAGCAGGAGAGAGAGAGAGAGAGAGAGAGAGAGAGAGAGAGAGAGGTTTCCATTTCATTTGGGATCGGATGTGGATGTGCTGAGCGCATATCAATAGCCTCCCTTATATATATATATTTATATATATATATATATATTTACAAGTATCTCCCAAGAGTAGCTTGAACTTCTCCAGAGCTAGGGGGACCGTCACCCCCCCCACAGCCCCCCTTTGTGCTCAGTCTGAAGGAACTCCTATTAAACTGCAGCAAAGGCACCCGTTATACTTGAATGAGCATATGCACAGAGGCTTGGATGGGAGCAAGGGCTTTCTAGGCAACACTGTGTGTGTATGTGTGTGTGATTGTCTATGTCTGATTGTGTGTGTGTGTGTTTGTGTTATTGTGCGTGTGTGCGTGCATGCGTGCGTGCGTGTGACGGGCTTGGCAGCAGAGTGTGTGTCGTGCCGGGGGCTACCTATGTTCTGGATTTTAATGTTTCCATGGATGATTTTTTCCCGCTGCTTTATTCAACCGGTGCTAAAGAAATATTTGCATAAGTTAAGTGTAGGAGAGCCGTGATGGCAGCAGGTTGAACCACATGGGACGGAAGGGCTCAACTTGGAGCTTAAACCCTGCTGTTATTATTATCATGGGCTAATGTTTGGGGATATTATGTATATGAGATAGATTGAAATTGATATGATTGTTTTATCGACAGTAAGAAAGATGCTCTGATGTTGTGATCATGACCAGAGTTATTATCATAATACTATAAGCATTTATTAGTTAGTCAAAGTATCTTTGAAGATCTGCACATTTCTTAAAGATGACAACAATGATGTCACGTTGTCATCTTTAAGAAGTGTGCAGTTCTCAGTTTTGCTGACGCCAGTGTTGACCTCTTGGTGCCTTCAGAACATATACACTGAAGGAACTGAATCATTGAAGTAATCGGTGTCTGGTGTTTACATGGTTAACACAACCCGATCAGACCCTCCCTGCTTTGATACCATCCCATCCATACTGATTTATCTTCCTTTCTATTTGAGTATTCTTCTGATTATTTTCTAGTTTTCTTACTATCGTCTCTACAGGCATACAAGTCACTGAATAAGAGTAATGCAGAGTAATGTTCACTGCTGTCTGGAAATCCTCCATAGTGTGTCTCTCTGTGTCTTTCTGGGCTACTGTTTAGAAACAATTAACCAAACAATGTTGGGTAGCATTGAATAATAGCAGAAGTCCAGTTTTATTTTGTCGATTGTAAAAAGGTTTTTCACATCTTTCACATTTCACATCTTTTATTCCATTCATTAGTTTTATGTGTGAGGTGCTTTATTACCCCATCCATCTCACGGGGCTGAAGGCTCAAGTTGCCAGAGGAGGTTAGAATTGGTTCTGCAGCAGAATTACATCTGCTTTAGGCGGCAATGACATTCAAAACATATTCTCTAATCAATAAGCACACGGTTTCTTTGGAGGACTTCTATACGCGAGGTCAATGCAATATAAAGCTGTGACAGTTTTACATGAATTACTTTTCAGCATTCAATCACCTTGTCCAGTGTTTTGCTTAAATAAACAGATATGATTTTCACGGCCAGTTTACCCAGTTCTGCTTTCCCTACTCAAACTCCAAACAACATCTATAGCCAGCTATTACAATACAAACTACAATACATGATTAATTGAAATATATTTGCCATAGTTCTTTCAAACAGTTTGGACTCAGGTTGATGTAAGCCCTGCTCTGGCCTTACGTGAGCATTGAGGCCAGAGAAGTATGTCCTCCTTTTCTCCTAAAGAACCACCTCCCTTCCAAACGACTTCTTTGGATAATGATTAATCGTGTGCAGAGAAAGAGAGCGAACGAGAGCGAGAGCAGTAGCTCTGAAATAATGTAATCCCATTTCCTTTATATTCTACCTTTGCCTTCCAATGTTAAAGTCAAATTTAAGTAGCGGGAGAGGATAATGGATTTGTTGAGATGAGTTTTGACAAGCAGAGAGAGAGAGAGAGAGAGAGAGAGAGAGAAAGCAATGGATCCATCAACCTTTGGACAAAAGTGCTGCGTAATGTGGCAGCTTTACATAATGCACACATCCCTCCCCAAATACGGTTCTAACTCCTGGAAAGATTCACTCCATGTCATCCAAAGAAAGTGAAATCCAAAAAGAAAAAATATCATCTCATTTGTCTATCTCTAAAAATAGATAACATATTGTGTGCGACATGTTATAATGACACACAGTTACAAATGGTCCAAGTCATTTAAATATAAGTAATTGGAAATAGTATCTCTGCAATATGAAGATATATGGGAAACTTTGATATTACCATTGACATTTCCTATTTTTATCAAAACATGTGCACACGGTCTCTGGGGTGGAACAGATAGGGCCAAGAATAGTGGACTACCATGTCAGGATTTACATATCAAAACCACATCTGCGTTCAGACGGAGCCGGACAAGTGAGGGGAGGGCGTAGTGTTAGACGGGGGGGCTCTGGTGTGGGCCGCCTCCTCTCTGACAGATGAGTCGAGTGTGAGAAGGGTACTGACAGCTTCCCTGAGAATCAGCCACCCAGGAGCATCTACCCAGCCTTCATATGGTTTAAACACAGTGCATTTCACCAAGGTCTCCTGTTCATGTTTCCTAAAAATATCAAATTAATCTTGTTGTGAATTCAAACGCCTGCCTGACAGTTTTTCTTGGAATGAAACTGACATCAGGCTTATTTTCAAACCAGATATTGATTCAGCTTGGCAAAAAAAACGGAGGTTGTGGACCGAGTCTGTGTCGGTTGTTCAGCACAACAGCTTCAAACTCATGTCCATGTCGTGTGATTGGCTTTAGGCTACATGTCCAAGTCGTGTGATTGGCTGTGGGCTGCTCCAGAACAGAGACATGATCTGAGGTTAGGATGCGTCCAGCAGCAGGCCGTGTCGGCCGCATGGTAATCAGTAATCCACTTGGCTCAGACCTGGCCGCGACCCCTGACCTCTGAACCTGTGACCCCTCTGGAATTGATTTTGTGCTTGAACCCCAAGCAGGCGCAAATTAAGCCAAGCTATCAGCAGGCAGAGAACAAAAGACAAGAGAGAGAGACAGTGATGGGGAGAGGGAGTAGGAGGGACACATAGGAGGGACACAGAGGAAGAGAGAGGAGGGAGATAGGGAGAGAGAGAAGGAGAGAGAGGAGGGAGACAGAGAAAGGATTGAGAGAGAGAGAGAGAGAGAGAGAGAGAGAGAGAGAGAGAGAGAGAGAGAGAGAGAGAGAGAGAGAGAGAGAGAGAGAGATGGAGAGGGAGACAAAAAAATAGATCAAAGTGCGGTCCCACTAAAAGCCTTGTGAACCTCAGTGTGGGTTGTTCAGGATAAGAGTGCATTTTGGGCAAAGAGAAAGCAGATATGTAGCAGTGGCAGAGATAGATGGCTACAATGACTTACTTTGATAGAACATCTGCAGAGAGGCAGGCGAGTGACGAGGGGCCTGTGCAGAGCTGTAATTTAATAGCCTAATTTCCTGCCCGGCCCGACAGAAATATCTGTCTGACACTGACAGCTGATGAAAATGCAGCAGGATTTGATTTTCTCCCAAATGGAGGACAAGTTCAGACATATCTCTCACCCTTTATGGTTCCAAAGGCAAACCTGTGTGTGCGTGCATGCGTGTGCGTGGGTGTGTGCGTACTTGAGTGTGTGTAGGAGAGAGAAAGAGCCAGAGACTACAGAGACAAAAAGAGGGGGAGGAAAAAGCCACATATTCTTTTGGGTAGTTGCCTTCTCCTCAGGCTAATGACAAATTGACTGATAATCTCTGTGTTTTAATTGATGTTTCCGCGCCACTGACTCAAACCACTGGTGGTTTGAGAGTCAGTGTGATGAGCATTAGCAGCGCGCTTGATTCTCTAGATTTCTTTAGTTTGCGACTGCATGGCCTCCAGTTCCATCTAATGGACGAGTTTGATGTCATCTGCTGCTGAGCTGAAGGCCAGGAGACACAGTGGGGCTCAGCAATGGGTCACACTTGCGCACACACGCACGCACACACGCACGCACACACACACGCACACGCGCGCAAGGACAGGTTTGCCTTTGGGACTATAAAAGGTAAAAGATACGTCTGAACTTGTCTACCCTTACTACTCAAGATGTTTTGGAGGATTCATGGTCATGGGCAGGACTCAGGGCAGAAGGAACTGTTTCCTGCTGTTGTGTCCTCGGGCCGATGAGTCTAAGAAATTAAACCCTTTGGCCGGGCGTTTCAGACTCGGTCTCAATAAGGCTGCTTCCAATTCAGAGGTCATTCACTCCTCCATCCCACCTGCTCGAAGGTTGATGGTTGATGTTTTAGCCCCTCTGAACAGAGACAAGGTAGAAGCACAAACCTAAACTTTTCACAGAAATCTCTATTTACAATATCAATACGAGACGTTGATGTCAATCAACTACGACGTTGGATTATGAAGTACTTTTTCTTTTGCCATGGCTGACATTTAATACAAACAAATTGAAGGTTTAATATAAATACAGCCGCCCATCTTGAATGGACACAGTGGAGATTGATGCTCTAGGCCATCGCTGTGTCCTCACAGCCAGGTTCTGAAGCGGACACGCTCATGAGGGGAACATAAGGAGACGCTGCTGAGCCGGCGTCCTCGTTGCCTCTGAAGATATAGCCGGGGTCTCGGCATGAGGAGGAGACTCATAAACAATGGCGGACAATGGGACTGACCTCACTAGGTCACCGCTGATTGGAGACGAGCTCATTAGGATGTCATGCCGTCTATCACCATCACTGCTTCCATCAGCATGGTTGCTCTTTTCCCCGTTCCACTGCGCTCCATACCCAGGCCGCTGTAATGAGGGCTACGAGGATGCAGAACGCTGCACTGTGCACCACAGTCAAATCAAACAACATATAAACAAGTACTTTGAAGTTATTTTTACTATTAGATTGTTATACATGTAATAAATGAATCCAAAAGCCGATAAAGGACTTGTTATCGTCCTGGAAGATCGTTGACTGCTTCAGGGCATTTTACTCTGTGAGAAAACATGTATTTATACTTTGAATTATATATCTAAATAGAAGCCTTCCCCCATGCTGTGACAATGATGATGTGGTTATGATACTCAAATATTGGTTTGTTAATCTATTGGGATCTTGAAACCATGTGGCTAAGAGACTCGCTTTTCCTCAATTCTCATTGGCCGTTTAAAAATGAAGAAAGGAAAAGAAAGACAGTTTTTAGATGCCATCATATAAGTTCCAGAACAACACTTTGAGGCTGCGGCGTAGTGGGGGGCCCACTGGTGGGGGGGCCAGCTAGTGGGGGGGCCCACTATGGCCCCACTGTGTTCTATCATCAATTAGAGGGAAAGAACAGAGAACTGACAATGAAACGCCACATTTCCAAATTCCCAACTGGTAGTGAGTGCTCAGAAGCAACACTCTATATATGTAAATCAGATCAATAGGATATCCATAGCAGGCCCGCAGCTGTGAATCGCATCAAGCCCGCTCACCTAATGTAATAAAGAACATCAATAGTTGATTTTCAAAGCTAGCGGTGCGCAGAGAGAAAACAAGGATGATGAGATTAGCACAGCTTGGCTCCATTTTATAAACACTCACAATTAACACACACTGTCATTATGCAGGGACACAATAAGAGCGATAAGACGGGGACACAAAAGGACGGGATGCAATAAGACGGGCCCGGGAAGATAGTACAATACACATGAGACAATGAATGGTGATGAGATAATGAATGATGAGATAATGAATTATGAGATAATGAACAGTGATAAGATAATGAACAGATTTGATGATAATGAATGATTAGATAATGAACGATGATGTGGATGGTGATGAGATAATGAATTATGAGATAATGAATGGTGATGAGATAATGAACAACTGTGATGATGAAGGGTGATGTGATAATGAATGGCGATAAGATAGTTAATGGTGATGAGATAATGAATGGTGATGAGATAATGCATGGTGATGAGATGATGAATGGCGATAAGATAGTTAATGGTGATGAGATAATGAATGGTGATGAGATAATGCATGGTGATGAGATGATGAATGGCGATAAGATAGTTAATGGTGATGAGATAATGAATGGTGATGAGATTATTATGGCGGTGAGATAATGAATGGTGATAAAGTAAATGCACGTGCTGACAGAGAGACTCACATCACGCTTCTGGAAGGACCAACAATGAGTTGTGACAAGCTGCCCTGCACACGCCCCACAGACATCCTGATGCAATACACAAACAAACAAACGGTACACAATAGATTAATACACAATAAATACTTAAGTTACAGAGTAAAGAAATACGTACACAAGTGAGCACATCAACAAACCAATACATTTACCCCTCATGTTAAATGTTCACATCTACCCCATGTGTGGATTTTATTAATACTGTGATTCACTCCTCAACCCTGGAGCCGTGCTCCGGCTCTTATGTTCCAGTCTTACTCCTCAACCTGGAGCCGAGTTCCTCCTCTTATGTTCCTGTCTCACTCCCCAACACACCCTCAACCTGGAGTCTATACGCCTCATCACTCCAGCTTCCTGTACTGCCTGGGGCCACTTTAATAATGTTAGAGGAGGGAAGGAAGTCTGAAACTGATAAACAGACAAATGCAGTCATCTCTCGGCCTCTCGCTCTCTCTCTCGCTCTCTCACACACACACTCACCTCTCCCCCATCTATCTCCCTCCCTCTCCCTTTCTGGATTTCGGAGAGTTGGTGAATCAGCCGTATGTCCCCGACACAGAAACCAGGTGAGCCAATAAAAGAGAAGCAGGTTCTAGTTTTATCTGAGCAGCAGTTAGAGCAGAAGAGAGCAGAAGAGCAAGGGAAAGAAAGAGTGGGCGTGCCCACGTAGATGTATGACGGATAGATGAGCAACGTTTGCTACAGTCACTGGGTAGGCTGGTAGACTGATCTATCCAGCGCACATCTAGATGGACACGCCCACTTGTGATGTCAGAAGAGGCAGATTATCAAAACGGCTTGTAACAGCTAACACTCACACTCACACTTGGTGGTATAATATGTCACCGTTAAAATGTTTGATGATATGTCCATATAATATGTTTGTTTGTGGTCCACTGCTTCTTCCTCCCTGACACTTTTGCCCTCACTGTCACTTTTGCAGTTCTCATGTTTGCGCTGCCCGATTTCTTTGTATTCAGTTCTGACACAAACCTCTCGCGTGGGCTGGTCGTTTTCCCCCCCCCCAGGAGTATTTCCCCATTGGTTTATGACTATAAACCAATGGTTTATTATATCCGTACACGGCCAACACCAAAGAGATGCCGTTTGGTGGATGCTTTTCAAAATGCCACTAAGCAGTTTGCATATGACTATCACACATTTCCCGAAGCACCCTCACACAAACCTCCTTGTGTCTGACTCATGAGCTCAAGCACGAACACTAGGCGAAAAAAACTCTCTTGCTCACTCCCTCGGGCAATAATGAACTAACTGTTATTCCGGGAGCTTTGTCAAGAGCTACTGGGTGATGCTGTTATCACACACATCCCTCACACACAAACTTCTCTCATGACCCTGCTCCTAGCTAAGGGAGCCAACAACCGCTGGGCAGCAGCAGGGAGAGATGTCCAAGGCAAACTGAGGCGATGGTCAAAAGGAGGAGCAGGTAAGAAGAGGAGATAACCGAAGGAAGGAAGGAAGGGCACTGAAGAAGCAAAGACAGATTAGGAAATAAGTGGAGAGGGAAGGAACACAGATAAGAGGGGGTAGGAAACAAGCAGGAAATTAAGGAAGAAGGAAAGGGCGGAGGAAGGAAGGCTGGTAGGAAGGGACTTACGGATGAGAGAAGTAAGGAAAGATGGCTGAGGGACCAGGAAGTTGTCTGAGAGGACAGAATATGTATTCTTCTAATCCAGCGGGCCCCTGGCCTGCTCTAATCAGGGTGAGGGCCGCTGAGTGGCAGCCACACAGCCTGCTTAATCCTTCTTTCTTTGCAATAAGTTATGCATCAGAAAAAAGCCTTTTCCACCTCAATGGACGTGTCCCTTAATCCCTGGCTGCTAAAGCCAGTTTAATCTGAAGCAAAGTCATCTAAACAGTAAAGGGATATCACGGAGGATTCCAGGCCAGTTGGCTTAGCTCTAACATGATTAGATCATTGATCTGGCAGCCTTGGGCCTCCAGGTGAGGAATGACTCTTTAATGAAATCAGAAGCATCTCTTCAGGAGGAGAATGACTGATCAGAGTTAAGAACAGGTGACCAGGGCACTGTCGCTCCCCGTGTACCCGGAGCCCGGCTTTTATTCCCCAGATCCCCTCTTGACATTATGGGGGTGGGGAGAGAAATGAGAGATTGTGTCATTAATCCCTTCCCAGCTACTATCCATACTTCTATGCATCTTAAAGAGGGATTGCCGCCTCAAGCTTTGATAGTGATCACCACTGAGCTACACATTCTGTAGCAGATGGACAGAAGAGATGGTGGCTCTAATGTCATTACGCTGTGATTAACGGCAGGGCCCGCCAGCGCCACTCCGTCATCTTAAGACCCCACGTTTCTGCCATTGTTATGTGCGTCTTACAGTCCTGATGAATTCTGGTACATGGCTCTGATGTTATCATTACAATGTATAGAAGAAAAGAAAGCTCTGCTATCAGGAGACTCTGTCGAACCCACTCTCCACGTTTAAACTACAACATCCCCAGACTACAATACCCAGAAGCCCTTTCTAGGCTCTTTACCTATGAGCTCCACTACCAACATAGAGATAAAGTGAGAGCACTGTGATTGTTCTCCCCACAGATTTGAACAAAAAAAAATTTTTTAAAGCAGGAAGTAATTATATCAGGAGCGAAGCTACTTCTTAAACAATTGGTGGGTTCAGATGAAATAGCACTTCATTTCCAATTTAATTAAAAGCCATAATATTTCCTTAATTTGACCCCCCTGCTTATGCTGAGCGGGATGGGTCGGTAGACAAATGTGTCTCGGATGAACAAAACAACATTTACGGTCCTCAAGACAGCGCACCAGATTTCCCAGGGTGGAAATGCAGAAGGTGAGAGATGCTGGATGATTACTCTTTTACTCTCCCCCTGTCTCCCTCTAGATCTCTGGATCTCTCACACTCTTTATCTCTCTCTCTGTATATCTCTCACATGTTCTCTATCTGTCTTCATCTCTCCATCTATCATGTATTCACACCCAAACAGACACACTCAAAGACACCCACACCCACACACACTCATGCACGCACTTGTGCACACAACCACATAAGCATCTTGACTGGGCGTACTGCAGTGGGGGACATTGCCTTGTGAAAGACCCTCATGTCTGTTAAACAGACCTATTGATCATACACCCTGAGAGGTATGGGCATAATATAAAAGGTTAATAAACACTCTGCAATGAAAATTAATGAGACGAATCATACACACTTTCTGCAGGTTAAATTGCGACGGTTGATATGGGCAGATTTTTAATTACCTGGACGATATGCCTTGATATCTTTCAGTTTCATTGGCTCTGGGCTTCCCTTCACACACACACACACACACACACACACCTTCCCCACGCACATACACACACACACACACACACACACACATAGATGAGTGTTTAGGATCATTATCATAACCCTGGCAAAAGGTATCGACTTCTTCTCCCAGTTCTGCTTATGCAATAAGAAATTGTCATTAATTGAGTTAATGAGGCTTGCTAACACCACCACCACCGCATTGGTCTGCATCATGATTGGTGTGAAGCGGTCTGGCTGCAGTCCAGAGTGTGGTCATTACTATTGTCTGTCCATCCACAGTAAACCACGAGGCTGTTCTCTCAAGGCGTGTTGCTATGTTAAAGGTGAGCTTCAAGGTCTAGTCGCATCTAAATCTAGCCAAACTGAACCTCTTTTTCAATCAATCCATAGTAGTAAACTACATCCATAGTCCAATCCAAGAGTATTGTGATGTTTTAAAGAATGACACCTTTAATAATCACACTCTCCTTTGAACTGCCATTCGCTACACTATTTTACACTTAGATAAAAAAAATGGTTGGCACTTCACTATAATTGAATGTTTTAAATACGTAGAATATCTTGGTGAAAGAACGGAGCCTGCTGGTCTTTAGCAGGCTGTATACAGTGAGTCCAGGAGAGAGCTTAGCCTCCCTGAAGCCACAGTGTGTGTTTGTGTGTGGATGTGTGTGGATGTGTGTTCATGATAGGGCATGGTTCGGGCTTTTTTCTTTTCCTATCCTTTAAATTACCCAAGAACTTGATTTGAAATAATTAACTAGTCTCTAGTCTCTCACTAATTTACAAACTACAAAGA